>NW_011494604.1:4476786-4502765 GCF_000754665.1 Bison bison bison | reverse complement strand
AATCAGAGATACCAAAGGAACATTTCATGCAAAGATGGGCTCGATAAAGGACAGAAATGGTATGGACCTAACAGAAGCAGAAGAGATTAAGAAGAGATGGCAAGAATACACAGAAGAACTGTACAAAAAAGATCTTCACGACCCAGATAATCACGATGGTGTGATCACTGACCTAGAGCCAGACATCCTGGAATGTGAAGTCAAGTGGGCCTTAGAAAGCATCACTACGAACAAATCTAGTGGAGGTGATAGAATTCCAGTGGAGCTATTCCAAATCCTGAAAGATGCTGCTGTGAAAGTGCTGCACTCAATATACCAGCAAATTTGGAAAACTCAGCAGTGGCCACAGGACTGGAAAAGGTCAGTTTTCATTCCAATCCCAAAGACAGGCAATTCCAAAGAATGCTCAAACTACCACACAATTGCATTCATCTCACATGCTAGTAAAGTAATCCTCAAAATTCTCCAAGCCAGGCTTCAAGCAATATGTGAACCGTGAACTTCCTGATGTGGATGTTTAACTGCTGGCAAATAGCCACTCAGTGTTAACAGCATTCTGTCCTACTGGCACTCTCCAGGAAGTGTGTTTACTGAGCTAAATCTCCTCATCTCACTTTGCCCTTGTTATATACTAATGGAAAGAACACCAGCACAATATTCTCAAGTTTTATATTCTATCTGTTGCCTTTTAGGATCAAATAAAGTGAGATCATAACTACTCTGGACTTGTTTAGGAAAGATAGAAGTATGTTAGTTGCTTCATGGTCATGATTTCTAGGATGTTGAAGAGAGACTATACTACTCAGATTGGGCGGGGGCTGCTTTGTTTTGTAGGTGAGGAAACTGATACTTAAAGAGATTAAGATTACATAGGAATGTAGCTTGTTGGCAAGCTTAAGCTATAACTTTTTCTGACTCCTAAATCCATCATATTATTTCTCCGTTTTTTGTTGTATTGGTGTATTTATTTAAAAATTTTACTTCCTATAAAATCGATGCGTTCCCATGACCTAACATTGAAAAAGGACACAGAGTGAAATGTCTTCCTCTCACTACTATCTCACATCCACCTAGTATCCCTTTTGCAGGCAACCAGTATTGCCAATTTCCTATGGATATCTAAGCAAATAATATAAGCAAAGTCTTCCCACAGTTTTAGTGGGTGGATCATGTCATAGTCTTCCAATGAAGTTTAGGTTGTTTCCAAAGTTTTGCTATTACAAAGAGTGCTGCAGTGAATAATGCAATCTGCATACATATTTACAAACATATCCATGAGATAAATTCCTAGAATTGGAATAGCTGGGCTAAAGGGTATAAACATTTGTCCTTTGTCTTTTGACAGATATTGCCTAATTTCATTTCTTAAAAGTTTTACCAGTTTATATTTCTATCAGCAGTGTATGATTTCTCAATTTAAAAACTATTCATTTATGGATAAAGCTATCTATAAAGAAAAGTCCATAAGCCTCCTGAGAACCAGCTTCCTCTCTCTTGATTCATTGTCCTCAAGGCAGGAAGGAGATGTATCTTATCCCTACCTTCAGTATGGTGTATTTGATAAGGCTCTGACACTTCTTTCCAAAAATAATGCAGATGTTCCTACTGTTCTTTTTTGCTGCTACAGTAAAACAACTCTTCTTTTATTCATGTAGTGGAAATAGGTTGCCTAGGACTCATTAGATTTATCATTTGAAGCATGATGAACAACTTTATCAATTTCTTTCTCAGTGTGTTTACTTGACTTTAGAATTAGCCTTGTACCCCAGGAAATCATTTCCTGCGTTTTCTTTCACAGTCCACTACCACTAAAAATAAGTTGATAGTCATTTATTATTTTCACTAATGGACAGGAAAAGAGGAAAAGCTCTAATATAAAGTCCTAAAGTATTTATATATGATTTTCAAGTATTTTCTAAATCACCGTATACTGAGAAGGTTAACATATTCACTATCAAGGAGAAATGCTTGAAGAAATTCCATCTGTTACCACAGAGCAGATAGTGAGGGTGAATCTGGGACTGAGAAGCAATAGATTGACAACTGGTGCTTACCTTCCTTCTTTTTCAGTCTCACTCCTCTGGATCACTCTTTACTTTCAAAGCAAAGTATTTTATTTTCAAGCAAAATGTTAGTCATTAGTAATCACAGCAGCTTGAAAATGAGAGCCGGCAGCCAAGACTATAGTTTAATTATAGTCTGTTTAAACATAACTGAAGTTTAAATATAAACCAAAAATGATGATTTTAAAGTTTTAGATATAGTTCTTGTATAACTCTTCCCTTCACTTCTTAAAAAACTTCAAGAAAACATAATCAAGAAACTCAATTACCTGATCAATTTGGTAAACCCAGGCTGACAAAGAGAGTTCGTGGCTATAATGCCAAGAGAGTCTGTGGAATTCTGTGATGTTATTCCTTACAATCCCCAAACACCCCAAATTAAGGTGAGTAGCCAGAGAACACCTTAAAAGGGAGTTGTGCAAGAATTGAACAGTCACACAGTGCCATTTGCATTTGTTAAATATGACGTATTGAGTCAGTGTGTTTGTCTGATAAATTCTTTCCTTTGGATTTAGGTGAACGGCCTGTGAGAGTTTATGCAGATGGAATATTTGACTTATTTCATTCTGGTCATGCCCGGGCTCTGATGCAAGCAAAGAACCTTTTCCCTAATACATACCTCATTGTGGGAGGTAAGAAAACACCTACTGACTTAGGTGCTGTCCAGAAAAAAATTATAGTAGCCCTTTTTCTCCTGTCTTTATAACCTGAGTACATTCACTCTTATTTTGGTTTTTAAATGAAGGATATAGTGTTGCCTTTTTAAAATGTGAAGCATATGAAGAACATGAAGTATCTAAAATCTGAACTGTATAAACCTGGAGAGAGATGCTCTAAGCTCATTGACTTGAGATGTCCAGGATTTATCTCACTGGTTTTGGCTGGTTTCTGCAGTCTGATCCCCTATCGCCTACTTTAAAATAGCATTTACTTTAGATTTCAGTTTATCACCCTAACATGACTCTGTATGTTTGTATGTGTACTGTGCATGCTCAGGTGTGTGACTTTGTGACCCCGTGGACTCTAGCCCACCAGGCTCCTCTGTCCATGGTATTTTCCAGGCAAGAGTACTGGAGTGGGTTGCCATGCCCTTCTCCAGGGGATCTTCCCAACCCAGGGATCGAACCCACATCTCTTGCATCTCCTGGCATTGGCAGACAGATTCTTTACCACTGTACCACCTGGGAAGCCTCTCAGTTTATCATTCTGAATCAGCTGAAGTACAAAAGTCTGCTAAGCAAATGTTATGTGGTCCAGTCCAGGCTAATAGGGCTTAACTGGTGGCTCAGATAGTAAAGAAGCTGCCCTCAATGTGGGAGACCGAGCTTTGCTCCCTGGATTGGGGAGATCCCTTGGAGAAGGGAATGACAACTCATGCCAGTATTCTTGATTGAAGAATCCCATGGACAGAGGAGCAGCCTGGTGGGCTACAGTCCATGGGGTCACAATGAGTCGGACATGACTGAGCAACTGATACTTTCCAGTCTGATAGGAAAACATTTTTTTTTAAACTGTTCATTGATGCAGAAATGTACAGTAGGTTCATTTCAAAGCCAAAGATCATAGTCTTCTGTTGTATCCTCTCCTTTCCAAAGTGTGAACATAGTGAGTATTGCTCCCGAAGGTGTATCTTGGATTAGAAAGCATTGTTATCCAGACTGAGGTACATTTAGAGTATTGTTATCCAAGTGGGGTGCTTGGTTACAATCCTAGGAAATGGTAGAGGTTAGTGACCGAGGTGTGGTTAAGCAAGCAGAGGGGACTTTGACTTATAACCTTATGATGTGGTGAACTCAGTTTGCAGTGATGAGCTAACACACAACTTCAAAGGCTTCACTGTGATGAATGAAAATGAGCGCTATGATGCAGTGCAGCACTGCCGCTATGTGGATGAGGTGGTGAGGAATGCCCCCTGGACCCTGACACCAGAGTTCCTGGCAGAACACCGGGTAAGAAACTGAGTACATGTTCCCATTCCCTGTTTTGTAATTCCCTCAATTTTGAAGGCTTCTGGTACTTGGGCTAGTTTTCCACTAGCTTTATTTTATTTCTACCTTCTCTGTAAATTTAATATAAAAGAGATGATGTTATTACTTCTAATAATAGTCATCCCTGACATTTTTATTGGATTTGATGGTTTAGAGGCGCTTTTACATCCATTATATTTCATTTGTTCCCCATGAAAGTCCTGTTGGGTAGTTATTAGTTATTTCCACTTTACATATGAGAACAGGGCCAGAGAGGCCAAATAACCAGGTTACACTCTAGCAGGGCTAGAAATTTAACCTCTATGCACCCCCACTCTTTCCCCCATAGATGTGTACATCCTCGTAGTGTACCAGCCTCTTTAGAGTATACCTAGCCCCAGCCATGCTCTCGGTTCAGTTCGGTAGCTCAGTTGTGTCTGACTCTTCGCGACCCCATGGGCTGCAACACACCAGGCTTCCCTGTCCATCACCAACTCCCGGAGTTTACTCAGGCTCATGTCCATTGAGTCGGTGATGCTATCCAACCATCTCATCCTCTGTCGTACCCTTCTCCTCCCGCCTTCAATCTTTCCCAGCATCAAGGTCTTTTCAAATAAGTCAGTTCTTCCCATCAGGTGGCCAAAGCATTGGACTTTCACCTTCAGCATCAGTCCTTCCAATGAATATTCAGGACTGATATCCTTTAGGATAGACTGGTTGGATCTCCTTGCAGTCCAAGGGACTTTCAAGAGTTCTCCAGCACCACAGTTCAAAAGCATAAATTCTTCAGCACTCAGCTTTCTTTATAGTCTAACTCTCACATCTATACATGACCACTGGAAAAACCATAGCTTTGAGTAGATGGACCTTTGTTGGAAAAGTAATGTCTCTGCTTTTTAATATGCTGTCTAGGTTGGTCATAGCTTTTTTTCCATGCTCTCAAGGAGCTCACATTCCAGGAAATAAGATATAGAAACATGGACTTATCTTGTATTGGCTTAAATTTAGTTTCAAGACTTTTAATTTCAGTCTAGAAATTATGTGGGGTCAGAAACCAGGGATGTTTCTCACTTTGTCTCAGTGAATTGGTATTATAAAAATCCTTATCTCCTTTTTATTTTCCCACATTAAAAAAGCAGATTTCCTACAAAAGATGGGTTTATAGCTGAGAAGAACTTACCAGGTTTATAGCTGAGAAGAACTTACCAGGTCCGGTTGGAGGCCCTCAAGCTTGAGGAACCAGCAAGCACGTTGTCAGTTCTCTACAGTGGTGTGTAGAATGTTGAAAGTAAATTGTCCAGTGAGACAGGAAATAAAAAGTAGCCAAAGTGCTTCAAAAGCAGTATTTGGGTAAGCCTGAAGCTAAGGGATATTTGTTACAACTATTTAGGATTTGGACAGACCTTTTATAGTTCTGTAGCTTTTCTGCATCAACATTTAGCAGCCAGTGGTACCAAAGGTGAAGAGCAAGATTATTCTCAGCAACATGGCCAGGCAGGCCCAGGCAGAAGAGGTTAGAGGGACTCCCAGATTCCCTTTTCTCTCCTTGTTTGTAGTATATCGTCAGTCATGAGTCTGGCTTGCTCACCGTTCTTATTTTCACTTTGCTGCCTTTGTGTCCCTGACAAATTGTTCATGGGTAATTGATATGTTAGCTGAGAGTTCCTGACATAGTCCTGATGAGCGCAACATTACAATGGCTTCTTGGAGCTGTATAGTGGTATTAGCAATTATATTAACAAAGGAGATACGGCCTATTCAAGAAGGAGTAATTGAGGTTTAGAAAGATTGTTGATCCCAGTGCAAGAGATATTGACAGTAGTAAAGTGATAAATCTGAGACCTAAAGGTCTTTTATGGGGCTCTTGGTTGCTATTTTTATATTCCCATTTACCTCACAGACTTAGAGAGAAACTAGTTAACAAAGAAGTGACTTCTTTCTCATATTTTTAGAAACTGTGTTTGACCAGTGCTTGTGGAGCCAGGAGGATAGGGAGGTTTCTTTTCTTCTTTTCTTGACTCCATCCACTAGCTAGCATACCACAAAATCCTCCAGGCCTATTTCCCACACCGTGGTGACTGGTATTCAGTGTGAGGGTAGCACTTCCAGGAACCAGGAGGAGCAACTAGAAGATAAACTGGCTAACTTCATGTTTATGATCCATAAACAGTTAGGTTGGATCACTTGTAAAAGAATTGTGAAATTTATGAGCCGAGCAAGGAGAGACAAAGAGAAAAGTTCATTTGAGGCCTGGCTTCACCTTGTGGCCCTTTTTCTGGGCCACAGAGTGTTGCCTGGTTCTTTCTAAGTAGCAGTTATCCTGAGTTTTAATGATGTTTCCTTATTTTCAGATTGATTTTGTGGCTCATGATGACATCCCTTATTCTTCTGCTGGGAGTGATGATGTTTATAAGCACATCAAGGAAGCAGGTGAGTAAGGTGATGTGCATCCTCATTTTATGGAGTCTCCGGAATAATGACATATTCAATCACATCACTACAGAGGAAAATTTATACAGTGAGAAATTCAACATCCACTTTTAGGTCACACTTTGGATAAGAGGTTAAAGTCAGCATAGCATCATATCCATCAGTTCTCAGTCTAAACATCTACTTTTGTTGTCTTTTTAATTTCAAGAAACCCTTCTCCAGCCCCATTCTTTTCTTAATATTAGGACATTTCCTTACTCCTAACCCTTCATTCAGTCTTCCTTCTGTATGTCAGTATCTCAGACTGTACTTAGTAATAGCAGACTCTGCTTTTTGAGGATAGGAAAGGACTGTGGCTCCCAGTTTCCATCTAGTCCTACTGCCTGAGCTATTCAGAGTATCACAGTATTTGTGTTTTTGGGTTAGGCATGTTTGCTCCAACACAGAGGACAGAAGGTATCTCCACATCAGACATCATCACTCGAATTGTCCGTGACTATGATGTGTATGCCAGGAGGAACCTCCAGAGGGGCTACACAGCAAAGGAACTCAATGTCAGCTTTATCAATGTAAGTTCTAACCTCATCCCAGAGTTCCCTGGCCCTATAGGACATGTGGCCTCTCACTTTGTCTAAGTTAAACTTGCTCTTCAATCTGCTCTTATTATCACCTCCAAAAGCTCAGTGGATACCTCTTTGCACATAGTACTATGCCAGGCTTTTTACAAAGAGCATTTGGATGTATCTGTTCTATAAAAAGAAGCATTATCTGCCTTTATGGTCTAGTATCACAACATTGATATAAGGACATACAGCCAATTAAATAAGAATGTATAACTTACAAAGTACAGTGTTTATATTGAATACATTTAAAACAGTAGTTCTTAACTTTTTTTTAATTGTATGGTCTTTATAAATCTGATGCAAACTATGGATCTTCTCCCTGTGTGGATAGTAACACACAGCATTTTGCATGCAACTTCTCAAGGCACATGGAACTAACTTTTAAAATTTGATTATGAAAGCAAGTTTATCTTAGCTTAATATTGCCCTTAGAAACAAACTGCTGTACATTTTGTATATAAATTATACCTCAGTAAACTTGATTTAAAAAGAAGAAAGCTGCTGTGTCTTCTATACGTGAGTAATTTACCATGCTCCCTCATTTGTTCCCAGCTCTGTGAATTATGAATGGGTAAAATGGTTTCATCTAAATTGATTTATCTGTGCAGATAAACGCTGGCTACTGTTACACTGTTGTTACACTGCAGAATTTATTTTCAGGTATTTAAGAATCCTAAACATACTCCCCTTCCCCTTTATGATCTGAAAATGAGAACACTTTTCATTTGGCTGAAGACTCCTTCCCTCCCTTTGGGAGGGTTCATACAATTTTCCCTTATTTTTAGGGCAGCTGACAGGACCAATGAGTATCGTCCTTACTTTGCGAATGAGCAAACAGACCTCCAGATGTTAAAAAAAAAAACAACTTCTCTGTAGTCATAGAATAAGCCAGTGATGGAGGGAAAATTTTAGCACAATAAATGAATTAAGTAAAAGGTCTACTACTTTCTTTTTCAACCTGTTAGAGTTGACTTGTTGTTGGCAGTACTGTACAGTGATCTTGGTGCTCCCTCCCTATACATATACATCTCTGTCTAGAATGGGGTTTTGGGTTTTGTTGGGCATGTTTATCTTCCAAGTTAATGTTTTGTCTTAAAAATCTGAGTTTGTTTGGTATATGCCAGTCTGTTACTGGGCTTACCCTGTGCATTTAGTTTAGTCCTGGGCTCTACAATCTTAGAATTATTACACTTTTACTTAGGATGACCATCCAGAGCATATCTTTTCTGTTACCATGGTAGGGAAATATGGGATATATTAAAGTAAAGTGAAATTCTCAAGACCAAAAGGAGTGTCTAAATAGAGTACCAAACCAAGTCTTTTCCTTCCCCTTGGTATGGAAGGTCAGAGTGAGTATTATTTCTCAAAACAGTTATTTCTTTATCCAGGAGAAGAAATACCACTTACAGGAGCGAGTTGACAAAGTAAAGAAGAAAGTGAAAGATGTGGAGGAAAAGTCAAAGGAATTTGTTCAGAAGGTGGAAGAAAAAAGCATTGACCTCATTCAGAAATGGGAAGAGAAATCCCGAGAATTCATTGGAAGTTTCCTGGAAATGTTTGGTCCAGAAGGAGCGCTGGTATGTTCCTTCCTGCTGGGCTATTTAGGGAAATTCAGGAAAATCTAGGGAATTCTTATGCTGTGAAAGGAACTATAGAATCCTTGAGCAGAAAGGGACATTGACAATAAGAAGTTATCTAATATGTTCCCTTTATTGGGCAGAACTATATTTCAACTATCCCCAGAAAGGTTTTAAAAATCTTTACAGAAAGTGGTTATACGTTCGCCTAATTTTGCCAGCTCTCTATAAACCTCCAAATATGGTGACAAGTGAGTAACCGTGCCTAGCTTGCTTCTACATTACAGTTTTGGATAGAAGGAAAGGAAAGAGCAAAGAACAGTTTAAAAAAAAAAACAAAACCACTGCCTCGACTACAAGCAGCCACTGCAGGATTGCTGGGTAAGGTGGGAGTTCTGTCCTTGAGGAATAGGCAAGGTCTTTTTGAGCTAGATAAGAGGTGCATGTGTAGCTATTAGCAGATGAGCCCTAGGATATCAGAGATGATCTGGCTGTGGGGGTGCTTGGATGCCAGAATAGATTATTCATGGAGAATATAGAATTTTCAGAAAATCCCCAAAACTAAGGTAGATACCCTTTTGTCTGAGTTAATTCCTTTGTTTTTGCCTAGAACCTAGACTACAGACCAGGTAGCTTTTTAAGAATTCCTTTGACATAGAAGTCAAAGATTGGGTGACAGTGGATAACAGGTGGGACCCCTTAGACATGTAGTCTAGCATAACCACTTTGACTGAGAAATTGCTTAGAATTGTATCTGTGGCTTACTTGGTCACTTTTGACATTACAGAGGGCACTCACGATAATTTGAAGTCTCAGATCTCCTCCATTGGTTAGTAGGATCCATAGGTTTCTTCTAACTCTTCCTTTTGGTCTCCCCAGAAACATATGCTGAAAGAGGGGAAAGGCCGGATGCTGCAGGCCATCAGTCCAAGGCAGAGTCCCAGCAACAGCCCCACTCGTGAACGTTCCCCCTCTCCCTCTTTCCGGTGGCCCTTCTCTGGCAAGACTTCCCCGCCTTCCTCCCCAACAAACCTCTCCAGACACAAGTCTGCAGCCTATGATATCAGTGAGGATGAAGAAGACTAAATTTTCATCTCTCCTTTCTCCTCCCTTCCCTCTGTCCCAACCTTCAGAAGCTCTCTGTTGAATTCCAGATTGTGATCCCAACACTAATCCTAAGGACAGCTACAAAGGAAAGACAGTTGGGGCAAGAGGACTTAGGATGGGGGGACCAGACAGCCTGTCCTCGGAGAGACATCACCCATCCCCACCAAGAAGGAGGCTAACTACATCTTAGAAGCCTGTTCTGCATTCATATCCCCTCCCCATGGACTTTGCTTTACTGTTTATGTTCATGTGCTCTTGACAGGGAAATTGTCATTTTTATTAATTTTTTAAAAATTAGTCTTTCAAACGTAGTAAGTAGAACTAATTTTTTGCCCCCGAGGAGTGGGCAGAAGGAAGTGGTGTAATACCCAGAGGCCTTTTCTTCTTGATACACCGTAGTGTTTGCCTTCTATTCTCAGGCAAACTGTCTTGCCAACTCCTTCAGGCAGTGAGCCATGCTGATGGGCGATTTGGAGGGGAAATACCATAATCTTGGTTTCCTTTTTTTAAAAAGCTAAAAGCTGAGTAATGGCCACAAATCCCCAATGTATACTGCTGGCACGTGTGTCCGTGTGGCTGTGGGAAGAAGGAGATCTGAGTCTGACTTTTCTTACTCCCTGAGGAGTTTCTTGTTGGACCCAATGGGGTCCATGAAGACGCTGATGGGGATGGAACCAGACCACATGGCATCAGCTGCGGTTTCTATGCTGTGTTCATCTCTCAGAAAATTCTGTTGCCCAGTTATTTGGGAGCTCTTGTCAATCTCTTTTTTGTAATCTTTAAATTCTTCCTGCCTTTAAAGGGAGGAACACTTTCAGGTTTACTCTGATTGAGGAGGGGAGTTGGACAATACTCAAACCTATACAAAGTCAGTTTAATTTTCCTCTGGGAGTAAGTCCCTAGCCCTACTACTCCTGTCTTAATACTCATTTCCTAGCTTTTTACAAAGGATACTTTGTAAATGTCTGCAGTTTCAACATGATCTGTTAATCCATGTTGCTCATAACCATATTGAATATTGAGAGAGGTTTGCAGAGAACATAGGTGCAAAAGCATAAGGAAACACACCCCTTTTTAAAGCCCTATCTTGACCTCTTCCCCTTGTAATAGTATCCTTGACTGGAACCAGTGCTCCATGAGGTGTTTCTTTTCCCCAGGGAGTTGGCATCTGGCAGGGACTCACATCACTGCCCCTCTAGCAAGTCTCCAGTGGCTCACATTATAAGAGTGTGGTAGATTCCCTCCCTCTCCCTCTGCCTGCCCCCATCTCCCTGTTACGTTGCCCAGGGGATTCACCACTTAAATTTCACATCAGAGAATGCTGAAGCTTAAGCACTTGCTGTTGAGCATGAGCTCCTTTTCAGCTTGTAGCATCCTACAGCACATGACCTAGCAGATCATTATCTATCATAATCCTAATCCTTATCATATCATAAGGTTCAGGGGAAATTTGCTTCTGTCCAGGGCCATCTCATCACTCATAAATACCCCTTGTGGGGGTGGAGTTTTAGTGTTTTCAGCTGAGAAAACCACATTTTATCTTTGCCCCTCTGCTAAGGTTGTGAGCATCTCATAATCCCTTTCCTGAACACGTTCTGGTAAAACTTGCTCTTATGCCTGAGGGCCAGTGGCTAGAGTTACTGCCTGCCTGCACAGCAGGACTACCTAGGTTCTTAAAACTCAGATCATCCAGAGAAGCAGAATGCAGCAGAGTAGAGGAATAAACAGTGAACCTCTTGCTGTCCTGATGGCCCATGAAAATTACATTTCTAACTCTTCTCATGAAGTGCTATTTTTACTATCAAATCTAGTTTACACAGGCTTTGGCTTGAAGTCCTTTTTTTGAAACTGTTGAAGTTAATGTTTTCCTACAATACCAGCTTTGTAGGATCATATATTTTAACTTTTCTGCTTCAGTCTTCCCTTTTTGGGAATTCTGCCCATTTCTGTTGATAGAAAAATGGTGAAATCACCACTGAAACCCACCTACATTTTCTCTCAAAATACATGTCCAAGTATATTTGGAAAGGGAGGCAATCCAAATGTGATTTTCCTGCCTGCAGTCACTCCTCACAGGTATTGTCTGGGTCCCAAATGTTTGGCCTGCCTTCTCTGCTCTGTAGATGGGCTGCTTTGGGCACATCCTGTCCTTGGAGTATAACGTCTAGGCCAACGAGCTCCATGAGACTGCCAGCACTGGCATGTGCACGTGTTGTCGGAAAACTCTCACCCCTTCTGGTGAGCCTCTGTGGCCTCAGTCTCCTAACACAGTATATCTCCGTGAAATTTTGACTGAAAACAAAAAACTTTATGGCATGGCATGCTAGGTACTTTGGGATAAATGTGATCCTACATGCTGGACAACGGTGGGTGGGTGGAGGAAGTTGTTGGGATGATGCATTATTTGATCATTTGTGCCTAATTAAATGAGGTTAGAGATTCGCATTCCACAACCGTGTGTGTGATCTGTAAATCTTTAAATATTAGTGTTGTTAATATTAATTTTTAACATTAATTTTAATATTACTTAAACCCTAAATTGCACAAGCAAAGCTGTCAGCCTGAATAGGCCAAATGTGGCAGAAATGGGAGAGCCTTAGAAGTTGGTTGGCCTTATAGCCTCTCTGTAATAGAAGGAGAAGGGAGACAGAAGCCTTGTAGCCAGTGGTGAGGATGTGCCATTTCATCAGTTACCTTGAGATGAGCTGGGCAGAAAGTTTGTTTTTTTCATACACTAGACTCCATAGCACTGAAGGGTAGAGGTTGAAATTTTAGAGGAGTAGAAATGGGTCATTTGTACTGCTCCAGCTGCTTCTGACCACTAGAGCCAAAGACCATTATTTTGATGAGGCTTGGGTAAGAAGGTTGGGGATGTGAAGAGGTCGAAAGTCCCGAATAAGAGGAAAAATTTGAGGGAGGTCAAGAGAGCTTTTGACCTTTTCTGATCACTGATAACATCGCAGGCAGCACCTGAGTTACATTTTTCTTATTTGTGACCACACAGCTGTCCAGGAAGTCTTTGAATATTCCATCCACAATGATTCTTCACAGTGCTTTTTATTCTTTCTTGACTTATGGGCAGCTTTTGTCTTTCTGGAGCTCATTGCCTTATTAATCCTGTTTCAAACCCTATATCTAAAATCTTTCCAAATCAAGTCTATTTTGCTGCTTTTGTTTAATTTCCTAAAAGCCATAGCTTTTACATGTTCTGTCAGCAAACTATCACCAGAAGTTGAACCAATGCAGGTAGGAGAAAAGCTCCCTTAACAATGTTTTTAACTAATGGTATTTTTTTCAAGCTTATCAATATAAGTATTTTTAAAGTTATATTTTTCAAGGTCATACAATGATTGTTCTTGTTTTCTCTCATGGAATAGATTGTCATGGGATAAAGACTGGTCCCTAGCTATTATTTTTGCAAATAAGTAGAACATGTTTTGGGGGTTATACTATTAAATGTTAATTTTCTTTAAAAGAAAGAAGAAAGATACTCTGTCTGCCAAAGTTTGATGTTAGTACTTAGATTGGGGTAGAAAACAAAAGTAGTTGGTTTAACATTAAAATGACTGCAGTTCTGTTTTCTTAGCTTTCAAGTGGGCTTTCCCACTATTCTTAGGGAGACACTGACTGTTTTGAACACAAAGATTTGATTGGTTGAGTTGTTTTGTATTGTGGATCCTGAGAAGAGTGTTGGAAAGAAATACTGGCCTTGGTGTAAACGTTGGCCCCATCACCAGTGCTGGTGTCCACAAGGACGTTTTCCTTAATCGGTGTTCAGTATTTTTTTTTCCTGTCTGAGTGTTATTAAATTGTTATTGTTCAGTTATTTTGGCTTTTGTCATTAGCCAAATAAAGGCAAAGTGATTTTACCTAATGTTTCATTTTATATGTTTTGACTTGGTATACATGTGTATTATATATTTTATGTATTTGAGACTTTTACCTGTATGATCAGTTCCTTTACTTTTGCATCCTAATTTGTCTCCTCAGAATCATTGCGTGCCCATATCATTGCAATTCCTTTTGCAGCTTGGCACAGAAGACTCAAAAAGCCATTGGCCCACAAAGGGAGGCTGATCTAGATCTCCCAGGTCTAATGTCATCAGCGCCCTACTGACACATCTGTAAGGGAAGAAAACACCTTCCATCTGTTCTTCAGAAGCCTTGTTTCTTTGAGACTTTGGGATCCTACTGTTTTGCCTGGCTGAGTTCTATTCCTGTTATTATACCAAGAAAACTATCATACACTCTTCCCCCTTTGATTTGCTTTGGGAAAGCTCAGAGTAACCTTTTAATATACAATCTTGATGGGCTAATGGCACCCACGGAGGCAATGTGCCCAATTGTAGAAAATCAAACTCCGTCCTGTTTATTAAGCTTAAAATACCTTCCTCAGGCAAGATCCAAAACAATTTCATCCTATCGCATAGTTCTGATTCATCTCTACAGTCAAGCACACATCATTTGCCAGCTTGCGCTGACAATAGAATCAATCCCCATTTGGTCAAGGTTGAAGAACAGTAAAGAAATCTGTGCCCATCTAATGAATATAGTGTCTCTTTCATTGTCCAAGCCATTCACCTCAGGCTTTGAGGTTCAGATCCTGGTCTGGAGAAGAGAAAGGTTCATATCCAAGCTTGTCATCTTTCCTTCGGTAGTATATTCGTGTCAGCACAGTGATCAGAAAACTCTCGAGGATGAGGAGGTGGCAGTTCATCACTGCAGCATGGGACAAAATATAGGTTATTCTAACTTAACAGAGGTGGTATCCCATACCAGCCCTGGCATATGAGTTGGACAGCAGTTTCTCTTAATTTATCCTCAAACCAGGACCTAGAGATATTAAGTTGTCACAAGTAACATGGCAAGTTGACAATAGAGCCAGAACCAGAACTTGGCTCTCTACCTCCTGAACTTTGAGGCTAGCATTAAACATTTCTTTTGCATGTTTTATCATCATGACCCTCTGCTTCCTAACCACACCTATTCCTCTTTCAGGAGCTGAGGATTGAACCCATGGCTTCCTGGGTTGATCATCAGGGCTGGGCCTCAAGCTGTGGGATTGCAGCTGTCTGTGTGATCAGAGAGGTCATAGACTCAGAGCCTCTGCTAGATTTCTTGGAGGTCTCTTTCTCAATACTCTAAGCAGAACACTGAATATTCTGAGAGTGGTTAGCCCTACTTCCAATCTAAGATCCTCTCTTCTCGGACCTCCCCCTCCTGCCCATCCTGGAATAGACTAGGAAACCCCATGTGCTTACCTTGAGACCTGATTTTAGAAGAAAAGGGAGGTGAACAAGCAATCTGCCCACCACTGGCCAAGACTGAGAAGATGGATGGCTGCAGAGCAGACAGAATAAGGAGTGCCTGCAGAACAGAAAAGAGGAATGAGGATGGGGGCTCAGCATCCCTGGCACAGGCTGGCCGGCCCACTGCTGTGTTTGAAATGTGTCTTAGTGCTTGCCCTCTCTGAGTACACTTTTCTGATGCACAGCTTCTCAGGGTAGACTTGGCTTGTCCAGGGTTCCCTCCAATAATCATGGGCAGGTTAATTAATCACAAGGCTTTTATTCTGTGGCCTGACCTCTAAGTGCTTCTGTAGCCTAGATCCTTTCTGTGCCCTGTCAGTCCCTTACTCCGTGGTAGGCTCTTCTGTCCTCTGTCTTCCTATAGACCCTCCACTTCTGCCTGCCATGTGCCTGTAAGCAGCACCTGCTTAGGTCAAATGAGAATTTATGTGAAATCAATCTGTTAACTATAAAGGAATCACTATGCCTTGGGAATAGGAGAAGGGCCCAGCAAGAAGACAGAAAGAATGGAGAGAGAAGAGAAACAATATGGAGCTAGAAGTCATTGCATTTGGTGGAAAGGTTATCTCTGGGCTTAGAGAATGGAAAGTGTAAAAAGTGAACAAATGTGCCTTTGGGAAAATTCTCGGGGAAGAGGTGATGATGCAGAGTCAGATGAGAAGGGATGTGGGTTTGGGAGTAGATAGTTGTATGTTTAAATTCCAGTCCCATCCCTTATGTACCTTTGAGCAAACCCCAAAACACCTCAGTTTCTCATTTGTAAAATAGAAAAAACAATGATTCTGAAGATTATAGTGAACTTAAATGTAATTAATGTATGAAAAGCACCTAATATGTAGTACTGGTCATATATAGTTGTAACTGTGATAATGCTGATGTTTCTGCTACTGCTGCTAAGTCGCTTCAGTCGTGTCCGACTCTGTGATACCCCATAGACGGCAGCCCACTAGGCTCCTCTGTCCCTGGGATTCTCCAGAATCCCACTCCAGAATACTGGAGTGGGTTGCCATTTCCTTCTCCAATGCATGAAAGTGAAAAGTGAAAGCGAAGTTGCTCAGTCGTGCCCGACTCTTAGCGACCCCATGGACTGCAGCCTACCAGGCTCCTCCATCCATGGGATTTTCCAGACAAGAGTACTGGAGTGGGTTGCCATTGCTGATATTTCTAGTGGTGATGAATTGCAAGATTTTTAGAATTAATGGGTAGTGAAGAAAAGAAAACAGCAAAGGTATAAGAATTTAAGGTTTAAAAATTCATGTGTTATGGGCGTCATTGTGTCCCCCTAAAAGATGCATTGAAGTCCTCACCCCCAGGACCTCAGAATGTGACCATCATTGTCTTGGTAACTGATTAGATGTAATTAGTTAAGACGAGGTCATACTGAAGTAGGGTGGGTCCTTATTCCAATATGACCGACGTCCTTATCAGAAAAAGAGACACAGACACATAAGGGGAGAATGCCCTGTGATAAGCCAAGGATGCCAAAGATTGCTGCAAACAATCAGAAGCCAGGAATAGTCAAGGAAGGGTTCGCCCCAACAGTGTTCAGTGGGCATGTGGGCCGCTGACAGCTTGGTTTTGGACTTCCAGCCTCTAGAACTGTGAGGCAATGCATTTCTGTTTTAAGCCACCTGCTTTGTGCTATTTTGCTCCAGCAACCTTAGGAAACTTACAGCACAGAAAAGCAACAACTGGGGAAGGGCAGGGATTCTTTCCCAAATCTCACAGGAAACCTAAGGCTTAAGAAGATTCCCAGACCCACTTCTAGCCTTTATTAGTCTCTGCTTCTAACCCCTACAATTTGTGGCTCATTATTAACCATCTTTTCTCTCCCAGGGTATAGTTACCTGGAACAGAACAAATTTGGCTCCTATGTTCTGCTCGCCCAGGTGCAGCCTGGCTTGACGAAAAATGATGCCTATGGTCCACAGAGCCGACAGGGTGGACACACCGAGGAAAGTGTTGATCCATAGAGCTGTGCTCCCCTCAGAAATCTGGTGGCAGGCCAGAAAGCAGTCAGTGAGGAAGCAAGCCCCTTTCTCCTTTTTTTTCCCTTCTCCCAATGGTGGGGGAAATAAAAAAGCTTCTTCTCTCCCCGTTAGAGTCCCTGAGCCTCTGCTTTTCCACAGTCGCCCTGTACCTGGGGCTATCCCAACCCTGGGGCCCTGAATCAGGGGATACTGGTTCCAGCTATTCCTTCTAGAGCTCAAAGGAATTAAACTCATCTTGGCCTCTGCTGCCCCTTACTCTGGACTTACGTCTGATGGGTCAAAGATGCCATCAGGGATGAGAAACAGGCCCACCAGGGTCAATGATATCTTGAAGAAGGCGTACTGGATGGGGCCCAACAGCAGCAGTTGAAGTCTCTTCCTGAAGTAGGAAGAGGATTAGGAACATAGGCCTACAAATCACCCACCCCAACCAGAACTTCCAGCTCTCTCATTGGGTTCCTGGCAAGGCTTGGCCACCATCATAGACACCAACATAGTCAAGTGGGTGGGGACTTAGGAAGAGCGTTGGGAACCATCTTTATTGCCTCCCACTCACCCTCAGACCAGAATGATGCCTTTTGAGCAAGAACTATCTGAGGATTGACCCCAACCTCATTAACTGAAACGGATGGAAGGGGAAAGTAAATAGTCCAAAGTGCAGTTTGTTCTCTGTGATAAAGTTTGTAGGGGACAGTGAGCGTAAGTGATGGGAACTCTCGAGTTCTCCTTCCTCTGTTCCTCCTACCCCTGTTTGGGTGCCCAGTGTGTGGGTCCTGGCTGTGGGATGCCCACCCTTTCATCACTGGCTTTGTTCCATACAAGCCAAATTCCATGAGGCTTGAAGCAGGACTGAGAGAGCCAGCAGAGGCTCTTGAGAGAGTGCAGAAGAGGCCAGTCTGCTCTCCAGGCAGCCTCTCCCTCCCGCCTCACCTGGTGATCTTGATTCGGGGGCAGCAGGGGCAACAGCAGCAGCAGGGGCCTGTATGGATCATCACCGGGGTGTCCTTCAGTGTCCTCAACACCGCCTCCTTCCCACCAAAGCCTTCCACCATGGCCTGCATCAGCAGGTAAAAGCACATCGAGTAAAACCTGGAGTTGGGGAGAGGTGGGAGGTGGGCCTAAGAGCACACAGAAGGGAGGTGGCAGGAGCTGGCGGGATACCACCTGCTGCCAAAGAAAAACAGACTGCAAAAGGACAGGGAGACGGGGGCTTCCTGAAGGGGTCAGGTAGGGTCTAGGCATTTTGAGAACTGAGAGAGGACAGGTGGAAGAGGGCAGGCTGTGAGAACAAAATGATGCCTGAGATGCACTAGAAGTTCAAGAGACAAGTTGGAAAGGGCCTGATTTGTGATCAGTTTGTTTGCATGGACTTATGGAAGGGACAGGGGATTAAAAAAAAAAAAAAAAAGGACACAAACTCTGGATTCCCAGGGTTGAGAGGAGCAGAAGGGGGACCTCAGAGGGATATCAAGTTCAGCTGGGGGCAGGGAAGGACACTCACGTAGTTATGGCCATTTCCACGAGTGTCAGGGCACGAGGAATCCAGAGACCAAAGCAGGAGAATGCAGACACTATCTGCTTGGAGAAGAACCAGGAGCTGGTTAGGGTAAGGAAGGAGACTGCATGCTCACCTTTTGTGGCAAGGTCTGAAGGAAGCAAAAGCTAAACAGCTGAGGCACCATTACTTAAAAGTGACTAACTGGGGACTTTCCTCGTGGTCCAGTGGCCAAGACTCTGAGCTCCCAGTGCAAGTGGCTTGGGTTCGTTCCCTGCTCAGGGAACTAGATCCCACTAACACTTGGCACAGCCAAATAAATATTAAAAAAAAAGTGACCAGTTGGAAAAAGAGCTAGTTAAATCAACTAATTAAAATATTTTTTAAATTCAGCTGTCAGTTTATTCCTTGTCTAGTGTTAGAGACAGCAAGTCACCTTGAGTCAGAGGCTCTTTTGAAGACTATCTCTCAACATATGTCACTGGAGTAGGAATAGGTCAATTCATCTTTAAGAGTACGTAGACCAAGATCCAACCCTTCCTTTTCAATATCCCATGTTATTAGAGCACCTCTGATGTCTTGAGATGGCCCAGGCAGGTGTCATCTGGCAGAAAAGGACCTCAAGGGCTTTGTTCTTCACCCAAAACAGACACAGAGCTCACCACACGGAAAGAGAAACCCCATCATGTGGCCTGCGAGCATGCCAAAGAGCTATCAAATGGCTGTAAGAGTGAGTTAGAAGGACTTACAATGTAAGGGTAGAGTGAACATGACCCCATGGGAAAAAATTACTCTCCTCCTACCCTCTGAGGAACCACTGCTGGTCTGTGCAGGAAACAAGCTTATTTTAAAGCAACACAGTAGCAGGGGAGTAGTGAGTGGGATAGCTGGTGGGCTCAGACAGTTCTTCAGCTGTTCTTAGAGCTGTTTCTGTGGCTCTAAGATTTCAAACACTCCATCTCACTGTCTGTGACCTTCTAAGCATGGGATCCTGACTGCAGATAGCAGACTAAAACCCCCACCCTAAAGTAGTAGAGGAAGGCAACTTGAATTATTGAGTTGAAAGGAATCTTCCTCTTCAGCCCCTCCCCAAAGGCAGCTGCAGGACCCTCACCGTGGGTGAAGAGCTGCACCAGATCAGGGTCTTCCTCTTGATAGGGCAGCGGGTGTTCTTGTGCAGGTAGACAGCAGCCTCCAGGAAGATGGCTATTGAGCCCAGGACAAACAAGGTCATGATGACCATGAGGGAAATATCCATAGGGCCCAATGCTAGAATGGAAAGAGAGGACAGGCTCCAGTGAGCTGAAGACCAGGGCTGAGGAGCAGAAGATGTGGGCTTCCTCACATGCATCTAATTGCTTTACCACATCTAGAATTACCTGGTCTAGGCTTCCTATCATGCAGAAGATGGGCTTTTTCTTAGACCTAGAATTTCCAACATGTGACTAGGAAATAGTCATTCTTCTGCATGCATGGGAGACTAGACCAGATCAATCTAAGTATGGTAAGGCTTACTTGAATCAGGATATAGACACCTAACAAGTTTGTACATAACAAAAATTCTAAGTTCGGAGGTCAACAGGGCCTATTCACTTTTCTCAGTGTCAGGGGTTATACTAGCAGACAGGGACCAGTTAACATTATAATTAAAGCAAAATATATACTTCTGATATACATCAGAATATATACTGATATACTTAAGTCGCTCAGTTGTGTCCAACTCTTTGTGACCCCATGGACTGCAGCATACCAGGCTTCCCTGTCCATCACCAACTCTCGAAGCTCGCTCAGACTCATGTCCATTGAGTTGGTGATGCCATCCAATCATCTCATCCTCTGTCATCCCCTTCTCCTCCTGCCTTCAATCTTTCCCAGCATCAGGGTCTTTTCAAATGAGTCAGCTCTTCGCATCAGGTGGCCAAAGTATTGAGTTTCAGTTCGGCACCGGTCCTTCCAATGGAGAAGGCAATGGCAAACCAGTATTCTTGCCTTGAGAACCCCATGAACAGTATGAACTTGATATACTTCAGTTCAATTCAGTTCAGTCGCTCAGTTGTGTCTGACTCTTTGCGACCCCATGAATCGCAGCACGCCAGGCCTCCCTGTCCATCACCATCTCCCGGAGTTCACTCAAACTCACGTCCATTGAGTCTGTGATGCCATCCAGCCATCTCATCCTCTGTCATCCCCTTTTCCTACTGTCCCCACTCCCTCCCAGCATCAGAGTCTTTTCCAATGAGTCAACTCTTCGTATGAAGTGGCCAAAGTACTGGAGTTTCAGCTTTAGCATCATTCCTTCCAAAGAAATCTCAGGGCTGATCTCCTTTAGAATGGACTGGTTGGATCTCCTTGCAGTCCAAGGGACTCTCAAGAGTCTTCTCCAACACCACAGTTCAAAGCATCAGTTCTTCAGTGCTCAGCTTTCTTCACAGTCCAACTCTCACATCCATACATGACCACTGGAAAAACCATAGCCTTGACTAGATGGACCTTTGTTGGCAAAGTAATGTCTCTGCTTTTCAATATGCTGTCAAGGTTGGTCATAACTTTCCTTCCAAGGAGTAAGCGTCTTTTAATTTCATGGCTGCAGTCACCATCTGCAGTGATTTTGGAGCCTAGAGATGTTTAAATTTGATTTCAAAAATTTTATCACTTTACTAGGACACACAACAGGACTTTAACAAAAGAAGTGGACCCAAGTAAAGACTCCAAGGATATTTGACCTATGCTGGCCCCAAGTACACTTATTCTTACATTAAATGTAATCCAGTAGCTGTCTTTAGTATTTATTGAAATCATTTGAGGAGTTGTTAAAAAGTAGCTGTCCAGACCCCTACTCCCTATACTCCATGCTACATAGATGTTGTTCCCATACATCTGGGATGTAATCTACATTTTAAACAAGCTCACCTGATAATAGAAGATAACAAACATTTTAACAACACCAATGAAGCTCCTCTGGCCTCACCCTTGCTAACAGGAAAACACTAATATAGTCACAATATTTGTTTCTGAGCATGTTCTAATTAGTGCAACAATGTTTTAAACAAAGTTAGTTCCATATCCTCAGTGACTAAGCCTGGACCCTCATTTATCTAAGTCTCTTCCCTCCTTGGCAGACTCTTTGCTTTTAGTCTCCCAACTGGCTAGATGACAGAAGAAGAAGGGGAAGACTGGCAGAGTCCAGCCACTGTCGTATTGCATTGGGAGTAAAGGAAATCAACCCTGAATACTTATTGGAAGGATTGATGCTGAAACTCAAATACTTTGGTCACCTGATGCAATCAGCTGACTCATTGGAAGAGACCCTGAAGCTGGGAAAGATTGAAGGCAGAAGAAAAGGGTCAGAGGACGAGATGGCTGGATGGTATCACTGATGCAGTGGACATGAACTTGGACAAACTCCAGGAGATGGTGAGGGACAGGGAGGCCTGGCATGCTGCAGTCCATGGGGTCGCAAAGAGTCTGACATGACTGGGTGACTGAACAATGAGAGGATATTGGCTGGTCTGCCCTATGTTTTGGTGACAGGGCAGCTCAGAGCTGCTGACACCAAAACAAGGAAGAAGGAGACCACATCCCAGTGAAGACTTGAGTTGTCATCTGGGTCAGTCATACTTGGTGACATCACAAGGAGCAACCAGGACAAAGGTGAATTTCTCAAAAACTACTTTGATGCTTTTGAACTGTGGTGTTGGAGAAGACTCTTGAGAGTCCCTTGGACTGCAAGGAGATCCAACCAGTCCATCCTAAAGGAAATCAGTCCTGAATATTCATTGGAAAGACTGATGCTGAAGCTGAAACTCCAATACTTTGGCTACCTGATGCAAAGAACTGACTCATTTGAAAAGACTCAGATGCTGGGAAAGGTTTAAGATGGGAGAAGAAAGGGACGACAGAGGATGGGATGGTTGGATGGCATCACTAACTCGACGGACATGAGTTTGAGTAAGCTCCGGGAGCTGGTGATGGACAGGGAAGCCTGGTGTGCTGCAGTTCATGGGGTCGCAGTCCATGGAGTTGGACACGACTGAGTGACTGAACTGAACTGAACTTTGATCCTGGTTGTTCTTATTTCAGGGTACATGTTTTTCTTTTTGTTTGCTTTCTCCAAGAGGCCCTTTATCTCTGACCACAGTTAGGTCTGTGATTAATCCAGAGGACCTGCTGCAGGGAAGGCAGTCCTTGGACAATCTGCCAGCCTACACTTCTGAAGTCAGTGGTAAGCTTTTCCTTTCTGTTACAGGCCTCAAAAGATAGGACTGTGTTGTTCTTCCCTCCTCCCCATTCCTGTCTCCACCTGCTTCCACTTAATTAGGATGCAGCCCACTGTGTGACCAAATTACTGGCTTAGTGTTGCTGTTTAGTTCTGTTGCCTCATTCTCAATTACCTCTACAGATATTGCTCTAGTAGGCCTGGCAGGTTTTAAACATTAACAAAATAAAACAAGCAAAAATCCACCTGGCTGCAATCCTTAATTAAAAAAAGACTACCTCCCTTCCTTGAAATTTTAAAGATATAAACATAACAGAGGATCTTTTTTCTGACACAATTTTATCCTTATACAATAAAAATGTGGGTTTAAAACAGTTGCTATTGTTTTATCATGATATACACATAAAGCCTTCCATGTATCAAAATAATTCCAGATAGATTAAAAAGATAAATCTTTAATAAACAACAATGATCTACTGTATAGCCAATGGAACTCTGTTCAATAGTATGTGCCAGCCTGGATGGGAGCGGGTAGGGGCTTCGGGGAGAATGGATTCATATGTATGTATGGCTGAGTCCTCTCTCTGTTCACTTGAAATTATCACAACATTGTTAATCAGCTATACCTCAATACAACAAAAAAAAAGTGTTTTAAAAAAGAGATTTTAAAAAAGCGGTATCTATTTAAAAATAAAACAGGGAAAATTGAGAGAAGGGAAAAAAAGAGAGATTTGTATTTTCATCAAAACTTGAGGGAAGACCTTCCTAAGCTTAGGTGTAATCCAAGAAATCACAAAGAGAAGGATGGTCAAATTTGATACAAAGAGTTTAAACTTCTGAATGTTAAAAAAAAAGTATAAGCGGTAAAGTGGTGATTTCACAGATGCACACTTGGGTAAAAATCCATCAAATTATATACATAAAATCATTGCCCTTTACTGAACGTAATTTATAACTGAAACAAACAAACCTTAATATGAACAAAACAGAAAGCAAAATTACCACAGGAAATTCCCTGGCTCTCTGGTGGTTAGGCGGAGAAGGCAATGGCAACCCACTTCAGTACTCTTGCCTGAAAAATCCCATGGATGGAGGAGCCTGGTAGGCTGCAGTCCATGGGGTCGCTAAGAGTCAGACATGACTGAGCGACTTCACTTTCACTTTTCACTTTCATGCATTGGAGAAGGAAATGGCAACCCACTCCAGTGTTCTTGCCTGGAGAATCCCAGGGACGGGGGAGCCTGGTGGGCTACTGTCTCTGGGGTCGCACAGAGTTGGACACAACTGAAGCGACTTAGCAGCAGCAGCAGCAGCTGGTGGTTAGGACCTGGTATGTTCACTCCTGGCAGCCAGGGTTTGATCCCTGGGTAGGGAACTGAGATCCCAAAAGCCACATGGTGTGACCAGAAAGAAATAAAAATAAATAGTATAGTAAAACTATAGCTATGTAAAGGATTTGGCTGAAGAGAAGGATAGAAAAGAGTTGAAGGAAAGAGTGGGGCCCTAATATCTTTATCATACAAAATGGAAAATGAAGAAGTACTATCCACAGTTGGCAAAATAAGAAATAAACTATAGGTATAGTATATACAGCTATAAAGATAACCAACTAAAAATAATGATGAAACCATGTGGAATGAGTAGAAGTTTGGTACTAAGTGAGTTAAATCTTTATGTATTACAGAGGCAGCCACAGATAATACACAAAACTGATACCACATGAAATAATAGTAATTTGAAGGTAACTATTAAAAAATCATCAGCTAAAAAAGTAGAATGAAGATTAAAAATGAGAATAAATAGGGCAGGGGAGTGTTAATTTTCATTAGTAGCCCTTTTGTACTATTTAAAATTTTACACTATGTTCATGTGGGTTAAGATAAAAACATTAAAAATGATTGCCTAGGAATAAATGAGCAATGCCATCTTTGGGTGATGAGACTGTGGGTGGTCTTTGTCTTCTTTCTTTTCCAATTATTCTATAACAAATATACATTTTACAACAAATAAGTTTTTTAAAGACATACTTTGCCAAATATGTAGTAATGTGAAAAAATTCATATGATGTCATGCTTATAAAAACAGTATATAAAATTGTAGCATAGTAGGATTTCCACTACTGTTAAATAAAAGCACAGAAAACAGAGCTTGTACTATGATACTTGCAGTGCTGGTCTTGAGTGGTGGGACCATACGCAACTTTCTTCTTCATACTTTTCTCTATTTTCATATTGACTTTACTGAATTATTTTTTACAATGGAAATGTTTAGTTTAAAAAAAAAACAGACAAAATATAAAGTCCAGATAGGCAGAAAGCAAATTTAATTCAGTAGATTTCTAAAAACCAATGTCCTTTGTTGGGAAGGGGAATATCGATGGAGGTCCCTCCTTGAGGGACTCCCCCAGCCCCTGCTTGACTCTCATCCTCATCAGCTCACTGAGAGCTGAGAGTGGAAACAGCCCCTCCAGAAGCCATCATGTCAAAGCCTTTCTCAATCTTCACTGTCCTTGACTATTCCCTCCTCCCTGAAAATCTCTCCCATCCCGCTTGACTCCAGTAACCACAGTTCTGGCTCCTCTCCTGGAGACCCTGGGTCTCCGATACTGATCCCTCATCCTCTCCTACACCCTGTGTTCCAGACTCAACCATTGCATCTCACCTCTTCTGTTTATTGAGGTTTAGGATTACCCTACCACCCCTCAGTTGTCACCCTGTTTATTTAACTTATATGCAGAGTACATCATGAGAAACGCTGGACTGGAAGAAACACAAGCTGGAATCAAGATTGCCGGGAGAAATATCAATAACCTCAGATATGCAGATGACACCACCCTTATGGCAGAAAGTGAAGAGGAACTCAAAAGCCTCTTGATGAAAGTGAAAGTGGAGAGTGAAAAAGTTGGCTTAAAGCTCAACATTCAGAAAACGAAGATCATGGCATCTGGTCCCATCACTTCATGGGAAATAGATGGGGAAACAGTGGAAACAGTGTCAGACTTTATTTTTCTGGGCTCCAAAATCACTACAGATGGTGACTGCAGCCATGAAATTAAAAGACGCTTACTCCTTGGAAGGAAAGTTATGACCAACCTAGTTCATCTAGTCAAGGCTATGGTTTTTCCTGTGGTCAGGTATGGATGTGAGAGTTGGACTGTGAAGAAGGCTGAGCGCCGAAGAATTGATGCTTTTGAACTGTGGT
>NW_011494604.1:4475363-4476686 GCF_000754665.1 Bison bison bison | reverse complement strand
GGAATGATGCTAAAGCTGAAACTCCAGTACTTTGGCTGCCTCATGCGAAGAGTTGACTCATTGGAAAAGACTCTGATGCTGGGAGGGATTGGGGGCAGGAGGAGAAGGGGACGACAGAGGATGAGATGGCTAGATGGCATCACTGACTCGATGGACGTGAGTCTGAGTGAACTCCAGGAGTTGGTGATGGACAGGGAGGCCTGGCGTGCTGCGATTCATGGGGTCTCAAAGAGTTGAACACAACTGAGTGACTGATCTGATTTGATCTGACCACCCCTCAGCCGCCTAACCACCACGTGAGCCATTTCTACCTCCAGGACCTTAGAGTGCTTGGCCGCTGCCTGTTCAGTTTTTCTCCTTGAGCTCCCCGTGTCTGGCTTATTCTCCTCACTGAGCTGTCTGCTCAAATGCCCCTCCTCAATCAGCAACCCTTGAATGTCCAGTGTGGTGTTATCTCTCCCTCCCAAGTTGCCCTCACAGTGAGGTTATTTACATATTTATTGCTTGTCCCCATAGAGTGATGGTAGTGTGAACTCCACAAAGGCAGGGACTTTGTCAGGCTTGTTTTCTGTTCTATCTCCAAGTGCATGAAACAGTAACTGTGACTATTTGTTCAATGAAAGAAATGACCACATGAGGATTCTTACTGTCATCTCCATTTACATGCTTTTCCAGGAAACTAGGCTTAGAGTTGAGCACCTCACCCATGATCACACAACCTGAAAGTGACAGAGCTGGGATTTAAACCCAAGGGTTCCTGATCCTAACTAAGCCCATTCTCTTCACCATTACACATGCTGACTCTTGGTGTGTGTTCACATAACTATGGGAAGAAATGTGGAATAATATTAACCATCAAAAGTTGCTTAAGTTGGTGAAGGTGGAGGTGAGGCATATTCCAGCTATTCAGTATGGAAGTGCTTTTGCAGTTTCTTGTATCTGCTGCCTTTTGTGCTCTGTTCTTTCTCATGCTTGCAGTGTCTGCAGGCTCTCACATTCACTTCCACAGGGCAGAAGCTAGGAGAGAGAACTTCCTTAGCATCCACAGCCAACACCACTGCTGCTGCTGCTAAGTCACTTCAGTCGTGTCCGACTCTGTGCGACCCCATAGACGGCTGCCCACCAGGCTCCCCCGTCCCTAGGATTCTCCAGGCAAGAACACTGGAGTGGGTTGCCATTTCCTTCTCCAATGCATGAAAGTGAAAAGTGAAAGTGAAGTCACTCAGCCATGTCCAACTCTTAGCGACCCCATGGACTGCAGCCTACCAGGCTCCTCCATCCATGGGATTTTCCAGGCAAGAGTACTGGATTGGAGGGGGGAGC
>NW_011494604.1:4460475-4475263 GCF_000754665.1 Bison bison bison | reverse complement strand
ATTGGAGGGGGGGGGGGCAGCGCGGGAAGGGCAACACCACTACTCTACCTCAAACTCATTTATCTCCTTAGAAGATCTTCCTCTATCTTATTTTTCTGTATCTTAACAGATACTATGAAACAAAAGTTTCTGATAGCTCAAGGATTTTTGGAAACACTTTAAACAAGGTTAAACATGTTTCTTTCCTGCAGAGTATAAATTTTAAATCTGATTTATATTGCTAATTTCCAAAGGAGGTTACAGAATATAGCTTTTACAGAACTGATTTTTATACAGGCTCTATTTTCATGAAGTACTCCTTGGGATTAGTATTCCAAGGAACACACTTTGGGAAATACTTGTCTAACAGACCTGTTGAATACAAGTATACTTGAGCAACTAGCAAATTCCCATTGCATCTGTAACAATGAAGATTACTCTTTTAAATAATGAAAACAATATAAGAACATTAAAACTTTGAAAAAAAAGTTTTACCCATAATCCAAGCTAGTTCCTAACCAAAAATTATTCTCCTTTTTGCACGTATTTCCATGGAGGTGAAGAGCATAGGCTCCAACCTCAAAGTAAAATTCCATTTACTTCTTGCTCTATAATCATGGGTAGATTATTATCCTCCAATTAAACCTCTTAGCATGATTCAATGCTAGTGTTTGCTCAATAAAAAGTAGCTTTAAAAAACATCCTGGTTAAAGTGTATACATATTGTATTACTGCAATCATACTGTAAAATTTTGCATTCTGCTTTTTCCACCTAACATTTCATCACAGTCTGTCAAAAATTATTTTACAATTATAAAGGTTGTTAAAATAAAGGGAATAATAGAGCTGCATTAATATATCCATAATCCATTTTGAAGAGTTATGATATTACCAGTTTTGCTTCAAAAGTTATTCTTAGAAAAAAAAAACATCACAGGTATACTTGAAGACCCTGTATATGTCTCCAAGTGTCCTTTTCCCTTCACTTCTCCTCCCAGGGCTAACTGCTATTCTGAAGTTGGTGTGTATCTTTTCCTGTATGTTTTAATTTTTTTACAACATATGTACATGCTCAACATAATTATATTGCTTTGCATTAAAAAAATCTATATAAATGTTTTCCACTCAACATTGTTTTCATGGTTGTTATTATTTTCTTTGTGACAAACAAATGCTACTGTAAGCATTCTTAGACGTGTCTCCTCGGCATGTGTAGGAGAATTCCTCTATTCCTCCCAGTCTAAGATCCTGCAAGCCATGTGGTATGGCCAAAAAGAAAAAGAAAAAAAAAAAACAAACCCACAAACAGTGGGTTTAAGTCCCAGTCTAGGTTGTATGGTTGCAGTTTATTATATTATTGCTTCAATTACTCTAGTTTTATATAACCTTTAATATCTGGTAGAGAAGGCAATGGCAACCCACTCCAGTACTCTTGCCTGGAGAATCCCATGGATGGAGGAGCCTGGTGGGCTGCAGTCCATGGGGTCGATAAGAGTCGGACACGACTGAGCGACTTCACTTTCAATTTTCACTTTCCACTTTCATGCATTGGAGAAGGAAATGGCAACCCACTCCAGTGTTCTTGCCTGGAGAATCCTAGGGACTGGGGAGCCTGGTGGGTTGCCGCCTATGGGGTCGCACAGAGTCGGACACGACTGAGCGACTTAGCAGCAGCAGCAGCAGCAGGGCACATATCCTCCTTACTCTTTTTCAAAATTGTCTTGGTTTTTCTTGGCCCTTCACTCCCCCCAAATAGAAGTTTGGATCAGTCCATTAATAAGAAAATCCTCTAGGGATTATAATTGCAGTCATATCACAGGCATTTCAAAAACAAATTATTGAAAGTTTCAATAGTTCTTCAAGAATAGTTCTTTCTTAAAGAGCATTTAAGAAACAGAGAGTTTATAAATGAAGGAGGAAAGGGTTTCACCACGTGTCCAATGGACACCTCTTCCTGACTCTATTTCTGTCAGTGTCATCACCACTGTTCATGTTCTTGGAGTCATCATTAGAGTTTCTTTTTCTTTCACTTACCTTGTCTAAATATTTACCAGATTGCCTGCTCTTTCTTTGGATTGCCTGTATTTTCCAATCTGTCCTTCCTTTCCCTGACACTGCCCTGGCACAGGCTCTTGCCCTTCCTGTTAGGCTGGGGCACTGACCTCCAATTTATACCCCTGCTTCTTAAGGCCCTTACTCCCCAAAGTCTATCTTGATTACTAATTAATGGTCCTGAAATACCATCCAGCTCCTCCCAATCTCAGAGCCCTCATCTACTGCCTGCAGGATAAAGTACAACTCCTCTGCCTGAGACTCAGCAGGCCCCACCTTACCTGCCCAGCCCTCTCAACTGTCCCCTGCTTCCTCACCAGTAACCTTGACTCTCCCCAGTGCCTGGAGAACCTGCCTACTCATTCTTTCTCCACTCCAGCTCCCTACTTTCCAACTGTTACTCATTCCAACAGTTCAATGGGGGAACAAGGTAGCTCCCCAGACTACCAGACCCAGAATAATCTACCTACTTTGAATATCCTTGGTGCTTCTATTTGCACATTTTGCAGCAAAGCAATGTGTGATCCATTTTCACTGTGTAAGATAGGGTTTCTCAATCTCAGCACTATTGACCCCTTGCCCCAGCTAATTCCTTGGTTGTGGAGACTTTCCTTTGTTTCCAGGGCAAACTCCCTGACCTCTGCCCCACTAGATGCCAGTAGCACCCTCTACTTGTGGTGACTGGAATTGCCTCCAGACATTGCCAAAAGTACCCTGTGAGACAAAGTTGCCTCTGGTTGACAACACTGGTGTGTGAGAAGACTTGTGCCACCATCTGCACTCTCTGAACAAGATATCCCTGGAGTCGGATGTAGCATCTGCCTACTTTCATGAACCACAGAGCAGCTACAAGGCACCCCTGGACTGCCTCTGGCAGTTGGTATTCACTCCAGTTCAGAGCATCTGAAACAGAGACGTGCCCATATCTGCCTCCTAGTACACCCTGACCACACCCTACTGTTTAGGAAGAGTCTCCTCCTTGAGGTGAGAACATCAGGAAGGAACAAACATTAAGGATAGAGACACAGATTCCTACTCATCAACGTCTAAGAAGTGGCTGATCATGCAGTAAGAAAACAAAATACAGTATGGATGGGAGCCACGTTTGCTATCAAGATGCTAGGGTCATTTGATTGTCATGTTTTAGGTGTCCAGGGAATAAACAGAGTCCCAGCCTATGCCTTTCACTTTCAAAACCAATTCGGTAATAGGAGCTAGTTGGCCAACACTGTCCGAATACTTTTACAGGTTCACCTAAGTTTTAAGAATATTATTCATAAAAACCACTCTCCAGAGTGGTATAGACTCCTTTTAAGAAGGATGTTGTGCAGGCCTCAAAGGGATTCTGTGGGCTTCGGGCATCCATGTGAGTCCCTGGGTGGCCCTGGGGTCTGAAAAATGCTCCAGGTCAGTGTCCCCCCTATGAACTGGGGAGTCCCAACATGCAGGTTTTTCTCCAGGCCACATAGCCGTGCCCTTCTTTTGACTTTTTGGCTCCTCCAGAGTTTTACTTTCCCCAGCTTTTACAAATTTTAAAAAATTTTTGACTGTACTACCCAGCATGTAGGATCTTACTTCCCTAACCAGGGATCAAATCTGCACCCCCTGAATAACCTCTGTACCACTAGGGAAGTTCCCTAAAAGGTTTTTACCAAGATTGACACTGGGTCAGCCATCCTCCCAGGTACTCACTCTATGCTGGCCAGCTCAGGACCACCTTCCCTCAGCTCCTCTCAGCTGTTTTGACTTCCTCCTTGGGATGCTCATTTTTCCTTCTTTCAGTTCCTCTGGGGAGGGTCCCTGACTTACCTCTCAAAAGCTGGGCTGCAGTGGGAGGATAAGAGAAGCAGGCAGAGGGAACGCTGTAATTGGTTTTCAGGATCTCCAGAAGATCTGCCGTGTACCTGGAGAGACACCAACCTGTGTTCAGAATATGGGGACTGGGGGTGGGCGGGTGGGTAGCAGAAGGGACTCCAGCAACTTGACACTCCCTCGAACACTCCTAGGTTCACAGAGCGTCTCCATTTCCCCTCAAGGCCCAGGTGACAGTCTGCAGGTCTGGCTGCAGTGCTCAAAAAGCCCACAGTCCATTCCCTCCACTTCACAGGGGCAGCAGCCCAGGGGTTGGCTAGGGAGAAAAAGCAGGGTCCCAGAGAAAGAATGGACCCTTAGCACCAGGAGTGGGTCCCCAGCTTGTCAGAGCTCTATGCATGTCCCTCATGCCCCCTCCACCTCTGGGATTTTCCTCTACCTGGTTGGGGGCCAAAGCTAAGGTTCTGAAGGTCATACACTCACCCTTCCCCAGTGTCTCTGAGGACCTTCCAGAATGACCAGTCCATTGTCAGTCCTGTCTCATTCTTGGGCTCAGAGGGAGGTAGGGACAGGCCAGAGTGAGAGGGCCCCCTGCTGCTTAGCAACTGGCTCCTGGCTTGGGGCCTGCCTCCCTCACTCACCTGGGATCGAGCCTTATCTGAGTCCTGTCTGGCTCCATCGTCTTCTTGCTCTATCCGGCTTTCCTTCCCGGCAGGCACTGGGGGCCAAGGAGAGACAGGCAAGTCGGGACCCTGAGGGGAGGCAGCTTCAGCTGACTGCAGCTTCCAAGACTGGCTGTGAGTTGGCAGAATGGCTGGGTCTTCCCCTCTGGCTCTCTCCCTCCTCAGGCCTCCTGTGCCCACAGGTTCCTTTCTCAGAGTTCACCTCAGAGGAATTTGAACCCCTCAGCTGGCTGAGTTCCCTGGTTCCTGACTCCTCCTTGTCCGTAGGTGTGGTGCTTCCTTCTTCCCTCCCATGAATGCCTCTGGCCACCCCTTGACCCCAGTCCACCTTCACTCTCCATCCCTCCTGAGGAGACTCCCAGGGCCCTCTAGAGACAAAATCCTTGATCCGCCCCCACAACCTCCCCTGCTGAGCAACCCCCTCCCAGTCAGAACCCGGCAGGAACTCAGGCTCTGTCCCCCTGAAGATGGAAGTCAGGGACGAGGCTTTGACTGTATTGGTGCTATTGGTTGGGTGTGCAGAAGGGAGGGCAGCTGGGAAATACAGATGAGGCCCAGCCTAGAGCATCCTGATGACAGGCTCATCCAGCCAAACAGCCCTGAAGGTGCAGCAAATGGGTGGAGGGGAGTATTTAAGAGGCAGTTACGGAGTGGAATCTCTGGGCATTTTGACAGATTTTGAAAACCTGCCAAATAGTATGCTTATGAACTATTTTATTGATTGGTGATGTCTCCTCTTGCTCTCTCCTTAAACCTATTTAAGGCCAAACATAGTACCCCTAAGTTTCCAGCACAGGGCCTCACACATACTTAAGTGCTCCTTAGAATCAGTTGCATGACAGATAGAATAATGAAATCACAGCAACAGTAGCTAACGTCTGTGGAGTGTTTATGCAACAGGTGGTATAGGAATTGCTGCATATTCCTTATCTCATTTAAACTTTACAAGTACTCTTATAAGGTAAATGCTTTAAAAATTTTTTTTAATTGGAGGATAATTGCTTTGCAATGTGTTGGTTTCTGCTGTACAACAAAGAGAGCCAGTGTTATATCTCTCCACTCCCTCTTGAGCATCCCTCCCCTCTCCCATCCCACCCCTCTAGGTCCTCAGAACACCAGGCTGGGCTGCCTGTGTTATACAGAAGCTTCCCATTACACATGATAGTGTATATATGCCAATGCTACTTTCTCAGTTCATTAAAGGTAAATGTTATCTTTATTCTCATGTTACAGATAAGGAAACTGAGGATCAGAGGGGTTATGACACTACGCTAAGCTGGATACATGGTGATATGGAGAGAGGCAGAAGGGACCTGGGTTAGGGGCTCTGTTGAGGCTTAGATGAAGTTCTTGATAGTAAAACAACAACAGCAGCAACAAAAGCCCAGTAGAGGGTCAAGAGAGTCAGTTTTGGGAAGGCAGAAAAGTCCCCCTGCTCTGGGTTGGTGGGTAGATGTGGTCCGAGGAAGCAGTTACCGATGCAGTACCAAGAAGACTCCCTACTTCTGTCCCAACATAGTGCCTCAAAATATCTCCTGAGGATCAAGAAGAGTCCTCTCTCTTCATTACCCTTTTCCTAAAGCACAGTTCTCTGGACAGGACAGTGCAGTGATCCAGGAGTCTCAGGGGCCAATGACCTCCTGAGTGGACACAAGTGCACAACCCGTAAGACAAGGGCACTGACCTCCAGAGGGTCAGTCGCCTGGGCCTGCCCTAGCAAAGACGCAGGCTGACTCAGCTTCCTCAAACCATTTCCACAGGAATGCTCCCCGCTCCCTGGGTCATTCATCCCTACCCTGGTGAGAAGCCTTGAGCTTAATCATCCAAAGCCCTGAACTTTAGACTTCCTTAGAGCAGAACACAGGGCTTCCCCAGTAGCTCGGTAGTAAAGAATCCCCTGGCCAATGCAGAAGACCCAAGTTTGATCCCTGGGTCGAGGAGACCCCCTGGAGAAGGAAGTGGCTACGCACCCCAATATTCTTGCCTAGAAAATCCCATGGACAGAGGAGCCTGGCGTGCTGTAATCCATGGGGTGGCAAAGGGTCAAACACGACTGAAGCAACTGAGCAACAAAAACAACAGAGCAGAACACAGGATGCTGAGGATGTTCTCTGAAACTTCTTTGGGACAGAACTGTGGGGCAGAGGTCAGGGAGGCAGGAGAGGAGGTCTGAAGAGCAGGAAGGAAGGCCGCTGAGCAGGGGCTGGGAGGCCCAGGGAGATCGGCTAATCCTCAGGATGGATGGTGACGCAAGGAAGAAGGGCAGGTGGTGGGGGAGAGGGAAGGCTTTAGCTCTCAAGTGGGAGTCCCTAAGTGACTATCTTTATACAGTGGGATCCATGGATTAGTTAAGGCCGGTCTGTCCATAGATACGGTGTGGCTAGAAGATGAGGTGGGCCAGCCAATCAGATTCTTCTCTTGCTAATTTAGGACTGCTACCTGTGGAACCTTGATTTTTAGAATCAAGAAGAATGAAGTCTTTATTTATTTATTTTTGTTTAATTAATCATAGGGTAACATAAGACATCTATTACTTCAGTTCTGGCTTTCTCAGTGTAACGGTCATTTTTGAAAAATACAAACTGATTATAAATTTTATCAGTTTTTCCCTAGGGCTCTTAAATCATTTGATATTCAAAGGCCAGTCTTTCTCTTTTACAGTACTTCTTATTGAGATAAAATTCACATAATATTCACTACCTCAGTCATTTTAAAGTAGTTCAGTGCATTGTAGTATATATTTATCATGTTGTGCACCCATCACCATTAATCTAACTGCAGCATATTTTTATCCCCCAAAGAAACCTCATGCTTCTCAATTATTCTTTCCTCTCACCCTTTGGCAACCATTTGTCTACTTTCTCTCTATGAATTTGCCAGTTCTTGACGTTTCATCCAAATAAAATCATGCAATGTGTGGCTGTCTGTATTTGAATTCTTTCATCTAACATAATGTTTTCACGCTTTATCCATATTGTAGCATGTATCAGTGCTCATTCCTTTTAATGGCTGAATAATATTCCACTGTTGGGGAAGGCGATGGCGCCCCACTCTAGTACTCTTGCCTGGAGAATCCCATGGATGGAGGAGCCTGGTAGGCTGAAGTCCATGGGGTAGCTAAGAGTCGGACACGACTGAGTGACTTCACTTTCACTTTCCACTTTCATGCATTTGAGAAGGAAATGGCAACCCACTCCAGTGTTCTTGCCTGGAGAATCCCAGGGACGAGGGAGCCTGGTGGGCTGCCGTCTCTGGAGTCGCACAGAGTCGGACACGACTGAAGCGACTTAGCAGCAGTAGCAATATTCCATTGTATGGATATATACCAGATTTTAAAAATCAGGTAATGGCATTTATTCATCAGCTAATGGACATTTGGTTTGCTTCCATATTTGGCTATTATGAAAATTGCTACTTTGCTAAACTCATTTATTAGCTCTAATGAATGTGTGTGTATGTGTATGTGTTCTTCAGGGATTTCCATATACAATATTGTGTCATCTGCAAATGGAGATAGTTTTACTTCTTTCTTTCCGACGCAGATGCTTTTCTTTCTTTTTCTCGACTAATAGCTCTATAGAACTTCCAGTACAGGGTTAAACAGAAGTGGCAAAAGCAGGTGTGCTTGTCTTCTTCCTAATCTGACAGAGAACGTTTTCAATCTTTCACTATTATGATGCTGTGCTTAGTCGCTCAGTCGTGTCCAACTCTTTGCGACCCCATGGAATGTAGCCCACCAGGCTCCTCTGTCCATGGGGATTCTCCAGGCATGAATACTGGAATGGGATTATGACCCTAGCTGTGGGTTTTTCAAAAAAGTCCTTCCTCAGATTGACGAAGTTCCCTTCTATTCCTAATCTGTCAAGGAATCATGGAAGGATTTTGCCAAATGCTTTTTCTTTTTAAAATTAGTATATTTTTATTGAAGTACAGTTATTTATAATATTGTGCTAGTTGTAAGTGCTGTTTAGTTGCTAAGTGGTGTCCAATTCTTTTGCAACCCCGTTGGACTATATAGCCTGCCAGGCTCCTCTATGCATGGGATTTCCCAGGCAAAAATACTGGAGTGGGTTGCCATTTCCTTCTCCAGGGGATCTTCCCAACCCAGGGATTGAACACGTCTCCTGTATTGGCAGGTGGATCCTTTACCACTGAGCCACCTGGGAAGCCTGTTGTAGTGTATACAGAAGTGGAAATACAATGTCCTACCCATTAAACCTATATAATGTTAAAACCGATGTTACCACAATAAAATGAATTTTTTTAATTAAAAACTTAAAAATTGTATTCTAATATAACTTCAATCAACATAATAAAATGCTACTTCTTTTGCAAGATTTTAAATGTCACTTTGCAATAAGTTATCATTGTACTTGAACTTGGCATTGTTTCGCATTACATTTGAGATGGAAAAGGAAGATGCTAGTATTAAATGAAAGGTGATGTTTGAGTGGGGCCTCATTTCTCATTCATTAGTGAATATTTTTGTGTTCTGATGTTTTCATTTACTACACAGCTTATAAGTTTAGAGAGTCAAATGATGACAACTAAGAATGCAAAAAGACTCCTGGATCTTAAAACTACAAACATCAAAATACATGGTGCTGAATTCAGTAAATCAATGAAACAAAAAGTCCACAAACAAACTCTAGAGATTAGACATAGGTTGTTTATTAGGGAATGATTTGGGGACCAACACCTGTGAAAGAAGAGGGAAAGAAGGAAGGGAAGGAAGCAAGGCTGAGCAGGGGGAGATGTTGATCTGAGGTAAGGGCCTCAGCCTCCTCCAAGGTCACATGGGGGCTAGGATGGCTTCTCAGAATTGTCTTCCATTGGAAAAGCATCTGGACCTTTATATCCTCATGTTGGACCACTCCTTGGATGCAAGCTGTCCCTGAAAAGAGGTGGGACCCTGGGTGAGGCAATTTTCTTTAGGGGAGGCAATCTCCAAAGCTGAGGCAGTTTTCTAGCTGCTGGAGGGGTAAGCTCTTCATTCCTGAGAGGGTTCTGGGAGGCACATCACAGAGTCACCTGCACATCTTAGTATGTATGAAGAACTTAACTATGTCATAAGAGGGAAAGGAACATTTATTCCATAAATGATGCTGGAATAATTGATTATAATGATGTGGGGAAAAAACACGATTAGACCTTCACCTAGTATCTTACCCGGACATTAATTTCAGATGGGCTTAAGAGTTAAATGAAAAAGAAAACAAGAAATATAAATATCAGATAGAAGAAGGGAAAATAAGGTAAGATGATGCTAAGGAAATTATCCATAGATCTGATTACATAAAAACAACAAAAACTTTACACTAAATATTGCATGCAAAATTAAAAGACAAACAATAAATTGGGAACATATTTGTAATAAACAGCTAGAATTTTTAAGACAAAAGAGCTCCTGCAAATCTGAAAGAAAAACCCAACACTTCCATCCAAATCACAGTGAGATATCATTTTATACCAATTAGGATATTATAAAAGACAAACAAATATAGAAGAAAACAAAAAGTGTTACACGGATGTGAAAAAATTGGAGTCCTTGTCCATTGTTAGCAGGAATGTAAAATAATGTAGCTGTAATAGAAAACACTACTGCAGTTCCTATGACCTGGAAATTCCACTTCTGGATATAGACCCAAAAGACTGAAAAGCAGGAACTTGAATAAACATTTGTGCACTCATGTTCATAGCAACATTATTCACAGTGGCCAGAAGGTGGAAACAGTCTAAATGTCTATCAACAGATGAATGAATAAACAAAATGTGGCATATGCATACAATTAAATATTGTTCAGTCTTAAAAAAGCAAAAAAATTCCAATACATGTTACAACAGACCAACTTCCAGGACTGCTAAAGCTCAAGGATGAATCTTGAGGACCTTATGCTAAGTGGAATAAGGAAGATTCAAAAGGACAGATGTATGATTCCACTTTTGTGAGAAATAGTCAAATTCATAGAGACAGAAAGTAAAACAGTGTTTACCATGAACTGGGGGGAGGTGGAGTGAGGAGTTATTGTTTAATGGTATAGAGTTTCCTCTTGGGATGATGAAAAAGTTCTGGAGTGGATAGTACTGATGGTTCATACATAACATAAACTTTATGTTATATATATTTACCACAATAAAAAAACAGAGAAAAATACTTCCACATTTGAAATGTGAACAAGAAAAAGATGTACAAAGGCAATTCACAAAACTACAATAAAATGACCTATGGATGTATAAAATATTTAATTTCATAAGTAATTTAAGGAGATATAAAAGATCAAGTTATCATTTGTCATCTATAAGACTGGAGAAACAATTTTACTTTAATATCTAACTATAGTGTAGGTATTATGATATCGGTATGCTCATAATAGAGTATAAATGTGTACAAACTCTCTAGAAAGCATTTGTAAATTATGCAAAATATGTTTTAAATATTCACATTAATTGGCCCCAAGTCCAATGTTTCTACAGAAACAGCTGGAGATGCTGGCGTCTGGATAACCGCAGAGGGCACCAGTAGAGCAAAGAACACAATGAAGTGTGGGAGCAAGCCCTGAGAATATATGTGGCAGAGAATTCCAGGGCAAGAGAAGAGCTAGTGTGAAGAACCCAGGACTGGAACATACCAGGTGTGTTTGAGGAACAGCAAAGAGTGCTGCGCGCCTGGCTGGTGTGGAGTGAGTAAGGGGCTGAGTGTTGGGAAATGAGGTCAGAGTCAGTGGGGAAAGATCAGAAAGGGCCTTGAAAGCCATGGCAAGAACTTTGGACTTTACTCTGAGGGGGCTGGGAACAATTGGAGGGTTCTAAGCAGAGGCCGTGGTCTAAGTTTTAAAAAGACAGTTACTTCTTCTCAGTGGCCTCCTCAGTTGGTGGGTGGTAGCCTCAGTTCTGAGGCTAATCTGAGGCACCCAAGCCGCAGGCCTGTGTGCTAACTGCAAGAGAGGTTTCGAATGTGGGTGTCTGGCATTTTCAGGTCCAGCTGGGCTGGAGAAAGTCTTTGCCTTCATCAAGACTTATAGCTCAGGGAATCCTCCAAACACAGGGAGGTTCTGATGCTCAGTGGCTAAAGCAAATGGCAAGTATCAGTTGTATGTAACAGAAAACCCAGTCATTTTCTCCCATAATAAGCAGCTCAGAGGGAGGTAGTTCAAGGCTTGGGGCAGTGACTCAGTGTCATCACTGTCACTCTGTCTGTGCCCCGTGTTGACTTATTGCCTAATGGGTTGAGGTGGACCCAGCCAGCACATCTAGGTTCAAAACTGCACCGTGTCTTTTCCCCCTTTAATCAGGAAAGCAAAAGCCTTTCCAGAAACCCTGCAACATCTACTCTGTCTCATTGACCAGAATTGTGTCATGAAGCCAACCCTGGAAACAAGGGAAGATTTAGCTGCCTCCTCTCCCAAAGTGCGATTTTGTAATAACAAAAAAGGAACAGATGGAGATAGAACGATGAACACTGTTTCCTCTGATGAGCACTGATCCTGAAAGGGTGAGCAGCATCACCCATCTTCTCCCCACGTTTCTCTAATCGCACGTGGTCTTGAAGCCAATCTGCCAGGGAAAGGACCCCTCAGTCCGCAGCAGAAGCAGGTATGTGGTTTGTTGTCAGGCTGCAGACAGTTGTGCTGGAGAGCCGCTAGCCCCATTCTCCTCAGCCTCTGTGATGTCACACTGGGACTCCTTTCCTTCTACACTGGGCTGTGGCTTCCAAGGCTGCTGTGGCCATGGGGCTCCCGGACCCAGCAGTGGGAAGGGAGCCTGGTGACTCTCGTCTCCTCTGGGGACACGGGAGGTCCAGCCATGCCGCTCTTGAAGGATGCCATGCCGCTCATGAAGGAGCCCCACCCCCCACCTCAGGTCCCGCTCCCCTGGGTCCTCCCAAGCTTATTTGCCGCCTTCAACGTGGTGCTGCTGGTCATTTTCAGTGGCCTCTTCTTCGCATTTCCGTAAGTCTCCCACACAAGCTATCAGGTTTCTTACAGAGCAACAGAAAGGAAAGCAGATAATGATAGTACGGAGGCAGGGGGAGTGCAGAAGAGGGGTCAGGAGGGCCGGATGTTCTAGGCAAAGGGAACTGAATGCTATTAGAGGTATAGAGGGCTTGGTGCATTTGGGAGCTGCAGGTGGTTGGTAATACAGGGTGACTGGTGGAGTCTCTATGGATCTGTCACAAGCCTGGATATTTAGAACAGGGTTTATGGTCTGTGGGTGCTGACTAGATGAACTGGAGCTTCAGGGCTGAGTCCTGCTCTTGTTTCAGTTGCAGGTGGCTGGCCCAGAATGGGGAATGGGCCTTTCCCATCATCACAGGCCTCCTCTTTATCCTCACCTTCTTCAGTCTCATTTCACTCAACTTCTCAGACCCGGGCATCTTGCATCAAGGTGAGATATTGGCCCCCTGGGGGGCCTGCCTGCAGGGGTGATCCCTAAAGTGCTCCTCCCATCTCCCCCCACCACCACTGGGGCCTCAGGGCTCCTTCACCCTACGTCCTCATTTGTTCAGGCCCCGCATCTGCCATTTCATTTCTTGAACCATGGAGGTGTGAAAAAAATAGAATCTTGGAGGTTTTCCAGTTTCCTTGGAGGGTGGGGCCAGGGCAGAAGTTTCCTGGGAGAGAAGCCAGCTCTTCACAACCACTGAGTTTTCTCTTCCTCCTCCCTACCACACAAATTCCGTAAAGCATCGGTCACAGTACCGAAGGCCTGAGTTCACAAAGAACTCCTCGGGCTGGAAACCCACTTTCCCTGTGACTGCCAGCCTCTCTAAGCTTGGCCAGCTTGCTCAGTGGGGACTAAGGATTCCCCTGCCACCTGGTCTCCATGCTTCCTGAGCCCAGGGATGCCGTGGGGCTGCCCGCCTCCACCCTTTTGCTGCAGCAGACTGATGGAAGGGCCTCCAGCTGCTGCTCAATCCTTTTCCCATGCCAGGATCCAATGAACAGGGCCCCCTGATGGTACATGTGGTATGGGTGAACCACAGGGCCTTCCGCCTGCAGTGGTGCCAAAAGTGCTGCTTCCACCGCCCGCCCCGGACCTACCACTGTCCCTGGTGCAACATCTGCGTGGAGGTAAGTGCCCCTCTCCTGCCCACCTACTCTCCCGGCACCTGTCTGGGACCAGGAGGCCTACTCACATGGGGGCCGGTGGTGGGTGTGAAACTACTTCTGGGACTGCTAAAGACCAAAGGTGGCAGTAATTCCTAGCCACTCTTGATCACTCAGGCAGGTCACTGCCTCTGTGCCTGTACCTTTTCCGGGAGGCTGGCCCCTTCCTTCACTGGTTCTGACACTGTAGAGGGGCATCCACATCTATGCTGGGCCTGGTCAGACACTGCTGTTCTTCCCAGGGCTCAATGACACTGGATGTCCAAATGCCCTTGGCAAGCTGCAGGACCAGCCAGGGGAACATCCTGCCTCTTCTGAATGTCTAGGCCAAGGGTCTCCTGGTCTCCTGGGTTCTGAGTGCACAGTCTGCAACAGTTCAGCAATGTGCTGTCTTAACTGGTCCTTACAACCCTGGGAGACTGTCTGGGCAAGGGTGTTATTATTAGGCTCACCCAGTGGATGAGAAAACAGATGCCGAGAGATATTCTACGTCCTGTCTGAAGTTACACCAGGATTTATCCCAGAGAAGACCAGGCAGGTCCTGTCTCCAAAGCCTCTTGACATGACGTGCAGCTCTGTGAGCCCTGCGGTGCTCTAACTGGGGGAATGCCAGCAGGGTTAAGGACTTTGAGGCTCAGATTCTCCCTAGGAATGGGAGCCAATTCGTGAGGTCAAGGGCAGGTGGTTTAGAGGGAGCACATAAGATTTGGGGGCGATGGAGCCTGGATCAAGGCCTGAGCCTTCTCCCTCTTGCCTAGGACTTTGACCACCACTGCAAGTGGGTCAATAACTGCATCGGTCACCGCAACTTCCGCTTCTTCATGCTGCTTGTCCTGTCCTTATGCCTGTACTCGGGGGCCATGCTGGTCACCTGCCTGATATTCCTGGTGCGCACGACCCACCTATCCTTCTCCATGGACAAGGCCATCGCGTATCCGCTGGGCTGTGGGGACCCACGACCAAACAGTGAGGGTGCGAGGAGCTGTCAACAGAGGGGGCGGGGTCACGGGGCGGGCAGAGCTAATGGTGAGCAGGGTTAGACGGTGAAGCCGCCTGAGAGGACCGGTTTGGGACGAGGTGAGGGTAGATAGGGTCAGAGAGATGGGTGGGGATAGGAGGAACTGCGAAGGGGTGAGAAAGCAGAGTCAAGGATGC
>NW_011494604.1:4452610-4460250 GCF_000754665.1 Bison bison bison | reverse complement strand
AGGCGAGGGGCGGGGCCAAGGAGGTCTGCCCGGAGGCGCTGCTCCTTAGCTGCTGTGCAGCATCTTGGTTGCTGTACCCGCCGCCGGCTTCCTGGTGCCCCTCTTCCTGTTGCTGCTGATCCAGGCCATGTCGGTGAGCGCGGCGGAGCGCTCCTACGAGGGCAAGGTACGTGAGGACGAGCGGGGCGCCATGATGGTATTGGGCTGTGGGTGGTCACCCCTCCCGGGCTTCCGCACCTTGCGCTTTCTCCTTCGCCCTGATCTTTGATGGCCTGAGCTCTCTCGAAGGTGCCTCGTGAGCCCTTCCAGACGCAGATTCAGCTCAGATCTCACCTCCTTCCGGAGCTCGGTAGTCGCTCTTCTTGCGTGGAAGGTGCACTAGTGAGTGCTAGGCCGCGTGCGCATTATTTTGAGCCATGGGCGTGGAAGCGAGTAAGGCTGTATCCTGCGTGTGTGTTGACAAGGAACCGGAAATCAGAGTAACTCACCCGACACCAGCGAACGCGCTGAGAGGGGTCTGCCGACATTGTGTAGCACAAACTCAGAGCACTGAGAGTTCAGTGAGGACCGCGGTGTGGAGTTGGACGTGCCACTTAGCGGTTTTGGACGGCAGAAGGCGAGGCATTGCTGTGAGGGGCAAAGATTGCAAAAAAGCACGGAAGCCTAAAAGTCTGTGGAATGTTGGTAGGAGGATGAGGGAACACTTCTAATCGCAGCAGGTGTGCATTGCGCAATCAAGTGATCTGCCTGGGATTGACCAGATTTAAAAGGCAAAGAAGTCAGATAGATACTTTAATCTTGGTGCAGTGGAAACTTGGAAACCTTGATAGGACTTTTTTCTTTACACACAGTAAAATTCACCCTTTTTAGTGCACAGTTGTATGAGTTTTGACAAACATACAGTTCTGTAATCACTGCCATAACCAAGATTTAGAATAGCTCCATCCACCCTCCCCTCACTCCCCAAATTCCCTCATGGACTTTTGTAGTCCATTTCTCTCCCAACTTGCAGCCCCTGGCAATTACAGAATTGTTTTCTAGCCCAACAGTTTCTCCATTTTCAGAATTTCATATAATCATAGCCTTCTGAGTCTGGTTTCATTTACTCAGCATAATCCATTTGAGATTCATCCAGGTTGTTTCCCGTATCAGGAGTTTCCTTCTCTTTATTTGTGTAGTATTTCATCATACAGGTGTGTCACAGCTTGTTTACTCATTTGTGCCAGTTGAAGGATATCTGCATTGTTTTTGGGTTTTGGTGATTATAAATGAGGCAGAACAGGAGAATGTTGGATCTCACCAAAAAAAGATACCCCATGTCCAAGGGCAAAGGAGAAGCCCCAGCAAGATGGTAGGAGGGGCAAAATCACGTATAGAATCAAACCCCATACTCACCAGAGACACTTGGAGGGCTCAAATAAACCTTGTGCGCACCAGGACCCAGAGACCTCACAGAGGCTGAGCCAGAACTGTGTTTGAGTGTCTCCTGCTGAGGTACGGGTCAGCAGTGGCCTGCCACAAGCGCAGGGGCTCTGAGTACAGTAGATCTGGGTATGGCATAAGCCCTCCTGGAGGAGTTGCAATTAACCCCAGCATAGAGCTGCCAGAACTTACACAGGACTGGGGAAACAACTCTTGGAGAACACAGACAAAACCTTGTGCATACCAGGACCCAGGAGAAAGGAGCAGTGACCCCACAAGAGACTGACCCAGACTTGCCCGTGAGTGTCCAGGAGTCTCCGGCAGAGGCATGGGTCAGCGGTGGCCTGCTGCAGGGTCGGGGGCACTCAGTGCAGCAGTGCATGCATGGGACCTTTTAATGGAGGTCGCCATTATCCTCATTCAGTTCAGTTCAGTTGCCCAGTCGTGTCCAACTCTTTGCGATCCCATGAACTGCAGCACGCCAGGCCTCTCTGTCCATCACCAACTCCTGGAGTTTACTCAAACTCATGTCCATTGAGTCAGTGATGCCATCCAACCATCTCATCCTCTGTCAGCCCTTTCTCCTCCCGCCTTCAGTCTTTCCCAGCATCAGGGTCTTTTCCAATGAGTCAGTTCTTTGCATCAGGTGGCCAAAGTATTGGAGTTTCAGCTTCAGCATCAATCTTTCCAATGAATATTCAGGACTGATTTCCTTTAGGGTGGACTGGTTGGATCTCCTTGCAGTCCAAGGGACTCTCAAGAGTCTTCTCCAACACCACAGTTCAAAAGCATCACTTCTTCGGCACTCAGCTTTCTTTATAGTCCAACTCTCATCCATACATAACTGCTGAAGAAACCACAGCTTTGACTAGACAGACCTTTGTTGGCAAAGTAATGTCTCTGCTTTTTAATATGCTGTCTAGGTTTGTCATAACTTTTCTTCCAAGGAGCCAGCGTCTTTTAATTTCATGGCTGCAGTCACCATCTGCAGTGATTTTGGAGCCCCCCAAAATAAAGTACGTCACTGTTTCCACTGTTTCCCCACCTATTTGCCATGAAGTGATGGGACCAGATGCCATGATCTTAGTTTTCTGAATGTTGAGTTTTAAGCCAAGTTTTTCACTCTCCTCTTTCACTTTCATCAAGAGGCTCTTTAGTTCTTCACTTTCTGCCATAAGGGTGGTGTCATCTGCATATGTGAGGTTATAGATGTTTCTCCCGGTAATCTTAATTCCAGCTTGTGCTTCATCCAGCCCAGCGTTTCTCATGATGTACTCTGCATATAAGTTAAATAAGCAGGGTGACAATATACAGCTCTATGCTAAGTCTGCTAAGTCACTTCAGTCATGTCTGACTCTCTGCGACCCCAGAGATGGCAGCCCACCAGGCTCCGCCGTCCTTGGGATTCTCCAGGCAAGAACACTGGAGTGGGTTGCCATTTCCTTCTCCAATGCATGAAAGTGAAAAGTGAAAGTGAAGTCGCTCAGTTGTGTCCGACTCCTAGCGACCCCATGGACTGCAGCCTACCAGGCTCCTCTGTCCATGAGATTTTCCAGGCAAGAGTACTGGAGTGGGGTGCCATCACCTTCTCCAATACAGCTCTATATAGTTAGCAAAAACAAGACTGGGAGCTGACTGTGGCTCAGATCATGAACTCCTTATTGCTAAATTCAGACTTAAATTGAAGAAACCACTAGACCGTTCAGGTATGACCTAAATCAAATCCCTTACAATTATACAGTGGAAGTGACAAATAGATTCAAGGGATTAGATCTGAGAGATAGAGTGCCTGAAGAACTATGGATGGAGGTTTGTGACATTGTATTGGAGGCAGGTATCAAGACCATCCTCAAGAAAAATCCAAAAAGGCAAAATGATTGTCTGAGAAGGCCTTACAAATGGTTGAGAAAAGAAGAGAAGGAAAAGGCAAAGGAGAAAAGGAAAGATATACCAATTTGAATGCAGAGTTCCATAGAATAGCGAGGAGAGATAAGCCTTTCTCAGTGACCAATGCAAAGAAATAAAGGAAGACAATAGAATGGGAGAGACTAGAGATCTCTTCAAGAAAATCAGAGATACCAAGGGAACATTTCAGGCACAATCAGAGACAGAAATGGTATGGACCTAACAGAAGCAGAAGATATTAAGAAGAGGTGGCAAGAATACACAGAAGAACTGTACAAAAAAGATCTTCATTACTCAGATAACCATGGTGGTGTGATCACTCACCTAGAGCCAGATATCTTGGAATGCAAAGTCAAGTGGGCCTTAGGAAGCATCACTACAAACAAAGCTAGTGGAGGTGATAAAATTCCAGTTGAGCTATTTCAAAACCTGAAAGATGATGCTGTGAAAGTGCTGCACTCAATATACCAGCAAATTTGGAAAACTTAGCAGTGGCCACAGGTCTGGAAAAGGTCAGTTTTTATTCCAGTCCCAAAGAAAGGCAATGCCAAAGAATGTTCAAACTACCACACGATTGCACTCATCTCACATGCTAGCAAAGTAATGCTCAAAATTCTCCAAACCAGGCTTCAACAGTACATGAACCATGAACTTCCAGATGTTCAAGCTGGATTTAGAAAAGGCAGAGGAACCAGAGATCAAATTGCCAACATCTGTTGGATCATCGAAAAAGCACGAGAGTTGCAGAAAAACATCTACTTCTGCTTTATTGACTATGCCAAGGCCTTTGACTGTGTGGATCACAACAAACTATGGAAAATTCTTAAAGAGGTGAGAATACCACACCACCTTACCTGCCTCCTGAGAAATCTGTATGCAGGTCAAGAAGCAACAGTTAGAACTGGATGTGGAACAACAGACTGGTTCCAAATAGGAAAAGGAGTATGTCAAGGCGGTATACTGTCACCCTGCTTATTTAACTTGTATGCAGAGTACATCGTGAGAAACGCTAGGCTGGATGAAGCACAAGCTGGAGTTAAGATTGCCGGGAGAAATATCAATAGCCTCACATATGCAGATGACACCACCCTTATGGCAGAAAGTGAAGAACTAAAGAGCCTCTTGATGAAAGTGAAAGAGGAGAGTGAAAAACTTGGCTTAAAACTCAACATTCAGAAAACTAAGATCATGGCATCTGGTCCCATCACTTCATGGCAAATAGGTGGGGAAACAGTGGAAACAGTGACGTACTTTATTTTGGGGGGCTCCAAAATCACTGCAGATGGTGACTGCAGCCATGAAATTAAAAGACGCTTGCTCCTTGGAAGAAAAGTTATGACAAACCTAGACAGCATATTAAAAAGCAGAGACATTACTTTGCCAACAAAGGTCCGTCTAGTCAAAGCTGTGGTTTTTTCAGCAGTTATGTATGGATGAGAGTTGGACTATAAAGAAAGCTGAGTGCCGAAGAAGTGATGCTTTTGAACTGTGGTGTTGGAGAAGACTCTTGAGAGTCCCTTGGACTGCAAGGGGATCCAACCAGTCCACCCTAAAGGAAATCAGTCCTGAATATTCATTGGAAAGATTGATGCTGAAGCTGAAACTCCAATACTTTGGCCACCTGATGCAAAGAACTGACTCATTGGAAAAGACCCTGATGCTGGGAAAGACTGAAGGCGGGAGGAGAAAGGGATGACAGAGGATGAGATGGTTGGATGGCATCACTGACTCAATGGACATGAGTTTGAGTAAACTCCAGGAGTTGGTGATGGACAGAGAGGCTTGGCGTGCTGCAGTCCATAGGGTCACAAAGAGTCAGACATGACTGAGTGACTGAAGTGAACTGAAATGAGGCCATTATAAATGTTGGTGTACAGGCATGTGAATACAAGTTTTCATTTTTTGGGGGAAGGGATATGTACTTAAGAGTGGTGTTGCTGTGTCATATAGTAACTGTATGTCTAATTTTATAAGAAACTGCCAAATTGTCTTCCAAAATGGCTGTACCACTTCAATTTCCGTAAGCAATGTATAGGAATTCCAGTTGCTCTGAATCATTAACATTTGGCATTGTCATTTTTAAAAAAATTAAGCTGATCTAAGAAAAGTATAGTGATATCTCATTGTGGTTTTAATTTGCATTTTCCTAATGACTAATGACTTTGAACATCTTTTCATGTTCTTGTTTGTCATCAGTTTATCTTTTTAAAAAAGTATTTATTTATGTAACTGTACCGGGTCTTAACTGCAGTTTGTGAGATATTTGATCTTCCTTTTGGCTTGTGGGATCTTTTAGCTGCACGGCATTCGAACTCTTGGTTGTGGCATGTGGGATCCAGTTCCCTGACCAGGGATGAGTCTTTGTAATGTTGGTAGGGCCCTCTGCACTGGGAGCTCAGAGTCTTAGCCCTGGACCACTAAGGAAGTCCTGCCACCATTATATCTTTGATTAAAATTCTTTTCCAGTCATTTGACCATTAAAAGTTGGTTTGCCTTCTTAATATTGAGTGTTAAGATTTCTATGGCTCAGGTGATAAAGAATCCGCCTGCAATGTGGGAAACCTGGGTTTAGTCCCTGGGTTGGGAAGATTCCCTGGAGAAGAGAATGGTTACCTACTCCAGTATTCTGGCCTGTGGAACTCCATGGACTGTATAGTCCATGGGGTCACAAAGAATTGGACTTGACTGAGTGACTTTCACTTCACGATTTCTATATTCAAGATTCAGATATGTGTTTTGCAAATATTTTCTCCACATCTGTGGCTTGTCATCTCATTTTCTCAACAGTATCTTCCAAAGATCAGAAGTTTTAAGTTTTGATGAATTATGTTAGCAGTATTTTCTTTTATGGATTGTGCTTTTGGTATGTAACTAAGAAATCTTTGCCCAACCCAAAGTCACAAAGATTTTCTTATATATTTTATTCTAGATATTTTATAGTTTTAGGTTTTATATTTAGGACTGTGATTCATTTGAGGTTAAATTGTGTATATGATATAAGGTATGGGTCAAGATTTTTTTTTTTTGCTTATGGGTTATTTCAGCACCATTTTTGGAAAAGATTATCCTTCCATTGAGTTGCCTTTGAATATCTGTCAAAAAACAATGGACTATACAGGTGAAGATGTATTTCTGGAGTCTTTTTTTTTTTTTTAAATCAATACCACCTGTCTTGCTTAGCAGCTTTATATTGTCTTGAAATCATACAATGTGCGTTCTCCTATTTTGTTATTTTACAAAGTTTTGTTGGTTATTCTAGTTACCTTGACTTATCTTACCTAAATTTATATAAATTTTAGAATCAAGTTGTCGATTTCTATAAGAGCATTTGCTGGGATTTTCATTTGTCTTTTGTTTGAACCTATAGATCAGTTTTGAAAACTGACATTTTAATAATACTGAGTTTTTGAATCCATGAACATGGTATATCTCTCCATTTATTTAGAGCTTCTTTGATTTATTTCATTAGTGTCAATTTTTAGCATATAGATCTTGACTCCATTGTGTTAGACCTTTTTCTAAACATTTCATTTTTTGTGTTATAATTTTTAAAATTTCATTTTCATTTGTATTTTATTTTATTTATTTATTTTTTTATTTGTATTTTAAAATAATTAATTAAGCTATACTGGGCCTTAGCTGCAGCATATGGGATCTTTAGTATCGACATGCAAACTCTTAGTTTGGGCATGTGGGATCTAGTTCCCTGACAAGGCATTGAACCTGGGCCCCCTGCATTGGGAAAGCAGAGTCTTAGCCACTGGACCAAGGGAAATCCCTCCATTTGTTTATTACTATAAGAAAATACAATGGATTTTTGTGTATTAGTCTTGAGTCTTACAATTTTTCTAGACTCATTTATTAGTTCTAATAGCTTTTTTGTTGATTTTACATAGAAAATCATGTCATGATTCATTTCTTCCTTTCCACAATGTATGGGTTTATTTCTTTTTCTTTTCCTGCATTACCTTGGACTTTCAGTACTGTGTTTACTCGGAGTGGTAAAGTGAACATCCCTTACCATGGGATTCCTTCCACGTGGCAATAGTTTTTTATTAAAACCTGTTTAGGAAGCCTGTAGTTGGCTGCATCACTGAGGGGGAGTAGGTGGAGACACTGAGACAGCTGAAAGGACAGAGGCGACCTCTTTACGCACCGTTTCCCATCTTTCCAGTCAAGACTTAATCACCCCACCCCACCCATTTTTGGTTCTCGGCTCATGTGTGACTCCTTTGCACAGCCCTTACTCATCAGCCCCCTGTGGTCTTCATGTCTTCTCTCTCTAGCCTCAGTCCCTCATTTCAGCCTCTCCT
>NW_011494604.1:4450740-4452510 GCF_000754665.1 Bison bison bison | reverse complement strand
CTCCCTTCCCACATCCTGTGGTTCTTACAGCCCAAGTCAGGCTATAGGCCTGCCCTCCCTCCGCTGCTCAGATGGGGCTGTCTCAATCCATGATCTCCAACCTTTAGAAACCTAAATGTGGTCTGCACCCTGATTCACCAGACAGGGCTCTTTTCCACTGTGCATGTGTGCTAAGTCACTTCAGTCATGTGCCACTCTGTGTGACACTATGGACTGTAGCCCGCCAGGCTCCTCTGTTCATGGGATTCTCCAGGCAAGAATACTGGAGTGGATTGCCGTTTTCTCCTCCACAGGATCTTCCTGACCCAGGGATCAAACCTGAGTCTCTTACGTCTCCTGCATTGGCAGGCAGGTTCTTTACCACTAGTGACACCTGGGAAGCCCTCTTTCCCAATACCAGAACCCAATTTCAGGCATTCTTCAAACACCTCAACTTCATTCCGTTTTTACCTCCAACTTCTGCTGGGCCACTTGCTTATATCACAAGGGCTCTGGAGCCAGACTGCATAAATTCAAATCACAGTTCCACAACATCCCAGCAAGGAGATCTTGGCTGTGTTACTTAGCCATCTGGTGCCTCAGTATCCCCATCTGTAAAAGAGAGCAGTCTGGATTAATAAACCACCCTTTCAGATAGTGAAATTCAGTGAAGGCACAATTTTAGGGGAAAAAAAGCAAAAAATGAGATGTGGGAAAGTAGAGAAGTTGAAGGAGCAAGGATGGAACTGTCTTTGGAGCAGTTTAACAGCAAAAGGAAGATCCAAAAGTGTATCTGGAAGGAGATAGCAGAAGGAAGTGTGGCCAGGGGAGACAGAAGGGGAGGAGACTGCAAAAGTGGCTACAGGTGATGGGGGAGGACCCCTGTGCAGGCAGGAGATGCGGGTGTGGTGCCAGAGCTACTCACCAGTGGGTTGTGGGACGCTTTACTTGACCCTCCGGCTCCTTTGTCCTTGGAGTCTGGCCGCAGCCCCAGGCTGGGCTGAGCTGACCAGCACTCGGAGGGCTGGTATGGGTGGCCTGCCCCGTCCTGCTGGATCTGAGCTCTTCTTCCTGTCCTCACCCACTCCAGTGCCGATACCTGCAGGGATACAACCCCTTCGACCATGGCTGTGCCAGCAACTGGTATTTAACAATTTGTGCACCGCTGGGACCCAAGTGAGTTGGCAAAGCAGAGGCCTGGTGGTGGCCCCTGGGGCTGTTGGGGTGGGGTGAAGCTGGATGGTTTCCCCTGGCCCCTTAGCATAGCTCCTGGCCCCATATGCTCACTGTTCCTCTTCTTTCGGAGTTTTCTCCAGGGCCTAGTGGGAGCCCCTGAAACCTCCCCTTCCTTGCCTCTGTGGGTTCTGGCCCCAAGAAGAGGGGTTAAAAGGGGCACTGCAGCCTGGAGGAGACAGGTGCCAGCTCCCTGCAGGGCCAGGCCCAGGCTGTGTGCCCCCCAGACTGAGAGGGACCAGGCCAGGAGGCCATGACCACCTGCATCTGGCTTGTCGCTCCCCAGGTATATGGCCGAAGCTGTCTGGCTGCAGAGAGTGGTGGGGTCTGACTGGGTGCCCATACAGACCCCGCGCTTCCCAACGTGCACCTCCGTGCTCAGTCCCCCCGCCTTCCCTGAGCCTGGGTCTGTCCCCCAGCCTCAACCTCCGGGTCTCTACAAACCAGGGAAGGGTCCCCCAGGGAGCGGTGAGGCTGCAGTCCTCCAGGAGGTGAGTTTGTGTGTGTGCGTGGGTGTTGGGAGAGGGCGTCTGCAGATTGTGGGTGTGGGGAGAAGCC
>NW_011494604.1:4439706-4450640 GCF_000754665.1 Bison bison bison | reverse complement strand
GAGAAGCCCCCCCCCCCGGGTGTTGGGCTGGCCCTGAAGCTGGAACACTCAGCTGGAGGGAGGGGGATTTTAGGCCTGAAGAGTGTTGGCAGTAGAGTCACAGACCTCCAGAATACCCCAGGGGTCCCTGGACTCCCAAAGGAAAAGGCCAAACCACTCACTTGCTAGGTGGCCTTGGGCCAGTCACTTATCCTTTCTGGGCCTCAGCTCTTCAAGAGAATTGAGACTAGTCCAGTGGTTTACCATTGTGGGGGCTGGTGGTGTGGGATTCCATTATTTAAAGGCACCTTTTACTGTGAAACCGGGTCTATGAATCATGTGGAAGTGGAGCATTAGGGAAGAAGTGGGGGTGGGTAACCCACAGCCCCCTAGGGACCCTGCCGCCCCCTCCTTTTGCGGTGGCCTGGGCAGTGTCTTGCTCCGCAGTGGGTGGGCTGTGGGGCGGGGCTCGAGGACAGCCCTCATACCCCCGACTCTGCTCAGCTCCACGCCAGCCCAATGCTGCCCCGGCTGCGGGAGGACCCCAGACGAGGCTCCGTCTACTTCTTGCCCTTTCGCCCCGGGAGATGCCAGGAGTCCCTGCACCCGAACCTCACCTCTTGAGCCTCTCGGGAAGACCCTGTGCCCTGCCGCCTGCCCTTGCCCTCTCCCCTGGCGGGAGTACTGAGACCCCAAGCGCATTAAATACCCTTTGCCTACGTTTTACAACTGCCTGCTGCACTCTGTCCTAGGTGCGAGGGAGTGTGAAGGGGGCGGGCTCTGAAGGGCTGGGACAAAGCCCCCCGGAGGGAAGAGCCGAGGTCCAGTACTGACTGGCTCTGCGACCTTGGGCAAGACACCCAACATTGCTGTCATCCTTCAAATGGGGCAACTATAGCAACCACAGAGAAGGCTGAAGATGATGGAAGAGAAAACGCAGCGATGCAGGAGTGTCCGCCCAAGTCCCAGCCTCTGCCCTGTTGCACCCCTGTCTGACTGCAGGGGGCGCCCGTCGCCTGGGAATTCGCCAAGCTGGACCTGATTCAGCCGGCACGCTGGAGCCTACTGTGAGGGCTGGGCTGGCCCTCCGATTGGGAGTGGGCCCTCCCCCTGCCTCTTCTCGGGAGGTAAAGGGGTGAGAGGGTTCTCTGTTACCCTCAGGATGGGCACTAACCACGCTGCTTCCTACCACCCGTGTATCCAGGTGAAGGGGGTGTGGTGAAGATGCGAGGGAAGGGTTGGATGAGCATCCCAGGGCCCCGTGAAGGTATGCGCTTGTGTGTGCATGCCTGTTTGTGTGTTGGGGGCCCAGCCTGGGGAGGTGAGTGATGATACAGGACTTGGCTCCAGTTCTCCCTAAGCTGGGTCCTCTTTGAGGCTGCCCTTCCCTCTTCCTCCGCCCCAGGCGCAGCCTCACCCACCCCTCTGGCTCTAGCTCTTGGGCTCCTGGCCAGCTTCCTTCAACCCAGAGACTCCAGTTCTATCTCACCCCATTTGCCTTGGTCCCAGGGTCTCCCCTGTCCTAAGCCCCCTTGTTTTCTCAGCTTTCAGAATTAACCTTAGGTTCTGGGGAGGGATGCAAGGTACTCTCCACCTTATAAAAAGGCAGCCCCGTTTTAACCTTGTTGTAAAAGGCCTCAGCGGCCACATTAAAAATCCTCAGGGGCCATGTTTACAAGTAAAGCTGAAGCAGCCATCCCTGTCTGGAAAGCCCACAATGCATGGTCGCATGTGTGGGGACGAGGACATGAGACTCTTTGAGCCCTGGACCCCAGGGGTGTATGTGACTCACAGATCTGTGTGAGGGGCTTGTTTGTGTGCGTTTTGAGAGCACAGCTCTGCCCAGGCTGCTGAGCAGTGAGGAGAGGCTCTCAGTCCTCCTCCCAGATGGGAGTCCTCAGGGTGGTCCTAGCCTCCACCAGAGAGGAAGAGGATTCAGGAACCTGGGCCAAGGCCTGGATGGGGGGTGTTCATGGAGCTGGCTCACCCCTTCTTCTGATTCCCTTACATTCTCTCCCCCAAGCCTTGGGCACCCTCAAAAATTCTTTCCTGCCAGGCTGGGGGCTTCCATTGAACTATGCCCACCTTCCCTTCCTGCCTTCTCCACATTTCTGCTGAGCCTGCCCTTGACTCCCAGACACACCCCTCGCAGTCTTTGGCCCACTGATATGGGGAGGGGTGTTATCAGGATTGAAAACAGGGCCAGCTCTCCACACACAGCCCAGAAGCCCTGCAGTCCCTACCGCCCCTTGGACAGGAACCAAGGAGTGACCCCCACCCCTGCAGGGCTGTCAGCTGCCCACATGTCTGGAGCCACTCTGTGGGGTCCCCAGGCCACTCCTGGAACAAAAGGAAGGAGGGGGAGCCTGGAAGTAGACACCCCTTTTTCAGCTTTACACCTTTCCTCCATGACCTTCTAGAAGGTCAGGGCATGTGGGGTGGGAAGAGCCCTGGGCCAGCAGTTGGGAGACCTGGGTGTCACTCAGCTCTGCTACCAACTAGGGTGCTATGGGAGTGAGCCTCTTTCCCCTGCTTGGCCTCGGGGCCCTTGTCTGTAAACAGGGAGGACCATCATGGCTAGCTCACAGTGGTCAGAGTCCTAACTCGTTAGAGCTGGAAGGGCTTTAGGGGTTACTTCATCCAGCTGCCCCTGCACCCTCAATCTCACACATTTTCACTAGAGAGAGAAGGGATGGGATGACTCAGTGTCCAAACGTGTTCGTTTCTTGGGCTGCCTCTCCTGTTCCTGCTCCGGGCACCACCTTGGAGGAGGAGGGACTTGGGCAGTCCCACAAAGACAGCAGGACATGTCAGCGCAGGGCCTGGGGACAGGATAAGAAGGCAGGCTTAACTCTGACTCCAGTTCTGCTGGGAGCGATAATGATACCCTGCTGCCTTGCCTTCGCCCTGCCCTGCCCACCCCACCCAAGGGGGCCCTGCCAGTGGCTGAGGGTGAGGCAGGGCAGGGAGAGACAGGGCAGAGGAGGTGGCCGAAGCCTGGAATTGGGGAGCCAGAGTCCTCATACCTCCCAGAGAGCGTGCCCCTTGCTGGCTGAGCCTCCTGGGCTCCTGGGCACCCAGGTGACTCTCCAGCCATGCCCACATCCTCTTCCAGTTCCTGCACGCGGAGCGCAGTGGAGGGAAGGGGCTGGGCTGACGGTTTGCCAGACCTGTCCTGGGAAACAAGCCTTTACTGAGCCTCACTGGGCCAGGACCTGGGCGAGCTGGTTCACATGATCTCCTTTAATCCTCACAACAACCCTCTGGAGTTGTTATTCTCACCGTGGACTTGAAGAAACTAGAACTGATTGAGCAAACAAATCACTTCCCCGAGGTCACACAGCTGCTAAGTGGCGGGGCCAAAGCTCCTTATTTAGTCTTTGTCATGACACTGTGCTTCCTAGGCAGTTTTACTTTATTTCAGTTCAGAGTAGTGGCTAAGGCATGGGCTCTGAAGCTGGGCGGCCCACCTATGATGGGATGAATCATTGCTGCTGTTGTGCCTTTGTGAGGGTTCATTGTGCAGTGCATGTGGAGAGCTTGACCCTGGCGCTAGCACGTGGGAGGTGCTTAATCAGGGTAGCAATCATCCCAACAATAGGGTCCAGGTGATGCCTGAGTTAGGACTTTATGACCTGCTGGGGCCTTGGGGATACCAACACTGGGGCTGCCGTTGGGTGTGGGTTTCCTGGTGGTCAGGCAGCAAAAGAGAAGCGTGTCGGGAGAGGAGGTTTGTGGTCTTGTGTTACAGAAAGTCAAGGCATGTTTGTATCCCCCAGCCAAAGGGGAATGGAGGTGTGGGCTGAGCATGTTCAAGGGAACAGCAAGATCACCCCACCCCCACCCCCAACGGCTGTGCTCTCCCGCAGGCTGAGGGGTTTCCTGTTAAGAAAGCACTTGTTGCATCTATTTCGAGGCCAGGGGGTGTCTTGGGTTGAAGGAAGTCAAGGCGGTAGTCCTCTAAACGCTATTCCCCCGGCCTCGCTCAGAGCTGCCGCCCGCCGCCCCGCTGGCTCTCCCTGTAGCCCCCTGGTCTGTCACTCCGTGTCTGTCTCCACCTCACCTCCTCTCACCTTTCCACTCCGTGTCTGTCTCTGCCTCACCTCCTCTCACCTTTCCACTCTGTGTCCTCTCTCTCTGCCCTCTTCCTCCTTTCACTGTCTTGCACGCGCTCCCTACAATGACTCTGCCTGTCTCTCTCCACCCCTCACCACCTTTCTTGGACGACTGCTTCTGGGAACAGAAAGCAAACTGTCTGACGGCTTTCAAGTAATAATTTTCAAATGTGATTCTTGGAAGCCCTTGGGCCTGGGTATGGAAACCTCTAGAACTCTGGGCCAGGCCAGAGACAGGGCCTGCACAGGGCACCTTTGTCTCTGACAGGGGCTTCCTCTTCCAAGCCAGGTACATGCTCCCCCAGCTGCTTCTGCTGCTTCTGGGACTGTTTTGCTGCTGAAATTGGAGATTCCCACACTAGGAGGGATATCCCCACACTGAATATCCAGCTTATTTCTCAGTGAAAAGAAAACCAAGACACTGGCACTGGGAGAGAGGCTCAGCAGGGCTTGTCCTGGGATGATAGAGCTAAGTAGAGGCCAGGCAAGACTGGGTCCCTGTCTCCTGCTTCCCACCACTCCCCGTGGGTCAGAGGCCTGGACTGTAAACAGGAAGGGCACTCATCTTCTGGAGGTCTGGTATAATAACTTGGCTCCCACAGGCAAAAATCACAAAAGTGACGACAGTGATAACTATCAGTTTGATGCTAACCGAAGGCTTAGTGCTTGGCTTATATTATCTCATTTAATCCTCAAAATGATTTGTGGAGAAGATGCTGCAGTTACTTCTGTGGGCGTGACCCTGGACAGTCCTTGGGCCTCCCTCTCCTGTCTACAAGGATAGAGCTTTCTGGAGGATCCCTGGGGCTATTCCTGCCCTGCCCTCCTGGGAGTCTTTGACTTAGTGGCTAGGCACGAGTGTCCTCGGTCTGGGTACAAGCCCCGAGGCAGACTGGGCCCTAGGCAGGGCTTTTTCGATGACCCATTAGGGTCCTTCGCCTGAACCTCCTCTGTCCCCTAGTCGGGGGAACGGGGGAGCATTAGGTCACCAAACAGGAGTACCGATCCCTGGGCAGGACCCTATCTGGGCTGGAAAGTCTTCTGCCCAGTTGTCCCTAGATATCTGTTCTGCAGCCCCTGCAGACACAGCATGGAAAGAACACTCCCGCCTGCTCTTTGCCTGGCCAGGCAGTGCGATGCCAGGATGGGACAGCAGGAGAGTGGGGTTGGAAGGCAGGCCCTGTGCTTCCTAGTGATAAGGCCACAGAAAAGCCGCTGGCCTCTCATCGTCACCGCTGTTACAGCATCTGCAGAAGCCCGGCTGCCTCCAGTGCTTGAAAGACGCGCTGAACTTTCACTTCTTCACACCCGCCACAGCCCCGCAGGTGTGGGGCTACAGTAAAGGGAGCCTTGTGAGGGCTAGGCCTGGGCTTGGGGAGCCTGGCAGGAGTAACCCTCACCTCCCTCCGGCCCTCTGTCTCTACTTCCTCTGCTGGTTCTGCAGGCTCTGGGTTTGGATCATTTGGAAGTGGCCAGGACTGAGGATGGGCCACCTCTCTTTCAATCTCAGACAGACCCAGCCTGGTTCATGTTCCCTGGATGACTTCTCAGCTCGCTCTCTTCCCCACCAAGTTTCTTCCCTAGGGAATAACTGGCCAGATTTGGGTTTGGGGCAGGGATGCGGCCCTTTCTGCTCCTAGCTGGCACCCCCAACTGCCAGCCTCGCTGAGCCCCTGGCGAGGAAGCCTCTGGAAGGCCAAAAAGTCTGGTTGTTTGAACCCTTGGCAGCGACGTGTGCTGCCTCTGCCTTGGTCCAGGGGCTCCATCTGCCTTGGATACAATCCAGACCAAAAAGTAAAGGAGGTTTGTTCCTGAAGCGGAGACCAGAAGTAGGCACACAGAGGGCTCTGAGCTTTGGAGTTGAAGCTTTTAAAGATTTGTTTTGTTTAAATATCCTGCTGCAGGAACGAGAAGCCCCAAATCAAACATTCCTGAAACATGAATTTCAGGTGGCTTTAAAGGAGCAGTTTGTTTGGTTTCCGTCCCACCCTGTTTATGCTCAGTGGGGTCTCGGGCACTGGGCCCTGGGGCTTGGTGGAGGGTCCACGCCCTTCCAGGCTCACCGTCCTGTCTCACCCCGAGCTCCTCAGCACCAGCTCCAGCCAGAGGGCCTCTGGTCACAGCCAGGCCCCCAGGGTGCTCCCCAGGGGGCGGCGCACAGCCGTCTCAGGGAGGGAAGGCGCCGCCCGTCTGTCTGCAGCTGCTTTTCCCCTGCTGGCCACACACTCATTCTTGAGCTCTCTCTACCCTTGATCTGGGGGGTCAGACACACTCTGGACTCTCCTCCTAGTCAGGGATACTCTGCCCATGACTCTCTCACCTCCTGTCAGGGTATCTCCCAGGTCCTATGCCTGGGGTGTGCCCCACTGTGGAGAACTCACTCCTTCCCTGGCCTCAGCAGTGCTGGGCCTGGCTGAGCCTCTGTCTCCTCAGGTCCTGCCAGTTTCCCAGGCTCTGGCCTTAATATTATTTTAATGTTTTATTGGGGCATAATTGACAAGTAAAATTGTAAGACTTTTAAAGTATACAACGTGATGATTTGTTATCTGTGTACATTATGAAAGGGTTCCCCTATCAAACTAGCCTTAATTTTATTTTCTTTTTAAAAAATTTGTTTGTACCAGGTCTTAGTTGCAGCATGTGGGATCTCTAGTTGCGGCACAGTGGGAACTCTCAGTTGCGGCACGTGGGATCTAGTTCCCTGATAAGGGATCAAACCTGGGATTGATCTGCTCCCCTGCACTGGGAGCACAGATTCGTAGCCACTGGGCCACCAGGGAAGTCCCTAGCCCTAATTGTCTATGATTGAATTATTCCCCTGAAGTCCCACCAGAGGCTCAAGGTCTTTCTGAGTCCCAGTACCAGGGGGAAAGAAGAGTAAAAGCAAAGGCAGACCCAGCTGTTGAGTGAGAGGAGCACCATTAGTGTGAAGGAGCAGCTGGGGGCGCTGGGGGGTGGATCCAGGGGAGAGGGTGTCTGGAGTCCCAGACCTGTCCCAAGACTAGTCCAAAGGGTGTCCCAAGGTCAGCCTTGATGGCGAGAGGAGCAGGATTAGGGGACTTCTCTGAGCAGCCTCGTTTGCCCTCCTTGCCCCCTGGGGACCCTTCTGTGGAGGCCATGGTAGGACTGGGTGGGTACAGGGAGGAAGGGCTCTGGGTGAAGGGGTATCCAGAGGAGGGGACCAATTGAAGGCCTATTCCTGTCATTCAGGAAGAAGCTGATAAGAAGGCTGAGGCTTGGGCTGGGATAGTGGAGATAAAAATCCATCCATTCATTCAATAAACACTGAATAATCACAGCATACCCAGGAGGCAATGAAATTAATTCTTTTTAAAATGTGTTCATGTATAATTTAATTTAAAAGTATACTATTGTATATCATGCTATATTTAAATATAATCTTAAATTGTGTTTATATATTTTTAAAAGGAGCTTTCCTGGTGGCTCAGTGGTAAAGAACCTGCCTCCCAATGCCGGAGATGCAGGGTTTATCCCTGCATCGGAAAGATCCCCGAAGAAGAAAATGGCATCCACTGCAGTATTCTTGCCTGGGAAATCCCATGGACAGAGGAGCCTGGAGAGCTATAGTCCATGGTGTTGCAAAGAGTCGGACATGACTTAGCAACTGAGCGCAGATGTATTTTTAAAAGACTGGAAGCAAATTCATCAGATACTTGTGCTAAATGAGCAAGTGTTTCCTAACAAAGGGGATTCTGGCTGCCAGTCTGGGTTTTGACACATCTGATTCCTAAGCCCAGCACTTCCTCTGCTGGGCTGTGTGACTGGGAAAAGCCCTTCCCGTCTCTGGGCCTGTTCCCTCATCTGTGCAATGAGAATGTGGAACCAATGAGAATGTGGAATCAGAGCTCTTTCCAGCTCTGACGATACCTGAGAACACTGGGGACTAGGGGGCAATAGACGCTTTCACTGGCTTGGCCGGCTGCTCTGCTTTGACCCGGGAGCTGGGTGCATGCCCACTGCAAACCCCTTTGCTGCAGGGCTCCATGAATGGGAGGTGGTGGCCTCCACAGCCTGATCTGCTGTCAGCCTCTGATCTCAAATTAGAATCACACCTCTTATCCCTTTATATCCGCTTTGAATCATGAAAGACCTCTTCCACCCTTCAGTTGCTGGGAAAGATTGAAGGCAGAAGGGGAAGGGGGCAACCAGAGGATCAGATGGTTGGATGGCATCATCGACTCAATGGACATGAGTTTGAGCAAACTCTAGGAGATAGTGAAGGACAGGGAAGCCCGGCAAGCTGTAGTCCATGGGGTCGCAAAGAGTTGTACACGACTGAGCAACTGAACAACAACCCTTGAGTTGCAGCCTCATGACTTGGATCAAAGTAGGCTGGGAAGGAAGTGAGGGAGCCAGCCAGGATGGGAGGTGACATGTGTTGAATACATGTTGTCTGCGCCCCTGCCGCTGTATGCCTGACTCTGTGTGTGAGTTGTTCTTCTCTGTGTGTAGGTGTTCTTCTCTGAAGTGGCCTGAGGGGCAAGTTTATTGCCTGGGCAGGAGGAGGTGAGGCTCAGAGAAGTGACACGCCTGCTGGGTCGCACAGCTGGTGAGTGTGGGTCCGAGACTGGGACCTGCTGCCTCAGCCTCCGAGCTGAGAGTAGCCAGAGCCTTGGGCCGCACTTCCTAGGACAGAAGGGGTTATCCAGCTGCTGCTAGACGCCGCTCCTGCCCCTACTTCCAGACTTTTGTATGTGGAGGCAGGCGTTTAAATCCACTTCTGGTTCTGCCCATTGGAAACACATTCCTCTTTCCTAGAAAACAGAACTGCTCTTGCGCTTTGTTCTCAGGCCTCTGAATCACTGGCTCCCCAGCAGTCGGCAGATTCTCTGTCATCCTTCTATGGAGGCCGGACGTCTGGTTCCCGTGGGAAGCAGCCTGTTGAGCAGAAGAGAATTCAGGGTCTCTGGCCATCCCGCCGGCCCCTTCCCGTGGAGCTAGCTCCCGGGCACCTGCTTCTTCCTTTCATAACATCCTTACTGGGTCAGCTGACTCTGTCCTTTTCGCTCCAGCCTGCTCCCCACGGGCTGCTGCGTGCTCCCTGCCCCACTCCCACATGTTGTTGTTCAGTCGCTCAGTTGTGTCCAACTCTTTGTGACCCCATGGACTGTGGTAAGCCAGGCCTCCCTGTCCTTCACAATCTCACGGAGTTTGCTCAGGTTCATGTCCATTGAGTCCTGGTTTTTTCTTCTTTTTCTTTAAGTTCTAAAATAGGAGGGCAGGGGAAATTATGTCCATTCTTCTATCTGGCCTCAGATTTTCAGACAACCATTCAAGATAAAGAATAATTGTTTGTTTGTTTTTTTAAATCAAATGCTATTGCTTTTCTGTTTCAATTACTGGTATTACAGTAATGTTTTTCTAGTGTTCACTATACATGTTCAAGAATTCTGTAGTATTGTGGGTTAACTGGCCCTCCTTAGACTAGCCTGAGTACCTAAATACCTTAAAAGCCCTATTTCACTGGGAGAATATCTCTTGACCACACTTAGATAAAGTTGGGGGCTGCCTGTAATTAACAAATTCAAACCTGCCACATCTTGGGTAGGATTCTTTTTTTTTTAATTTTAATTGGAGGCTAATTTCTTTATAATATTGTGGTGGTTTTTGCCATACATTGACATGAATCAACCACAGGTGTACAAGTGTCCCCCTGTCCCAAACCCCCCTCCCACCTCCCTCCTCATCCCATCCCTCTGGGTTGATGCACCAGCTTTGAGTGCCCTGTTTCATGCATCAAACTTGGACTGGTCATCTATTTCACATATGGTAATTATACATGTTTCAATGCTATTCTCTCAAATCATCCCACCCTCGCCTTCTCCCACAGAGTCCAAAGTCTGTTCTCTGTATCTGTGTCTCTTTTGATGTCTTGCATGTAGAGTCGTCATTACCATCTTTCTGTTGGGTAGGATTCTTAACTTTGCTTATTTGGCTTCTAGCTCATACCTCTAGCACCATCCCGGAGGTTAGATGAGGTCAGATATGGAAACATAAGAGGCGCCAGTAAATATCCCACATTGCCTTCCCTTTTTTACTGTCTTGAGAGTTCACATCTCAGCCTCTCTGAACCCTGATTTCCACATCTGTGGAGTAACAGTCCTGGAGTTGTCCTGACTGCCTCATAGGGTGACGTACCAAGAAAAGCATGTGAAAGTGCTTTAAACTGATGGCGCAGAGCACAGTCACAGGGCTGTTATATGCAGGCCCTGTGCACCGCTTAATTGGCTTGTTTTTGAAGTCCCCACACTCTTAACTCCTCACTGGGATGGGTCACTGTGAGCTCATGGAATCAGGCCCTGCCTGCCCACACAGCTCAAGAGACCTGAGCTTAATAAGGCCACATCTGCCCTCGTCCCCTTGCCTGGTCTCTGCCATCCTGGCACTTGGTCCTCAGGCACCGACTGGCAGGAGGCATGTACTCTGACAGTGGCCTGCAGTTGGGACTCCCAGGATGTCTCCTTGTTCCCTATGCCCCTCTGACTGCCCGCCTGGGGCATGGAGGGCCCTGGTCCTGGTTCTCCAGGTGGCTGGCAACTCCCCCAGGCAGAAGTTTCCCCCTGCCCACAGTTGCTGCACCCTGCCTGGGGTATGGACTCAGGGCTGCTGTGTGTTACCTTGTGGTCTCTTAAAGTATGCTGGAACAGCCTACATGTGCCTTCCCCAGGGGACTTTGTATATTAATAAACACTGTGCTCACTTCAGCAGCATTAAAAATTGGAACAATACAGGACTTGGTGGTTTGGTGGTTAAGAATTCACCTTGCAATGCAGGGACACGGGTTGGATCCTTGGTTCAGGAAGATCCTATATGCCACGG
>NW_011494604.1:4439413-4439606 GCF_000754665.1 Bison bison bison | reverse complement strand
TACAATGCAGAGACATGGGTTCGATCCTTGGTTCAGGAAGATCCCACATGCCGAGGGGCAACTAAGTCCATGAGCCCCAGCTACTGAAGACAACATGCCTAGAGCCTGTGCTCTGCAGCAAGAGAAGCCACTGCAATAAGAAGCCCGCACACCGCAACTAGAGAATAGCCTCTGTCAGAAAGCCACCAACTGG
>NW_011494604.1:4390463-4439313 GCF_000754665.1 Bison bison bison | reverse complement strand
TGCTGCTGCTGCTGCTAAGTCGCTTCAGTCGTGTCCGACTCTGTGCGACCCCATAGACGGCAGCCCACCAGGCTCCCCCGTCCCTGGGATTCTCCAGGCAAGAACACTGGAGTGGGTTGCCATTTCCTTCTCCAATGCATGAAAAGTGAAAGTGAAGTCGCTCAGTCAGGTCCAACTCTTAGCGACCCCATAGACTGCAGCCCACCAGGCTCCTCCATCCATGGGATTCTCCTGGCAAGAGTACTGGAGTGGGGTGCCATTGCCTTCTCCGCTGGCAGGAGGCAGAGCAACCAAAACCCAGCCCAGTCAAAAATAATAAATAAAAACTTTAAAGGGTAGTGAAGCATTTATGACAGTGAATATTAGAAAAGAATATAGCTAGCTCAAAAGCTGACCAGTAATTGAAGGATTGGAGATAGGAGTTTTTAAAATGGATCGAAGGAACAAGAGAGGCTCCATTTATTAACGTATTGCATGGGCTCTGTGTTCTTTAGCAAAGTATAATTTTTACAAAGTGAGATGATTTAAAGTTGATTTAGTGACAGGCACCAAGTAAAAAATAGAGCAGGTGATGGGCAGATATGGTAAAAGTTGTGACTGGAAGTTGAATGACTGAAGTTTGGGAAACACTGTTTTCCCATTCAGTGCTCCCGGCAATCCTGTGAGTAGGTGTTATTGTCTTGTTTTCCAGAGGGCGGAAACAGTCACAGAGAGGTGAGGCGAGTTGCCCAAGGTCCCTCAGTGAGGGAGTGGAGGAGCTAAACAATGACCATGGCCAATCCTCAGTGGGGAGGTGGGGCCTGGAGAGAGGGGTCCCCACCAGACCACTGAGGCAGGGGGCAGTGGAGCCCTGGGAAGGCGATTTAGCACTCTCCTCTCCGATGGTGAACTGTGCCAGGAAGGGGCCTGTCCTTGGACCAGAGACGGTTGCTTCAGACTGGCTGACCTCACGCCTGTGGCGGGGCAGGTAGTGAGACTGATTGGGGGTAGGGGAGAGGATGGTGAGAAGGAGAACCTGGCAGAGACAAAAGGCAGGCAGAGGCATGCCAGGCTGGGCCCCAGAGGGACCCAGCACATGGAGGAGGAGCTAAGTGACTCACCTCCTGAAGTTCTCTTAACCACTGGTCAGGCTGGAACTGCCTTCCAGTGGGCCCGTAACCCACGACCCGGTGGTAGGGTTTAAGGCAGAGGAAAGGTGTAAACTCTGCAAGTGCATCCCCACCCACGCAGACACACAGAAACGGTCCCTGCAACAGCCGTCCCCCTTCTCCACCACACACACACACACTCACACTCACACACACACACACACACACCATGAGTGACACACAGACACACAGCCCCTGTCCCTCCCAGTCACCCCTGCTTCTCCAACAAACACACACCCCTGCCACAGTCAGCCCCGTTCTCCAGCACACACACACATACACCATGAGTGAGGTCAGGGGCCCTTCCTATTGGAACATGATAGCAGGCCTTTTGTCCTGGTGACTTCTGTAAAACTCTTAAGGAGTATTTTCCCCTTTGGAGTGATGATTGCTGATCTGTCTCTCTCTGCCTTTGTTCTGTTGTCCCCATAGAGTTTAATGGCTTAGAAGTCTCTGGCTGCGATTCTCAGAGATGCAAACAGTGGTTCAAATAGAACGAGCAGACAAGGAGTTCACAAGGTGAGCTCTATGCAAGGGGTGGATTTCTTGGGTGAAAAGCAAAGGTGGGGAGGTGAAAGATGAATGAGGTGGTCTTGGCCTGAAGGGCCTTTGAGACCCCAAGGGGGAAGAGAAGGGAGATTGCCTGAAGCTTAAGTGACCAGCCGGCAGAAGATTCCAGTAAGACTTGTCAACTGAAGAAGAACACACAACCTGAAAGTTATGAGTTGTGTTTTATGCAGGGACCTTGCTGAAGGCTATAGCCCAGGATACAGCCTCTCAGATCACTCTGAGGAACTGCTCCAAAGAGGTAAGGAAGGTGCCAGGATATATAAGCATCTGCCTACAATGCAGGAGACCCGGGTTCGATCCCTGGGTTGGGAAGATCCCCTGGAGAAGGAAATGGCAACCCACTCCAGTATTCTTGCCTGAAAAATCCCATGGACGGAGGAGCCTGGTAGGCTACAGTCCATGGGGTCACAGAGTTAGACACGACTGAGCGACTTCATTTTCTTTTCACTTTCAAACATCAAATAATTGCTGCTAATCATGAAAAGCAGACACCTTGAGTTAATGATTTTAGTGCGTTTCTGTGTGTAGGAAGATGCAAGAATCTGGGCTCATTGAAATTATTCCTTTGATGTATCTTATCTATCTAGGGCCTGTATTCTTTTGTCTCCATGCTAAATTTTCCTCGGAGCATACTGGTGGAGAGGCTGCCGTGACTGATGGCTTCATGGTGGGCAGCACTGGTTGTTAACTGAAATGGCAGGCAACGCTTTTTGTCAGCCACTTGAAGATGACACCATAGAAGGGTGGTCACAGTGAAGTATGTGACGTCCTCAGGGGCTGGAGCCCACCCTTGGGAGGAGGGTGGGATGTCAGAAGGGGTTTCCTCTTCCCTGGGACTGGTGGCAACTGAAGAAAATTTGGTCTCACGTGTGTTGTGTGAGGCTTCATGCACAAGTCACAAAACACGTTCCCTTGCAAGCCAGGTGAGGGAGGCATAATCAGTGCCAGCAGACAGATGAGGAAACGGAGGTTCAGGGGAGCGGAGGCAGCTGCCCAGGGAACCAGACTAAGGCAGTTAAGGACACATCCAGACAACTGAAGGGAAGGCCAAGTCAAAAATTGGGCTGGGCATGGGGGACGGGGTGGGGGCACAGGTGGCTGCTCCCAGGTCTGCAGAAAAAGGATGCATGAGAGAAGAGAAGGCTAAAGTGTGGTCTCTGCGCACCAAGAGCAGCTGCTGGAGAAGCAGGCTCAGGTGATTCATCAGGAAGGAGAGGGAGGCAGGGAGGGGCATGTGCAGAGACATCGGGAGGGTGCTCGCTTGTTGGCGGTGATGGGAGGCGGGCACAAGTGGTGGTTACCGTTGGTGGAGAGAGAAATATTTCTGGTACCGGCTAAGAGAAACCTCAAAAAACTTTCAATTCCAGAACTGAATATCTGTTTCAGAGATTACACAATTCTCTTTTAATTTTTTTAAATAAACCTTTTCTTAAGTCAATTCTGGTTAATACCTTGAGCTAAGACAGGGAGGGAATAGCAGCTACTTGTTGTCTAGTCTCTACCGTCCTGTAGGAATACGGCTGTGACCTCACTGAACCTCTCAACCACCTTCAGAGGCTTCTACAATCACCCCCATGTTGTAATTGGGGAAACTGAAGCACCAAACGGTGAGGTACCTAGCTCAAGGCCACTCAGCCAACAAGTGGCAGAGCTGAGATATGACCCAAGGTTGGCTTGTTCTGTCCGAAGCTAGTTCCCTCAGGTACTGCAGCTTCAGAGCTCGGAGTACCTGATACCCTGGCTCCACTGCTGCCTGTCTTCACAAGATCCCAGTGACTTCGAGATTGCTGGTTGTTGTTGTTTTTTTTAATATATATTTATTTATTTACTTGGCTGTGCTGGGTCGTAGTTGCAGCATGCAGGATCTTTCAGTTGTGGCGTAAGAACTCTTAGTTGCAGCACATGGGATCTAGTTTCCTGACCAGGGATCGAACCTGGGCCCCCTTCATCAGAAGCTCAGAGTCTCAGCTACTGGACCACTAGGGAAGTCCCAAAGATTGTCCTTATTTTGAAGTAAACACTTTTTCCCCCTGACTACAAGAGTGAAACATATCTAGTTTGGATATTTTTTTAACATATAGAAAAACATAAAGAAGAAAATTGAAATTATCTCTCATCCTGGAACCCTGTTAACATATGGGGGAAACACCACTCCAGTCTTTCTTCTATCAACATACCAATGTAACAAAAATCTCCAACATGCTCTTTGGTAATTTTTAACAGCTTTATGGAGATATAAATGACTAAACTGGACATAGCTTCCCCTGTGGTTCAGCAGGTAAAGAATCTGCCTGAAATGCAGGAGACACCTGAGACACAGGTTTGATCCGTGGGTTGGGAATATCCTCTGGAGAAGGAATGGCAACCCACTCCAGTGTTCTTGCCTGGGAAAGCTGATGGACAGAGGAACGTGGCGGGCTACCGTCCAAAAGGTCGCAAAGAGTTGGACAAGACTGAGGGACTAAGCACACACAGACTGCACGTGTTTAAAGTGTACAGTCTGATGAGTTTGACGTGTACGTCTGTGAAATGCCACCACAATCAAGATACTGAGCTACACTTGTCAAACAATTCCCCGAGGCCTTTTTATATCTCTCCTTCCTCCAGTCCCCTCCCTGTGAGGCTGTTACTTTGTCAAAGCTGTACTGCTCGCCGCACAACAAGCCGATAAACAGATGAGTTGCTGGGGCAAGGAATAGCAACTTTATTCAAAAAGCCAGCAGACAGAGGAGACAGTGGACTAGTGTCTCAAAGACCCATCCTCCATGAGTTAGAATTCAGGCCTCCTGTTTTTACTAAAAAGCAGAGGGGATGTGACTGGTTGTTGCAAACTTCTTGGCGAAGGAATCCTTTGTTCTTGCAGCTGTCCAGGCAGGTCTGGTCACAGTGTTCCTATAAACCTTCAACAAGACAGAAGTTATCCTCTGTTCTCCATCTTTTGATCTCTATAAGAATGGAAAAGTGTTATACTTTTAAAGATCAGAGCCTTGAGAATGGGCTTTTCTGTATCTTTCAGGCTATAGGCAACATTCTCTTAACTTGTAGCAAAAGCAGACAAATACAAAGATTAAAGGATCCACTATGGAGTCAGATTTTTTCTTCCCTGTGACAAGGCCAGTGTCACAGGCCTGGGTAGCAGGCGCCTGGCCCAGGTTTGCCTAAACCCTGGCTCTCAGTCGTGGTGTGCTTCAAGGAGCACGAACAATGCTACCTTCTGAGGTCAAAGGGCGCTTTTGATTTTGTGAGCTTCCTCCAGCAGCTTGGCCTCCTACTGGGTCCACTCCCCTCCTCCCTGGGCTCTTAGCCCTCCGCCTCTAACCAGCCCTGCAGACCTGCCTCCTTGGATCTGAATCTCCCAGTTCCCTGAAGTTGGCCCACCTCCTCCTGGAGCTCAGTTATCTCCTGTCCGGGAAAGTTGCTGGGGTCCCTGGTCTCAGATGTCACAGGTGCTTTCTTAGCAATTTTTGCCATTCAAGTGGAGCAGGAGCTCTGATGGAGTCATCTTTGAGGGGGTACAGCAAGCTCTCTGGAAAGCACCCACACTTTTTTTGCTGCTTTAGATAGACATCTTTCTGAATCTCATTACTCATGCACTTTGTTGAGCAGATTTCTGGTATAATTTAATCTTCTCTCTATGACTCAGGGCTGCCTTGGCAATCACATTTGTTAATGTCAGGTAACTGAGGGAGTGTGCAGTGTGGGTGGGGGGATGGGGGGAGACCAACCTCAGCGGTTTTACTGGAACTTACTTTCTTGGAAAACCCACACATGGCCTTTAGCCTCAGAAGAGGAGAGGAGGTTTTGTTTCTGCCTGGTCTATCGGCAGCCTAACATGCAACCAAATTTATTAGCAAATCGAAAGCTGAAACAAGCTTCTCTTAAATGGCTTTCTCATCCTGTATCAAAATAAGCATCCAAGGCACCCAGATCTGTACCTTGTTGGACGGTTCTCTGTGCCCTTTCGCACATATTTTCTCCTCTGATCTTCACAATAACTCTGTGAGAATAGCTGGGCAGGCGCTGCTGCCCACTTTAGATTCCTGCTACACAGCAGCCTCAAAAATTAATTCCAGGTCCATTCACGACATGACAGGGAGAATATACACCTTCAAGAAGGGTATATCAGAGTCTGTCTCTGTGACCTTGGGAGTACAAAGAATTTCTTGAAAGCACTAACTGTTAAGAAAAAGATCAATAAATTCCACTACATTAACATGAAAAGCTGACATGTCAGCATAGGTACATCAGTTGTAACAAATGTACCGTTCTGGCAGGAGATGTTGGCAGTAGGTAGCTGTGCCTGTGTGGGGTCCGGCAGTGCATGGGAAATTCTCTGTATTTTCTGTTCTGTAATTTTGCTGTGAGCCTAAAACTGCCCTAAAAGATTAAGTCTTCTTAAGAAGGAAGGAAACTTTCTCTTCCTTAAAAGATGCTATAAAAAAAAAAATGTTATAAATAAAGTGAAAAAGTGAAGATACTGGGAACACACAGCCAATTCAGTATGGGGTTAGAGTCCAGAGTACATCAAAAGCTCCTAGAAATAAATAAGAAAAAGACAAAGTACTACCAGGTGTTTTGCGAGAGACCTTGTCAGTAAACACAGAAAGATGCCCAACTTTGTTAGGAATCAGGAAAATGCAAGTTGAAGACACCAGGAAGTACCATTTTACATCTATCATATTGACACAGGGGATAGCAATTAGGATTATCTTGCTGAGTATATTGTTGCTCTGATTGTTGCTACCCAATCAAGACTTGCATCTGCCCTCTAGACCCAAAGAGCACTTCCCTGAAGGATCCAACATGCAGGAGCTTCAGGGCAGCAGCATTTATCGAATCAAAAAACCTGTAAGTGAGCCATGTGTGTGTGTGCTAAGTCACTTCAGTCAGTCGGGTCTGACTCTGTGCCACCCTATGGACTGTAGCCTGCCAGCTGTCCATGGGGTTCTCAAGGCAAGAATACTGGAGTGGGTTGCCAGTATTTTAGCTTTTCAAAGTAAAATGGATAAATGGTGTTATGTCATGTAACAGAACATGGCAGAGAAATGAATAAACCTCAGCTTCATTCATTAACAAGTAAATTTCAAGAATATATTGTTGAATGACATATTCATTTCCTGGGGCTGCCATAACAAAGTACCACAGATAGGGTGGCTTAAACAACAAATAAATTCTTTCACAGTTTGGAGGCTAGAAGTTCAAGATCAAGGTGTTGGCAGGGCCATGCTCCCTATGAAGCTGCTGGGGGATGGATCTGTTACAGGCCTTTCTCTGAGCATCTGGTTGTTCTTTGACTGACCAGACTGATGGCAACAGAACTCCAGTCTTCCTGCAGTCTTCTGGTGTGTGTGGCTCTGTGTCCAAATTTCCCCCTCTTTATAATTATACCCACTCTAATAAGACTTTGATTTGCCATGCCTTGCAGTTTGCAGAATCTTAGTTCCTCAACCAGGGATTGAGATAGATATTATCACTATTTGACAATGGAGGAAATTCAGGGATACAGAGGTTTAAATGAAGATCACTTAAGTGGCAGAACTGAAATTTGTTTTCATGTCTGTCTGACTCCAAGCACCAGGCTCTGCTCTCAAAACCACCGTATTTGGGACTCGCCTGGTGGTCCAGTGGCTAAGACTCTGTGCTCCCAATGCAGGGGGCTTGTGTTCCATTCTTGGTTAGGGAACTAGATTCCACATGCCACTAGTAAGAGTCCGCATGCTGCAACTAAAGATCCTGCGTACTGCAGCACAGTAAAAAAAAAAAAAAACCACTATATTTTGCTTCTTTGCCAGCAAAGATACAGTTGCTTTTAGTTCAGAGGGTATTGATAAGAGCCAGGGTTAGAGTAGACATTGCATTGAAAAGAAAGAGATTACAATTAAAAAAATTTTTTTTTAATTTTATTAGAATATAGTTGATTTACAATGTTGTATTAGTTTCAGATGTACAGCAGGGTGATTCAAATATATATATACATATACATATATACATGTACTGCAAGGAGATCCAACCAGTCCATTCTGAAGGAGATCAGCCTGGGATTTCTTTGGAAGGAATGATGCTAAAGCTGAAACTCCAGTACTTTGGCCACGTCATGCGAAGAGTTGACTCATTGGAAAAGACTCTGATGCTGGGAGGGATTGGGGGCAGGAGGAGAAGGGGACGACAGAGGATGAGATGGCTGGATGGCATCACTGACTGGATGGACGTGAGTCTGAGTGAACTCCAGGAGTTGGTGATGGACAGGGAGGCCTGGCATGCTGCGATTCATGGGGTCGCAACTGAGCAACTGAACTGAACTGATACATGTGTTCATTCTTTTTAGTTTTTATTTTATTTCTTTATTTTATTGTGGGGTGTTTTTTTTTTTTTTTTTTTTTTTGGTTATGTCTTGTGGGCTCTTGGGCTTTTCTCTGGTTGCAGCATGCAGGCTTAGTTGCTCCAAGGCATGTGAAATCTTAGTTCCCTGACCAGGGTTTGAACCCGTGTCCCCTGCATCGGGAGGTGAATTCTTAACCGCTGGGCTACCAGGGAATTCCCTATTCATTCTTTTTTAGATTCTTTTCTCATATAGGTTATCACAGAATATTGAGTAGAGTTCCCTGTGCTATGCAGTAGGTCCTTGTTGGTTATTGATCTTATACATAGTAGTGTGTGTATGTTCATCTCAAGCTCCTCTCCTGATTTATCCCTCCCCACTACGTTTCCTCGGAGAAGGCAATGGCACCCCACTCCAGTGTTCTTGCCTGGAGAATCCCAGGGACGGGGGAGCCTCGTGGGCTGCCGTCCATGGGGTCACACAGAGTCAGACACGACTGAAGTGACTTAGCAGCAGTAGCAGCAGCAGCAACTACGTTTCCTCTTTGGTAACAATACGTTTGTTTTCAACATTTGTGTCTGTTTTTATTTTGTAAAGTTTGTTTGTGTCTATTAAAAACAGATTCCACATATACGTGACATTGTATGATATTTATCTTTCTCTGCCTGACTTACTTCACCCAGTGTGACAATCTCTAGGTCCATCCATGTTGCTGCAAATGGCCTTATTTCATTCTTTTTTATGTCTGAGTCCCACTCTAATGACCTTATTACTTCTATGAAGATCCTCTATCTAAAAGAGGTCACATTATGTAATGCTAAAGGTTAAGGCTCATGGACCATATTCTCTGAGAGGGACACAATTCAATCCAAAACAAATTTTAAAAAGTGGCAGAATACATTTAATGAGATACCATTTACATAAAGCTTGCTGCTGCTGCTGCTAAGTCGATTCAGTTGTGTCCTACTCTCTTCGACCCCATAGACAGCAGCCCACCAGGCTCCCCCATCCCTGGGATTCTCCAGGCAAGAACACTGGAGTGGGTTGCCATTTCCTTCTCCAATGCATGTAAGTGAAAAGTGAAAGTAAAGTCACTCAGTCGTGTCCGACTCTTCGTGACCCCATGGACTGCAGCCTACCAGGCTCCTCCATCCATGGGATTTTCCAGGCAAGAGTACTGGAGTGGGGTGCCATTGCCTTCTCCACATAAAGCTTGAAGTGAAGTGAAGTGAAGTTGCTCAGTCGTGTCCGACTCTTTGTGACCCCATGGACTGTAGCCCACCAAGCTCCTCCATCCATGGGATTCTCCAGGCAAGAATACTGGAGTGGGTTGCCATTTCCTTCTCCAGGCGATCTTTCCCACCCAGGGATCGAACCCAGGTATCCCGCATTGCAGGCAGACGCTTTAACGTCTGAGCCACCAAAGAAGCCCATAAAGCTTAGGGATACATAAATGCTTGAAAGTTTAATGAGAGAGGAGTGATCAAGATGGCTGAGTAGGAAGATGCAGAACTTACCTCCTCCTACAGGTACCCCCAGGCTACAGCTCCTTATAGAGAAACTGTCTATGAGAACAACCTGAAGACTGGCAGAAGAGATTTTCCACAACTAAAGACAGAAAGAAGGAACCTATGAGATGGGTAGGAGAAGGGGAGATGTGATATAGTGAAGACCCACACAACTGGGTGGGTAATCTACAAACAGTGGATAATTATAATTGCAGAGGGTCTCCCCAAAGAGTGAGGGGTCTGAGCCCAATATCAGGCTCCCCAGCCTAGGGGTCTTGCACCTGGAATTGAACCCCCAGAACGTCTGCCTTTGAAAGGCAGCCGGGCTTGCATTCAGGACAGCTGAAGTTTGAAACAGAGACTCTACTCTTAAAGGGCTCATGCAAAATTTCACACACTCCAAAGACCCTGTGCAGAGGCAGTAATTTGTTAGGAGACTGAGTCAGACCCACTTGCTGATCTTGGAGAGCCTCTTGGATAGGCAGGAGGTAACTGGGACTCTTTATGGCTCCCAGTGGATGTGGGCAGCAGCCATTTTGGGGAGCTTGCTCTACCTCAGGGACACTGGAGCTGGTGACATTCTCTCCTTAGCCTGTTGACACCAGGGGCTTACCCGCCAGCCAGTGAGCCAGCACCAGCCCCAGGCCCCCAGGTCCTGTAGCCAGACCCCTGGAGACCTGGCCCTGCCAACCAATGAGCTGGCATTAGCCCTGGGACACTTCAGGCTGCATGGCCAACCACGTTGGGATGCAGCCCTGCCTGCCCACAGCTGGCAGCCTCTGCTCGGGGCAGGGCCTGGGGCTGCCCCATGGGCAAGGGGCCAGCCCTGCCTACCAGTGCACCCACAGTGGTCAGCCCTGCCACAGCAGAAGGTTCACACAGCTCACAGAGTGGGACCCCCCAAGAGCATATCTCTCTGGTGACCAGAGGGGAATGTGCTGCTTGGCCCCATAGGGTGTCTCCTACCTACGGCCACTTCTCCAAGAGAAACATAACCAACCTCCATAATACATGGAAATAAAAACAGAATTGGTGAGAATGAGGCAACAGAGGAATATGTTCCAAATGAACAAACAAGATAAAATCCCATAAGAAGAGCTAAGCAAAGTGGAGATAATCTACCTTAAAAAGAATTCCAAGTAATTCTTTGATCACGTAGATATTCGGGAGAAGAATGGATAAACACAGTGAGAAGTTTAATGAAGAATTAGAAAATATAGAGAAGAGCCAAACAGAGCTGAAGAATACATAACTGAAATAAAAAAAAATACACTAGTAGGAATCAAAATTAGATGATACAGAGGAACATGTCAATCAACGGAAGACAGAGTAGTGGTAACTACCCAAACTCAACAGAAAAAAGAATTTTCAAAATGATGATAAAGAGACCTCTGGGGCAAGATCAGGGATACTAATATTCACATTATAGGGGTCCCAGAAGGAGAAGAGAGAAAGAAAGAGGCAGAGAACTTACTTGAATAGACAATAGCTGAAAAGTTCTCTAACCTGTAAGACCTGAATAGATATTTTCCCAAGAAGACACACATGACCAACAGACACATGAGAAGATGCTCAGCATCACCAGTCACCAAGAAAATGCCAATCAAAACCACAAAGAGATATCCCCTCATACCTGTCAGAGTGGCTGTTATCAACAAAAATATAGTAAGTGTTGTCAAGGATGTGGTGAAGGGGAACCCTTGTACACTGTTGCTCGGAGTGTATATTTGTGCAGTCTCCATGAAAAACAGTTTGGAGGTTCCTCATAGATTAAAAATACCATTTGATTCAGCAATTTCACTTCTGGGTGTTTTCCCAAAGAAAGCAAAACACTAGTTTGGAAAGATAAATGTACCCTTATGTTCATTCCAGTGCTATTTTCAATAGCCAAGATATGGAAGCAACCTAAGTGTCCATTAGTAGATGAATTAATAAAGAAGATATGATGTATATACAATAGAATACTACTCAGCCATAAAAATGAAATCTTGTCATTTGTGAACACGATGGGCCTTGAAAGTGTTTTTTAACTGTATAATACTATTGATTATTTTTATTTAATTTTTAAAAATTTGTTATTGAAGTATAGTCGACTTACAATGTTCTTTTAATTTCTTTTGTACAGCAAAGTGATTCAGTTATACATATACATATATATCCCTTTTTATATTCTTTTCCTTTACTATTTATCTCAGGATAGTGAATATAGTTCTCTGTGCTATACAGTAGGACCTTGTTGTTTATCCATTCTATATGTAATATTAATGGTTTGCATCTGCTAACCCAAACCCCCAGACCACCCCCCTCTCCCGTCCCCTTGGCAACCACAAGCCTGTTAACCCCCAGACCATCCCCTCTCCCCGTCCCCGTCCCCTTGGCAACCACAAGCCTGTTCTCTGAGCCTGTGAGTCTGTTTCTGGTTCACAGATAGATTCGTTTCTGTCATATTTTGGATTCCACATATAAGGGATATCATACAGTATTTGTCCTTTTCTTTCTTTTTTTTAATACTCATTTTTATTATTTATTTACTTGGCTGTAGTTGCAGCATATGGGATCTCGTTCCCCGACTAGGGATCAAACCCAGGCCCCCTGCATTGGGAGCGCAGAGTCTTAGCCACTGGACCACCGGAGAAGTCCCTGTCCTTTTCTTTCTGACTTACTTCACATAGCACGATAATCTTTAATTCCACCCATGTTGCTGCAAATGGCATTATTTCATTCTTTTTTCTGGCTGAGTAGTCTTCCATTGTGTGTATGTACCTCATCTTCTTTGTGCATTCATCTGTCAGTGGACGTTCATGTTGTTGTCATCATGTCTTGGCTATCGTGAACAGTGCTGCTATGAACATAGGGTGCATGCATTTTTTTGAATTATAGTTTTGTTAGGAGTGGGACTGCTGGATCATATGGTAATTCTATTTTCAGTTTTTTGTGGAGTTTCCATACTGTTTTTCATAGGGGCTGCACCAACTTATGTTCCCATCAACAGTGTAGGAGGGGCCCCTTTGTGCCACACCCTCTCCAGCATTTGCTGTTTGTATACTTTCTCATAATGGCCATTCTGACTGGTGTGCAGTGATATCTCATTGTAGTTTTGATTTGCATTTCTCTAATAATTAGTGGTGTTGAGCATATTTTCACATGCCTCTTGTCCACCTGTGTGTCTTCTTTGGAGAAATGTCTATTTAAGTCTCCTGCTCGTTTTTCTACTGGGTTGTTTGTTTTTTTGTTGTTGGGTTGTATGAAATATTTGTTTATTTTGGAAATTAAGCCCCTGTTGTGGACCTTGAAAGTATTACACTAAATGAAATAAGTTAGATGAAGACAAATATATGATTTCACTTATATGTGGAATCTAAAAACCAAAACAAATGAACATGCATTACAAAGTAAAAACAGACTCATTGATACAGAGAACAAATAGGTGATTGCCAGAGGGGAGGGGAGTGGGGGAAGAGGGAAATAGTTGAGGGAGATTAAGAGGTACAAACTTCCAGTTACAAAATAAAAGAGTCACAGGGGTGAAATGTGCAGCATGGGGAATATAGGCAATAATATTGTAATAACTTTGTATGGTTACAGATGGTAACTAGGCTCAGTTGTGATGATTGTTTTGTAATATATAGAAATATCAAATCACTATGTTGTATACCTGGAGCTAACATAGTGTTTAGGTAAATTATACTTCAATTAAAAAAAAAAACAATTTTAGTGAAAAGAAAGGGAATGATAGATGACAAATCTGGAATAGTGGGTATTCCTGAGCAGAGGAGAGAAGGGCGTGATTAGGGACTTCAGATGCCTTTTGTTTTCGTTGTTCAGTTGATTAGTCGTGTCCAACTCTTTGTGATGCCTTGAAATTTCAGATGCCTTGGAATTTCAGATGCCTTGGGATTTCCTGTTGCTTAAACTGACTGGCAGAGGAATTGGTTTGTTTTCATATCCTTTATAATATATGTGTTACTTTTATGCAAGAAGCAATTCATAAAAAGTATAAACTTTTAAAAACAGAATCAGAAGAAAAGACTTGGAGGCAAGTATCCACAACACTTTGGAGGAGTTTTGCTATTAAGGGGAGGAGTGAAATGGGGTGATGGCTGGGGCTGGGGGGATGAGGGAAATTTTCTTGTTTTATATGCAAAGAGCTAAGTTCAGAGAGATGAAGTGTCTCACTGAGGCTCACACAGCTGGCCTGGGTCAGCGGGGAGTGGCTCCCAGCTCCTGGCCCCCAACACAGTGCCCCCTCCAGCCCTACAGCTGCTGCCTCTTTCTGTGGTCATTATGAGGGTCCTTGGATACTGGGCCTCAGGGTGGTCCCCCTACTCCTATGGGAATTCTAGGACCCAGAGCCTTGGAGCTGGAGGGACCAGCGCTGCCTCTTGACTTGACTGGTCTTCTCTCTCACTTGTCTCTTATTGTGACATGAAACCAGCTCCAGACATGTGCCTGGCTCTTCTCTCTGGTCAAGAGCAGACCACTCACCCACACGCCTGCCTCTGCGCTGTGAACCTAAGACCAGCTTTGCCGAGTTTACAGTAGAAGCAGGGTCTGCGATACCGTCCTGGAGGGTTTTCCTGGTTCTTCCTGAGAGCCAGAATGTAGTCATGAGGCCATTAGCACTGAGGCTGTCAAAAGAGAGCCCCAAATGACCCCTCAACTCTTCTGGAAGCTGGCGCTTGGTCCAGTGAGCTGGAGCATTTGTGCTCTGCTGTGACCCCAGCTGTCCCTGGCATGATGGGGCAAGCTCAGCTTTAGCTCAGTCCATCCATCAAGAAAAGGGAACGGTGTTCCCCTTTGTGTGCCTTGTGTTCTCCTGTAAAAGGATGGAGTCAGATGCGGCCATCTCTAAGTTGCTTCCAGCCACAGAGATTCTAGATGTTTTGTACGATGTCATTTGAACCTACAAAGTTAGCTCATAGAGACACAGGGGCTCTTTTTTATTTTGCTGAAGTGCCAGAGAATTCAGTTCCCCAGCACCTGAAGGAGTCAAATCCAGCAGAAGTCTGAGGAGGAAAGGTCTGGGGTCTTCTGAGCACCAGCAGGGACAGAGCACAGAGCACCGGCCAGCTGTGCCCTGTGGCCAGAAACAAGTGTTAGGAGAGCCCGGTCGGCCTCAAGATACTCGGACTCAGTGTCTTCACTTCTGGAGAATTTTTCTAAAGAAACTGTCAGATATGTAGGTAACAGTATATACATAAGTGTGTTATCACAGTACTGTTGAAAAATATTGAAAAACTTTATAAACAACTCAAGTGTTCAGAAATTGGTGACTAGTTGAATACATTTTGTGTCCATATCATCACGTACCAGGAAGCTATTAAAAATCATGTTCGATCCCTGCTTTGGGAAGATTCCTCATACCTCTGAGTACTAACCCTGGGCATCACAGCTACTGAAGTTGTGCGCTGTAGAGCCCCTGAGCTGCAATGAGAGTAGCCCCTGCTCTCTGCAACAAGAGAGAATCCACACACAGCAACGAAGACCCAGCACAGCCAGAAATAAAGAAATGAATTAAACTCATGTTAGGGGAGATTTTGGAGATACTTCTAATACATTAAGTGAAAAAGTAATATGTATAATTGTATCTACTGAATGATATAAATTGCAGATGGATAGATAGGTGTACACTCATGTATATTTTCAAAATACAGAAGGATGTATATCATACTGTCAGCAGCAATTGTCTCTGGATAGTAGGGCTATGGGTAGCTTTTATTTCTTTATGAGTTTTTGTATGTAATATCTGAGATATATTACAGCTTTTCTTCTTTAGACTTCTTTGTAAGTACAAGATTTTTAATAAATGTTTCTTTCATATGCAGAAAAACCACAAAATATTATTAGGATTTTTATTTTTAATAGAGGTAAATATTTTTAACAGTTGTAAAAGACACATAATATACAGTTTACCATTTTTAAGCGTACATTTGGTAGTGTTAAGTACATTCACATTGTTGTGTAACCAAACTCCAGGACTCTCTTCATCCTACAAAGCGGAAACCCTACCCGTTGAATAACAGCTCTCCACACCCACACCTGCAGCACTTTCCTACTGTCTGTCTCCACGTACTGATCACCCCAGGTACCTCGTGCCTTTGTCTTTTTGTGATTGGCTTATTTCGCTTAACATGATGTCATTAAGGTTCATTCGTGTAGTAACATGTGCCAGAATTTCCTTCCTTTTTAAGGCTAAATAGTATTCTGTTGCATGTTTATACCACTTTTTTTTATACATTTGTTTGTCAGTGTATACTTGGGTTGCTTCCACCTTTTGGCTATTGTGAATATTGCTGCTATACATGGATGTACAAATTCTCTTCAAGACCCTACTCAGTTCTTTTGGGTGTATATTCAGAAGTGGAGTTACTGAGTCATATGGTAGTTTTGTGTTTTTTTTTTTACTGTGCGCAAGGGTTCCTGACCAATATTGTTACTTTCTGTTTTATTTTGATAGTAGCTGCCTCCAAAAAGTCATTTTAAAAAGAGGACAGTCTGAGCTGAAATATTGCCTATACCCTCTGAGTGCCAGGTAATGACTCCTGGGCTGAGTGCAAAGAGTGTATGTACACAGAGGTTTATTACAAAGTCCCAGCCTTCCTGGAGCTTGCAGGCCAGCCAGGAGCTTGTTCTGGCTATCACTCATCACTTAGGACCTCGCTGGAGGGATCTGGCCACATGCCCTAAACTCGTTTCAAAGCAGAGCCATTCAGGCAGACCTTGTGCCAGAGCTGCAGGGGAGGTTTGTAACCCACCCTGTGACTGTGGCTGTACAGGGGCATCCAGGCCTGGCCTGGCAAGTGCAGCAGGCTGAGCCATGGCACACTTATGGCTTCCTTGCTTCTGGCATCACTGCCAGCCTGTCCTTAGGTCTTCCTGGTCTCGGGCTGAAGCAGGGTGGGGCTGGATTGCCCCCAGTCAGAGCTGCTCCCAAAGACAGTGCAGAGAAATGGAGGTCCCTGGGCAAACCTGGTCATTGATGGGGACCTGTTCTTGGGCTCTGGGGAGGGTCAGAATAAGTCATTAGTGGGCAGCTGAACAGTAGGCGGGAAGCAGCCATGTCAGCCCTTGTATCTCCAGACAGGCCTGCAAGATGGCTCCAAGATGGTGGGTGCCCAGATGCTCCATATCATAGAACTTTTGCCTTGAAATTGCTGGAGGCAGAAGGATGGCCTTGCTGACCTCTGGAGGGCCCAACCAGCCCAAGGATGTCACTTGATATCTCACTCCCGTACTGATGCCTATCATAAATATTTATGTGTGCAATACATTTTTTAAACCTTTTTGGGGGGCTGTACCCAGTTTTCATTGTGACACGAATCTTTTAGTTGCAGCATGCAAACTCTTAGTGTGGCAGGCGTTATCTAGTTCCCCAACCAGGGATCGATCCCCAGCCCCCTGCATTGGGAGCTCGACGTCTCAGCCACTGGACTACCAAGGAGGTCCCCACAGTACAGTTTATTATGTGTCCTATTTCGGTTTCTGTCTCTGAGACCCGGACGCTCCCTGGAACTTTTTTTATTTGGGATTGTTAGAATCAGTGGCTCCCATCCCTTCTCCTGGCCCCTGGACCTTCTGCTGGTGGTCTGAGGTGTGGCAAAAGGCACAGTGAGGGACAGGCCATTGTCACAGGCCCCACTGTGGGGCAGCTCTGTCTCATGCTGGGGAAATTCGAGTCCGTTGTGGTCTGTGGAAACCCATAGTCCCCCTGGTGACTTTCATCAGACAGAAATGACCTTCCTCAGGCAGAAGTAGGGAGTATGACACATGGTCACTGGCTTGGGAAAGCCTGCTGACCCATTTCCCATGGGTCTGTCCTGTCCTGACTCACCCAGAGGCAGCAGGACCTAAGGGGCTGCTGAAGGGCTGCTGTGGCGGCACCCAGGGCCAGCTGCACAAGCATGAGACCTCTGCCGTCACACAGGACTCTGTGCTCAGAAGGGCTCCACCCTCAGTTTAAGGCTCTGCTGTCACTGAAATTAATTTTTAATAAATTAAGCTGGTCCTGGTGGCACCTCTTCCATGGCAGCTCTGGAGGACTGCTCTCAAGGGCAGGAAGGACAAGATCACGCCACACCTACACAGCCTGTGCTACCTCTAAAGTCCCAGCATTTTGAATTAGCACAACACATAATTGTCACTATGCCCTGCCCCATTTTAGATTTATTTGCCTGCATGTTCCATTCTGCAACTAGACTGTACCCTCCTGGGGTGAGGGCCAGGCCTCCAAGCAGCTGGCACTTGATACTCAATAAATGCCAGTTGAAGTAACTTCTGATGACTTCAAGCCAAGTCAGCTTTTCAGTGGCTAAGAACAAAACAGATGATCCCTGATTATGAAAAGTTAGATTTTGTAAGGAAAGTATATGGGAAATAATGTGATCTTGGTTTATGCAAAACCACAGCTGGGCCATGGCTGTATTTCCACATTGCTGCATTTCTGGAAAAGCACTGATACTATTAAATACCTGCTGTTTCTGGGCACTGTGCTGGGTGCTCTAATGCATCATCTCCTATTTAATTCCTACAACCTCTCAAGGTCTACTAGGCCCAGAGAGCTGAGCAGCTTGTCCAAGGCCAAACATTGACCAGAAGAAGAATGGGGATATGAATGTATGTAGGTCTGCCTGACTTCAGAGGCCTCCTTACTGGTATTTTGATCCTGGGGAAGGGCAAGAGACAGTAATTGAGTGAAGGAGGAGGGGGTGGCTTCCTATAAGGAGCAGTCACTTTAGGACCAAATAGCAGAGTAATATCTGGAGTAATGCCTGTAATATCTTAAAGATGTATTCCTGCAAAATGTGATGTGCAGGTTGTGAAACACACCTTTCCTACCTATAGGAGCTGAGATATAATAACATTTATCTCATGGGGTTGCCCTGAAGATCAATTGAGACAGTGATGACTGAGATGATTGTATCAATGAAGCAGACTTTGGTGTCTTGGATTATTGCCTTTTCAGAGTGAGGCCTCATAGTTTTTCTGGAGACTGTTTCAGCTCCACTTTGGTATATTAATTTAGTCTTTACTGAAAATGTTCACCACTGAGGGTATCACCTCTGGACTTGGTTGCCTTCCCAATATCCATTTCCCCTTTCTTCCTTACTAAAAGAGCTCTCGTTTTGTTTGGTGCAACAGAATGGCCAACAAGCCTAGGCCATGGTCATGGCAACCTTGTGCTTTGCTTTCCCAACCTGCCTTGCAGCTGAGAAAGACCATGTGACCAACTCTGGCCAATGGGATTGAAGTGGGACAGGCTGCCTGGCACAGTTCTTTCTAGGAGGAAAAGGTTCTTTCTAGTCTTTCTTCCTAGGTTGAAAAGATTTCTGATATTGGAAACAGCAGTAACTATATTTCTATATTTCCATAGAAAAAGGCCAAGAGAATCACAAAGATGCCAGCCCTGATACCCTTAAGCACCAGCCCCCACCCACTTTCAGATATTTTATTTTGTGAGACAAAGAAGCCATTATTTGTTCAAGTGCCTGCAAGGTGGGTTTCTGTTGCTTATAGCCATATTTATACTTGACTGACAGTGAGGTACTTCTTTCTGCTTTTACTCCTGTGTGCCATGGGAGAGATGGCCTAAGGTCCTCGAGGAACTCCCAATCCTGCAGGGTTTCTCTCCTGTTTTTATTCAGACTTTTGTCAGACCTTTTTGTGCTCTTGGAGCCTTGAGGGCATCCTGGTCTTTCTCTGACCACCCAGTTTGCCCATCTCCCTCATCTATTCTGACGTCAATTTTCCATTTCCTTTGGCTAATCCCTTCTCCCCTAAATCATCTTCCTGTCACACATACTAAGTGAGTGTCTACTCCCTACATCATGTGGTACACAAAACACATGCACACATACACACATACACACACACACTCCACATACACCTCTCCCCTGGACTTTTTGTCTTCTTGATAAATGGAAAGCCACAGATCTGAAATGCAGTGCCCTGATTATGTTTCCACCCAATTCCATCTGCTCTTGCCAGATGGAGTGCTCTTAATCCGCATATAATTTTAGATACAGGAGAGGCTGCCACGGAGACCAGACACCCTCACTGGCACACAGAGAGCCTGTCCTTTCTCCTCTGCCCCCAGCTGTGCCCTGCTGGCGTAGCCCGGGGGACGTACCGAGGAGGGTCTGAGAGCAGAGCCTCTCCAGGATTCTCAGTGGAGTGCTGACCTTGGAGGGCAGGACTCCAGGGCCACCCTGAGAGCTATTTGGGGACTACCTACCCAGGTCCCACCCCGACTCAAGCAGGCCCAGAGCTGGCCAGAGTGGTTGGTGCTTGAGGGAATCAACTATTTTCTTCTGCCTAGGTTTGCTGCGCTTCTGGCTGAGAAAGTCCTGACTTGTTCCAGTCCTCAGCCCTCTCCCATGTGGGAAAGAGGGGACTGTAGCTTTGCCACTGACAGTATGAGCTATAAGGAGCCCCTGGGGGTGGCTCACCACATTGGATGAGGGAATGGCCCCTTGTCTTGTAGGAATGCTTTCTCAATGGGAACTGCCACCCTGCCTGGCTGATCTCCTGAGTTGTGTAACCCAGGCTGCAGGGAGCAGCTCCTGCTGTGTGGGCCTGCCCTTGGGACCACAAGCTCTGGCTCCTTATCCACACCACAGTGCCTCCTGATGTTTTAAGAAGGGGGACCCCTTCCAGGGCCCGAAAGGGGGCTCTTGTCCAACACTCAGGAGTGAATTGTCTGAGGAGACATAAGTGCTGACAAGGCAAGAGACTTTATTGGGAAGGGGCTCCTGGGCAGAAAACAGGAGGGTCAGGGAAACCAGGAGGACTGATTGCCACATGGCTCACAGTCTTGGGTTTTCTGGTGATGTAATTTCTGGGTTGTCTTTGGGCAGTAGTTCTGACTAAGGGTCCTTCCTGGCATTGCTCACCCAAGATGGATGCCAGCGACAGGGATTCTAAGAGGTAGTTGGACACATGGTGTCTCCTTTTAACCTCTCCTGAACTCTTCCGGTTGGTGGTTGCTTGTTAGTTTCCTGTTTCTAACCAAGAGCACCTGTCTTAAAATAACTCATGCAAATAGTTACTATGGTGCCTGACCAGGGTGGATGGTTTCAGTCAATGTGCTTCCCCTAACACTGACACTCAGCAGACGGTCTGAAAGCTTCCTGCAGGCATTTCTCCCATCCTGGGGAGCCTTGCTGAGGTGGTTGCGGGTGGGCAATCAAGGCTTTCTCCTGGGTGTCAGGAGGCTGTAGGCTTCCAGTCTCTCCTTTTGGGCACTACTGGCTTAGGCAGACTGAGCCTGTGGTCTGCAGAGCATAGCTGAAGGTCAGGAAAGAGAAGGGAAGAGCACTCCACCGTTAAAGGTCACAGGCCTAAGCAGGGTCTCAGACTCCACCAGGGGGGCTCCAGTATATTTTGGAAAGAGGCCTGGTTCTAATATCAGAATCGAGTCAAGAACTGACCATGTGTCCTTATTGCTTTTCCTCTTGGAATCTCAGCTTCCTTCTGAGTGGAAGCTCTCCATGAACCACAGGGCTGGCAGAGAAGGACTTCTGTAGTCAGCGGGGGCCTCTCTTGTCCACCTCCACACAGTGGGGACTCCCTCCTCTTATATTCCCTTGGTATGTCCTGGACTTGCTTCCTTGTGAAAGCTTCACACAGGTCATATCAAACAGTAAAACAAGCTCCCATGCATGCATGCATGCTAAGTTGCTCAGTCGTGTCTAACTCTTTGGGACCCCATGGACTGTAACCCACGATGCTCTTCTGTCTATGGGGTTGCCATGCCCTCCTCTGGGGGATCTTCCCGGCTCAGGGATCAAACCCATGTTTCTCAGTCTCCTGCATTGGCAGGCAGGTTCTTTACTACTAGCGCCACCTGGAAAGCCCCCAAAACAAGCCCCCAGCCCACATTAAATATTTTTTGCTGTCAACTTTTGGAAAGAGTTTTTTAAAAGTTGTTTTATGCATTATTTGGCTATAAATGACTTACTGAGTTTTGACTGGCTGGTTTTTCAGTGATCATGGTGTATACTGGAAATTCTTAGAAAGTGAGAAAAGCTACAGAGTTCTAAAGGCAGTGCCATTGTCTTAAACTCTGAGTGAGTTAATTTGCAAGCCAGTTAGTAAACCATTAGCACTTGGTGGGGGCATTTACACCATGGAAACTGTCAAACACTAGAAATCAGCGTAGTGTGAATTCGTAGCTGATTTACTCCCAACCACTGGGAAATTGTTTTAAATCTTTCTGAGTGATTCGAATGTGTAGCCCCTGCTCTGGAAGAAGTTCAGGTGTGGGAGGCCACTGAGATGGGGACTGGCTCAAGGGGACTCTCTTCAGTTCCACCAGGAAGAATGAATCCCTGCAGGGAAGAGAGAGCTCCCTTAGGGAAATGCTCCCCCTCCCACCCCATCCTTAGGCTTTGTTCTTGGTGAGCCTAATTTAGATCAAAGTCTAGTCAAAAAGGGTTTAATCACTGTTTCTGTTTTGCCCTGTAGTCAGTTGTTTTGTTTTTATTGTTTGCTGCTGCCATTTGCTTCACTATCTTTCAGCCTATTTATTGTGTTTATTTTACTTCTCTTTTATCTTTTCACTGTTAGCAGTGAGTAGAGGTGAGGAGACCTGGCCCAGCAGAGAGGAACTGAGGGCCTCAGAAAGCTTCTAAGAGCTTTGCTGGGGCTTCCTGCTCCTGCGGCAGGTGGCCTGGGGGAAGTCCTTGATCTTGAACCCAGATACTTAGGGTCTGCCAGTGGCTCTGCTTTCAAAGTAGACTCCCTGTGATTCTGTCCCTCCAGGCCAAGGAAGTCTGAGCCCAGGAGGCTTCCTCATAGCTGCTTAGGACCTGCCCCACAGAGCCCCCAGAACTCAGAAAGAGTGGGAACCTGGGGTAGGAGCTTGGGGTTGTCAATAGAGGCAGGGTCAACATTCAGAGGTGAAGTAGAGCTGACCAAAGGGACAAACCAGATTCATGTGTGCTATGGAGCAAAAAATGCAAGTTGCCAAACCACAGGTGGTGTGCTGTCTGTGTGAAAACACGGCCACACACACAGTATATTTTGTACAAGTGTGTACTCAGTTGTGCCTGACTCTTTGCAACCCGATGGACTGTAGCCTGCCAGCCTCCTCTGCCCATGAGATTCTTCAGGCAAGAATACTGGAGCAGGTTGCCCTTTCCTTCTTCAGGGGATCTTCATGACCCAGGGGTCAAACTTGGGTCTCCTCTGTCCTGCATTGAGGTGGATTCTTTACCACTGATGGAGAAGGCAATGGCAACACAATCCAGTACTCTTGCCTGGAAAATCCCATGGACTGAGGAGCTTGGTGGGCTGCAGTCCATGGGGTTGCTGAGAGTCGGCACAACTGAGCAACTTCACTTTCACTTTTCACTTTCATGCACTGGAGAAGGAAATGGCAACCCACTCCAGTGTTCTTGCCTGGAGAGTCCCAGGGATGGAGGAACCTGGTGGGCTGCTGTCTCTGGGTCGCATAGAGTTGGACACGACTGAAGCGACTTAGCAGCAGCAGCAGCTTTACCACTGAACCATCAGTCAGTTCAGTCACTCAGTTGTGTCCAACTCTTTGTGATCCCATGGACTGCAGCATGCCAGGCTTGTCTGTCTATCATCAACTTCTGGAGCTTGCTCAAACTGAGCCATCAGGGAAGCCCATACTTTGTATAGGTTTGTATGTAAAGGAATGGAAATGTCTGTTTTTTAAAATTCTGGAGCATATTTCTTAAACCCATAAACAGTAGTTCCCCTGGAGAGGTGAATAGGAGAACAGAGATTGAAAGGGATGGACAAAGACACTTTATATTTATCAGTAAGCTTCTACTTTTTAAAAGAAAACTCATTTATGTATGTAATTAAACCTAGTTTTTAAAAAATCTAAGTTTCTTTGTGTAAAGACAAAGTGCTGCTTGGAAAGACTGAAGACAGAAGGAGAAGAGGGCGGCAGAGGATGAGATGGTTGGATGGCATCACTGACTCAATGGACATGACCTTGGGCAAACTCTGGGAGATGGTGAGGGACAGGGAGGCCTGGCATGCTGTAGTCCATTGGGTTGCAAAGAGTTGCACATGACTGAGCAACTGAACAAAAACAGCAAAAAGACAAAGTGTAGGGTCTGGAATTGGAGGGTGTGGGCTGACACCCTTCTCCACCGCTTGTTACTCTGTGCCTGTGGGGCTGTTACTGAACCACCTGCCTCAGTTGCTGCAAAGGTGAAGTGGGCAGAATAAAAAAAGTGACTCAAGAAGGTTGTCTAAAGAACTCAGTGGACCAGTGGAGAAAAAGATATATGTGTGCTAGTTATAATTAGCTTAAAAAACAACAACAGTTTAGAGTCTCTGTAAAGACAGGCTCAAAATGCATCCAAGTTCTGTCCCCAAGGACAGGGAAAAGAGAGTGATCAGGAAGGAGTCACTCGATTTTCCTAAGAATAGGTCTTGTGAGACTAACATTACTTTTTCCCCTTCCCGTCTCTTCTCCTTTACTCCCAGAAGAAGCAAAGGAAAAGAAGCAAACATTTCTGATGGCTTTTCTATGTTCCAGGCTCTGTGCTGGGTGTAGTCAGAGCTCATTTTACAGATGTGGACCCTGAACCATGTTTGACGATGTTGAGAATCTCGCCTCAGGGGGATGTCAAAGATTTGGATTCAGATCTAGATTCCCCCAGATCCTGAACAGCTAACAGCAGGAGCAATAGCAGCAAAAGTGGCAACAGCCACTGATATGCTGTGATGTCATTTAATTATCATAAAGAAAAGTTACAAGGGAAGAAAATGAGATGTAAAAAAGGTGGAGTAAGCCAGCCCAGATTCATAGGTCTGTCTCACGCCGAAGTCCAAGCTCTTAACCAGGCAACTTTATGGCCTCCCTTCTGTACCTACCCTCTCCCTACCCAGAGGAGAGTCTGGCCTTTCCTCCAGAGAGATGCTATAAAAGTCTCTAAAAAGTGGAAAGGGAGAGGGCAGCCACATACACATTCTGCTGGCAGCCACCACTCTAGACTGGGTTAGTGGATCAGGTTGACTGGTTGATGCGGGCGGATGCATGGAATCCCCTGGCCACCTGGATTGCAGCAAGAACTTCTGATAGAGAAGATATCCAGACATGAGAGGACATGCAAGAAACATGGGAGGTGAAATCTGATACTGCTTGGTTAGTGGGTTGAATTGTGTCTCCTAAAAAGATATGTTGAAATCTTTACCCTGGTACCTGTGAACATGACCTTGTTTGGAGCTAGGATCCTTGCAGATGTCATCTAGTTAGATGAATTCATAGTGGACTTGGGTGAGTGTTAAATCCAATGACTGGATGTCCTTTTGAGAAGAGGGAAATTTGGACATAGAGATACAAAGAAGAAACACGTAGAGGAAAGAAGGCCATGTGGAGATGGAGGCAGATGTGGAGTGATGCAGCCACAGTCAAGGAATGTCAAGAATTGCCAGTAGCCAACAGAAGTTAGGAAGAGGCAAGGAAGGGTTTTTCTCTGGAGTCTTTGGAGGGGATATGGCCCTACTGATACCTTGGCATTCTAGCCTCTAGAACTGCAAGAGAATGGATTTCTGGTGTCCGAGCCATTCAGCCTGTGGTCATGTGTTCTGGCAGCCTTGGGAAATTCAAACAACCTTGCTCCATAGCAGGTTGGGCAATCACAACATGCCATGTGGACTTGGATAATGGGACAAAGGGCTTTTTCCTTTACTCTATTTTCTTTTATTGTCCTCTTGGATGAAAATAAAGTATCTGCATATCAAATAGGTGGATTATGCAAAACCTGGAGAGGTGGTTAGTATTGAAGTGAGGATATCCATTCATAAACACCTCAGTGAACTGCAGTAATGAACCAGTCCTTAAAAAATATTTATTTATTTGGCTGCACAGGGTCTTAGTTGTGGCATATGGTACCTAATTCCCTGATTAGGGATTGAACCAGGCCCCCTGCATTGGGAACCTGGAGTCTTAGCCATTGGACCACCAGGGAAGTTCCTGGGCCAAATTGTATAAGTTGAAATTTAACAAGGAAAAAGTCCTTTATTTAGGTTCAAAGAACTAACTGTGTTAATGTAAACTGAGGAACTTCTGGCTTAATGACAGCTCATGTAATAAAAAGGTGTTGGCTACAGCTGAGTATGAGCCAACAATGTGTAGCACAGTGGTCATTAAAAAAGTTAATGCATCTTTAAGGTGCCAAGGAAAAATGAGATGAGCACTGTATGGGCCTCTGGACTGGTTAGACTACACCTAGAACTTCATTCAGCTCTCGGTACCATGTTTCAGCATTTTGACACTTCTCAGCACCCAGAGGAGAGCCAGGAAACTGAGGGGACCAGAGACTGTCATGCAAGGATAACCAGGGGATCTAGGCTTGCTTTCTCTGGAGATGAGAAGATGTAGGGACGTGGGACTTGTCTTTAAATGCTAATTGCCCTTGTGAAACAGAGGAAATAGGTCAATTGGGTAGTGTTCTAGGAGAAGCTTCCTAAGCAGTGGCTTATGCAATGAAAAGAAGCTATCCCAGTTTTCAGGCACAGGCACAACTGTTGGTTTTGCAGCATTTGTCCTCTCTTTTTCCTGTAACAGCACCCAGATTTCCTTTGTGAGACCATTCTACCCCATTTGTCCATGGTTCCCCGGTGGGCATATGACTCAGGCTTAGCCAATCTGAGTGCTCAATCCGTTGGCCACACCAGCCTGCTTAGGGTTGGTCATGTGACCCAAGCCGCATCACTGAGTGTCTATCCCAGGCATACTGGTGCAACGACTGGGGAGAGAGCCTCTCCTTTCATTAGGATAGTGAAGCTGGTAGGATAGAAACCTGGAGGTACTGGAGGCCAGCTTGCCAAGGTGGGAAAGGAGCCTGCCTGATCATGAAGTCAATACAGGAAACAAAGCCAAGAAATGGAGACAGAAAGATTTCTGCTGGTACTGTGTGCATGCCTGGATCCACGTTTGTGAGGCCTGAAGCTTGTTTGTGACATGACACAGTACAATCCCCTTTATGCTTTCATCAGTTTGAGTTGAGGTTTGGTAATTTGCAACCAAGTGTCCTAACATATCACAAGTGAGCTGCAAGAATAGCAAGCTGTCTGATATCGTATAGAAGGAATTGTAATGGTTGACATTTATTGAGGATCTTCCACGTGTAGAAATTGTGGTTGATTTTTATTTCAAGTTTAACTTTGAATAGAGTTATGTTAATACTTGCACATAGTTTAGCAGTTTTAAATAGCTCTGTGAGACTTTTGAAAAGCCATTGTCTCTTGCAGCTCAGACCCAATTTCCGACTCTTCAGAGGCAATCACTTTCAACTTTTCAGCTAATTCTTTATCTATTGACTTTTCACGATGAAAGATGAGATTTAGCTTATTTTTGTTCTTTCTACCCCCACCACACAGCACACTTCCCATTTCTCCTTCCTTCCTTTCCATTAGGTCTGTTGTCGTGTTTTGATCAGTATTCACTGTTTATATTTCGACTTTGTAAACGCTCTTCACAGCCTATTAGTATACTATGATTACTTTTTCTTGCACACTGTTTTGTTTTTGCTAGAGTTAACAGTTGTCTTACATTTTTCGTTTGCTTAGTTGTCTGTATACTTGTTACTGATTCAACCCCAAACACCCATTTGTGCAAATCTGTAGTCGATATGTTCAGAATGCTAGGTAGTCAATCAGTGGCATATTCCTTGGTCGCCTTTCTAGCTGGGCTCCAGTCTGGACCAGGTGCCCTCTTTGGCCACAGCCTTAGTTTACTCTCTCTTTTTGGCAGAGCACACCCTCAAGTAGTCTCCTGAGAAATGGGGTTCATGGGAGTTAAAGATTTGGGATCTTCTTGGGAAATGTTTCACGCTCACATTTAATTGGTGTAGCTTAAGTATCATTTCCCTCAGAATTTTTTTAAGTCTAATTTGTCTTCTAATCTTACTATAATTACTCCAGCTCTCTATTAGTTACTATTTATATGGTATGTCTTGTCCATGCTTTTACTTTCAATAAAAAGTCTTTTTTTTTTTTCATTTAAATGTTTTTATTTATTTGGTTGTGCTGGGTCTTGGCTGCAGCACGAGGATGTTTAGTTGTGGCATTCCAACTCTCAGACGCAGCTTCCCTGGTGACTCAGATGGTAAAAGCATCTGCTTGCAATGCGGGAGACCTGGTTCAATCCCTGTGTCGGGAAGATCCCCTGGAGAAGGAAATGGCAGCCCACTCCAGTATTCTTGCCTGGGAAATCCCATGGACGGAGGAGCCTGGTAGCCTACAGTCCATGGGGTCGCAAAGAGTCAGATAGGACTGAGCGACTTCCCTTTCACTTTCAACTCTTAGGTGCAGCATGTGGGACCGGTTCCCTGACCAGGAATCAAACTTGGGCGCCTGCATTGGGAGCATGTGTGTGTGCTAAGTTGCTTCAGTCGTGTTCGACTCTTTGCGACCCTATGGACTATAGCCCTCCAGGCTTCTCTGTCCATGGGATTCTTCAGGCAAGAATACTGGACTGAGTTGCTGTGCCGTCCAGGGGATCTTCCTGACCCAGGGATCAAACCCACATCTGTTATGTCTCCTGCACTGGCAGGGGGATTCTTTACCACTAGTACCACCTGGGAAGCCCCTGCATTGGGAGCATAGAGTCTTAGCCACTGGACCACCAGGGAAGTCCCCTCCCCAGAATTTTGAGATCTTGTTCTCTTGTGTTCTGGCTTTCCAGAGTTAAGTATTGAGAAGGTGATGCCATTCTGATTCTGGATCCTTTGTATGAAACCCGTTGGTTTGGTTTGGTTTTGCTTCCTCAAAGCTTGAAGGATCTTCTCATTGTCTCCAGTGAGCTGCCCCAGCAGATCTGAAGATAAATGAGTTCCCAAGGAGCTCCAAGGCCAATGGAAAACACAGGTGCATTGGTTATCTATTACTGTGTAACAAATTGCCCCCAAAGTTAGAGGCTTAAAACCATAAACATTTGTTATCTCATGGTTTCAGTGGATCAGGAATCTGGGCCCAGCTTAGCTGGGTGTCTTTAACACAGAATCTCCATTCCAGAACCACCCAAGTGGGGATTCCCTGGCAGTCCAGTAGTTCAGAGTCTGCACTTTCACCGCAGTGGGCTTGGGTTCAATTTTTGGTCGAGAACCTAGGATCCTGAATGCCATGTGGTGCAGCCAGATTAAAAATGAAAACAGTCAAGTGACAACTAGGGTGGCTGTCATCTCAGAGGCCTGACTAAGGGGGGAATCTGCTTCCAGCCCATTCATGTAGCAGTAGCCCCACCTCAAGTCATTACTGACAGTTTTCCAGAGACATCCATTCCTTGTCACATATGCCTGTCCATAGGACCACTCCATGCTGGGAAAGACTGAGGGCAGGAGGAGAAGGGGGTGACACAGGATGAGATGGTTGGATGGCATCACAGACTCAGTGGACATGTTTGAGCCAACTCCGGGAGATGGTGATGGACAGGGAAGCCTGGCGTGCTGCAGTCCATGGGGTTGCAAAGAGTTGGACACCACTGAGCAACTGAACAACAACAACAGGACCACTCCAGAAAGGCAGCATGCTTCCTCCAGGGCGAGGGCTTTGACAGAGAGAGAGAGAGAGAGTGAAAGATAATCCGTGGCCCAAATCAAACATTCTTTTCATATCCAATTCCTGAAATTACCCTTCTGAGACTGACTTTTGCCATATTCTTATCCTTAGAAGGGAGACTGTGAGCCCAGTCCACACTCAAGGGGAGAGTGTTGCATAAGGAGAAATGCCAAGCGGCAGAGGTCACTGAGAGCCGTCCTGTGAGCAGCCACCTTCCACCCAGGCAAATGGGTGGTCAGAGCACATGTGACAAGTGCCTAGAGAGGTGAGTGCTGGAGGAGATCAAGGAGGGCTTCCCAGAGAAAGAAGCTGTTGGTTGAAATGTGACAGATGAATAGGAGATATCCTTGGTAGACCAGGGGGCAGAAGGGCATCGCAGGCAAAGAAAAAAACATGTGCAAAAATCAGAGGTGTGAAAAGGCTTGATGGGTTCTGGGAGCAACACGGCAAAGCTTGGAGCAGAGAGCTGAGATGCAAGGCTTTCCCAAGGAGTCCGTGCTTTATCTTAGAGGTCGGGGAAACCATGACGAGCTTTCCAGGGTGTGAGAGGAGCAGGTTTGTGTTTTAGGACACTCTCTAGGTGCTGGCTGAGTGGGAGGGCTGGAGGAACAGAGGTGGGAGGCAGGGCACCAGTGAGGAGGCTGTGGCAGGTGTCCAGGTGAGTGTGGGGATGATGATCTGGGGTGAGGTAAATGTGACCAATGGGACTTCTACAATGTCAGTGAAAAGGGATTCAGGCTGTCTGTGAGCCAGATGAATGGAGGGGGTGGAAAGAGGAGGAAGCAGGTGTAGATGGAGGGAGTTGTTGCCCAGTCTGAAGCCAGTTGACTGGTAGGCAGACAGTGAGCAGTCAGGGTCTTTGCTCCTGCATTGTAGGAAAGTTGGCAGGGTGGGGTGATAGCCTTGGGAGGCTGGGAAGAAAGGTCAGGATGGAGATGTCAGTGCCATTTAGGGTCCCTGGTTTGGCTCCAGGAGGTCCACCTTAAGTCCTGCTGATGCCTCCTTCTCCACACCTCTTGGAAGGCTGCCCACCCATGGCTTGGCACTCCAGACTGCCCAGCAGCCTTCAGAGCTAGGGCTACCTTTGCCCTTCTGAAGTTCATGGAAGACCTTGAGGCTTTGAACTAACAGCCTTATCACCTCCGCTTTCCCTACATGACTGTGGGCAAGTGAGTCATGTTTCAGTCTTCTGTCTATAAAGTGCGGGGGTTGGACCAAGCTGCTCCCCATCATTCCTGCCCGCACTGACTTGCTGGGCCCCCTCCCTCACCCACCTCTCTGGGCTCCGTGGGCTCCAGGTTGCTTCTGCAACATGCATTCCACTACCCTCATGGCTGCCTCCTTCCCTCCTTCCTTCTGCTCGGGCCTGCCCTGAGGAGCCCAGAGAGGCTGCAATGAACTCCGTTTCTCTTCCTTCTGCAAACATTTTCTAAGGTTTGGTGTTGGAGCACTTGCATGCTAAGACCAGGATGTTCTGCCTAGAATCTGCCCAGTACACCCTGAACCGTCAGCCTGGCAGAGTCATCCAGAAGTCATATAGTCCATCCCCTGCTCCAGGCTAAAGTACTTTATTTACTAAAGATAATTTTTAAATAGATACAAAAGAAAAATCCATACCTTCATGGTAACACATTCATATTTTACAGATCTTCAGTGATGAGGTTTTTTGATGGAGATAGCTGAAATTCTTCAGGGAGCCATAATAGTAGTAGTGTGGTCACTCAGTCGTGTTCAACTCTTTGCGACCCCATGGACTGTAGCCCGCCAGGCTCCTCTGTCCATGGCATTCTCCAGGCAAGAATACTACAGTGGGTAGCCATTCCCTTCTCCAGGGGATCTTCCCAACCCAGGGACTGAACCTGAGTCTCCCGGATTGCAGGCAAATTCTTTACCCTCTGAGCCACCAGGGAAGCCCTAGAAGAGAATAGAACTGCCCTCTAAGGGCTCCTGGAGAGAAGACTCAGACTGGGTCCTGCCCCACTCACCGTCCCCTCTCCAGAGGGAGGCTTTCCTACCAGGGCTCCTGGTAGGCAGGGGACCCCTCTTTTCCCTCCTTCACTCTCTGATTAGACCCAGCCCACACCTGCCTTGGCCCAGAGCTGTTGTTGCCTTTGGCACCCAGAGGGCCTGAGGATCTTATGTAACTGCTCTTGGCCAGACATTCTGGTTCGGCAGGTACAGCCTGCAAGTTAAAAATTGTTCTAAAAATGCAATGCAGCTGCCTAAACACACAGCCCTGGAGGAGGAGGCTGGCGGGCAGAGGCCCCAGTCTGCAGAAAGATGTATTTTCCATGGGGACTTTGGGCCCAGTGCTCTGACACCAAGAGAAGCATCAAACTTGGGGACCAGTGGTGCATGCCTGCTCCCCAGAGATAGATTTTGTGGCTTGACACCCTCTGAGTGGTTCTCTCTCTTGGCCATGCCATGCGGCATGTGGGATCCTAGTACCCGACTGAGATGGAACCCGTGCCCCCTGCAGTGGAAGTGCAGAGTCTTAGCCACTGGTCTGCCAAGGAAGTTCCTGAGTTTTCTTTAGAGCCTACAGTGTCACCCTCTGCCTCTTCCTGTGAGAAGCCGCTCTGGTCCCACCTCCTCAATAATCCCTTCCAGTCTCTGTCTGTGTGTGCTTTGGGGTCTTGCTTTTTGTTTTTTTCTGATGTCTTTTTCCCTTTTCATGCTTTTTAGCACCTCCAGCCTCCCTCTGCTTCTTTTCTGGTCCCTTTTCTTCTTCCTTTTTCTTTTTCTCCCTCCTCCACTCCCCTAAACCCACTATGTAATGAAGATGGGAATCCCTTTCCCCGCTCCTCAAACTTTGTGCCCTTCCTAAGTCCCTGGAGATTGTCCTGGTAGAGGGAGGCAGCCTCTGGTTCCTCCAGCTGTGACACTGGGCAACTCCCTTCTCCTCTCTGGGCCTCTGTGAAGTGGGGACAAAATATACCCCTTATTCACTGCTTCTCAAAGTGGTTGTGAAAATCAAAAGAGGTGACCTTGACTTCTGTACCCATATACAAGGGCTTACATTTCCTTCCCTTCAGTTCATTTGTCACAAATTTATTTAGCACATTTGAATTGCCAGGCATTGTGGTAAGTTCTGGAATATGTAAGGAAAGACACTGATGGAGTGGGCCCTGAACCTGCTCATTAAAGTAACATGCAGAGCTGCAGAAAAGATGAACTCCCCACCTCCACCCTGACCTACAGGTCAGGGTCTGCTGAGATGGGGCCCAAGGAGGCAGGGGTAGAGTCTTTGTTTTTACAACTTCTTATGTGAGCCCAACCCTCAGGCCTGGAAACCAGTGCGCTGGTGAGGGGAGGAGCTGAGGGTGGGGTGGGCTGGGAGGAGGAAGGACAAAGCCAGAACCCAGGTTGGGAAGACTTAGATGGGCCAGAATGAGGATGGTGAAGGAAGAATGTAGAAGAAACAGGTGATAGACCACCAAGAGGGCGTTTTCTCCTGCCTCGTGACTAGGTTTACCCATGTACATCTGTTGCCAGACTGGCCAGCAATTAAATGCCTATGATGGATTCTTTCAAAAAGTAATGAAAAGAGTGTTAGTTGCTTTGTCATGTTCGACTCTTTGTGGCCCCATGGACTGTAGCCCACCAGGCTCCTCTGTCCATGGGATCTTCCAGGCAGGAATACTGGAGTGGGTTGCCATTCCCTTCTCCAGTGGATCTTCATGACCCAGGGATTGAACCCGGGTCTCCTACATTGTAGGCAGATTCTTTACTGCCTGAGCCACAAGGGAGATACAGTAGTTCTAGTAAGTTCTTCATGATGGGTGGCTTTCTCTCCTCTGAATATTTTATAGGATATTTTGCTCACAGATCTGCCTTCCCCTCTTTGTTTTGTCTAGAGGATCATTCTAAAAGTCGGGGCACGTTTTCTACTTTTTTCTTCTTGTGTGCTTATAAATAAAAAAATAAGATTTGTTTCTTTAAATATTGGCAATATTTATTCTGATGTTCATGAAGATGTTACTAGATTTTGTTGCCTGGGAATTTAAACTTCTGCCCATTAAGAAATGAACAGTTAAAAAAAAAAAACATAAAAATCTAATGCCTCCAACCTTGATGATTTCATATACTTAAAAAAAAACTTTAGAAGGATCTTCTAGGAACCATAATCTGATGTTCAGCAATTCCTTCATTCTACTACAGTTTCTTTTTTTTTCCCTGTTAAATTTAAAGTTAAAATGAAAATCTATAATTTTTAAATGTTAACAATGACTTTGTTCGGTGATTATCTGAGTAGCCAGGCATTGTTGATGGTAGGAGCAGTGAACAAAACAGATGACAATTCTGGGAGAGTTGCGGTCCAGTTGGGGAGGGATAATAAGCCAAATTAACCAGATGAAATAAGAGCAAGGTTAGTATGGTAGATAATAATGCAAAGAAGAAAAAAACAAAAATCAGGGATGAGAAATACAAAATGAGAATCAAGGAGATGAGTTTGAGTTTTAGTTAAGACACCCTGGAAGACCTCCTGAGAAGACAGCGTTTGAAACTTTTCATTGCAGAGCATTTCAAATGTTTGCAAAATTAGAATGATAAAACGAATACCTACCAACCTAGACAGCTTATTGAAAAGCAGACACGTTACTTTGCCAACAAAGGTCCATCTAGTCAAAGCTATGGTTTTTCCAGTAGTCATGTGAGAGCTGAACTATAAAGAAAGCTGAGCACTGAAGAATTGATGCTTTTGAACTGTGGTGTTGGATAAGACTCTTGAGAGTCCCTTGGACTGCAAGGAGATCCAACCAGTCCATCCTAAAGGAGATCAGTCCTGAATATTCATTGGAAAGACTGATGCTGAAGCTGAAACTCCAATACTTTGGCCACCTGATGTGAAAAACTGACTAATTGGAAAAGACCCTGATGCTGGGAAAGACTGAAGACGGGAGGAGAAGGGGACAACAGAGGATGAGATTGTTGGATGGCATCACCAACTCAATGGACGTGAGTTTGAGTAAACTCTGGGAGTTGGCAATGGACAGGGAAGCCTGGTGTGCTGCAGTCCATGGGGTCGCAAAGAGTTGGACACAACTAAGCGACTGAACTGAACTGATACATCCATTACTCAATTTCAGCAAATATTTAATTTTGCTAACTTGGTTTTATCTAATTTTCCCCAATTTTTGTTTATTTTTTTGCCCCCCCCCCTTTTTTTTTGCCAGGGGCTTTTTAAAAGCAACTCTGAGATTTCACATTGGTTTTCTTATTAATGCTCCAGTAAGCATCTTAGGGCTTCCCCACTGGCTCAGCTGTCAAGAATCTGCCTGCCAGTGCAGGAGCCGCAGGAGCCGCATGTTCAATCCCTGGATCCGGAAGATCCCTTGGAGAAAGGCATGGCAACCCACTCCAGTATTCTTGCCTAGAGAATCCCATGGATAGAGGAACCTGGCAAACTACAGTCCACAGGGTCACAAAGAATCGGACACAGCTGAAGTGACTTAGCACAGCACACACACAAGCATCTTAACTGATAAGTTCATTCTAAAAATTACATATTTATCCTGCTTTTACACACCCCCCAAAGTTAGAAATAATCCCCTAATGTCATCTAATATCCAGTCCATATTCTCACTTCCCAGTAGATTCAATAATATCTTTTTACAGTTGGTTTTGAAAGAGGATAATAAAGTTTAATTCTAAGTGGTGACATATATTTTAAGACTTTATTTTTCAAATTTTCAACCATGAGCATATATTGCTTTTATAATTGTTTTAAAACATAATTTTGGAAAAAAAAAAAAAAGGAATAGATGACAAATGAGAAAAATCTTGCAGCAAATAAGACAAAAATTAGGTTCCTAAATAGCATCAAGACTGATAATAAACAAAGAACATGAACTAAATTTCTTCCAAGAGGAACTTAATGGTAAATAAAACCATGCTGTACCAGATTTAATTAACCATATTCAGACATATTAACACCGATACCAAGCTCTCTGCGGAGTTGATGAGGACTGGCTCACAGGCTGCTGGAAAAGTGAATATTGTTACACTGGGGAAACACCATAGCCGTAAGGGATTAGAAGGCTATAAACAAGAGAGGGATAAATTGGGAGACCGGGATTGACATATAGACACTGCCATATATATTGAATAAAATAGATAACAAGTAAGAACCTACTCTATAGCACAGGGCACGCTACTCAATACTCTGTAATCCTATATGGGAGAAGAATCCAAAAAAGAGGGGATATAACTGAGTCACTTTGCTCTATACCTAAAACTAACACAACATTGTGAATCAACTATACTGCAAAAAAATTTAAAACAAAACGAGAAGGCTATAATTGAACATATATTTATCTTTAACTGCAAATGAAGCAAACTAAATATTCAGCAATAAGAAAATAAATTAATGACGGCTCATCAACTTGATGGATGATCAGCCTGCCATTAAACATTTTGTGTGAAGAGTGTAGAATTATGAAGGAACAGTTATGATGAAGTTTTAAGTGACACACAAAATATAAAATAGATTACAGTAAGTGCAATGATACCAAATGTATGTATTTGGACAAACAAGAAAGACTAGACAGAAAAAAAATAACATTACTGGGTTAGAATGCTGAGATCCTAGGTGATTTATTTTTCCTTTAAAGTGTTTGTATTGTTTTTACAATAATTTTTTTAATATAATTTTAATTTTATTTTTGGCTATGCTTGGTCTTTGTTGCTGGGCAGGCTTTTTCTCAAGTTTCAGTGAGCAGGTAGTCGTTAAGTTATATCCAACTCTTGCGACCCCATGGAGTGTAGCCTGCCAGGCTCCTCTGTCCATGGGATTCTCCAGGCAAGAATGCTGGAGTGGGTTGCCATTTCTTTCTCCAAATAATTCTTTTTTAAAGAGAGGTCAAGATGTGGGTAAAAATGTGGGGTGACGTGGAAAATATGCTCGCATGATATCTCTTCCTCTGTGGAAGTCTTGCCCTCACCGCTCACACCCTGGGAGAGTCCTAAAGGGAGCCAGTCAGGTAAACTCCATCTCAGCCTCCAGCCCACACTGGCACCCAGGGCACTATAGGGCCAGCCAGGCTGCTACTCCCAAGTGCTGAGCCCACCTGCCTGCCAAACTCTTGATACTCTTTATCTCAGTTTACTACTCACAACTGCTCTGTGAGGTAGGTGCTGCTTTCTCCATTTTCTAGATTGAAGCCTAGACCTATAGAGCATTTGACGACTTGCCTGAGGTCACAGGGTATGGAGCAGAGCCAAATTCAAGCTGCTGCTGTTAGCTTCTGTGCTGCTCTGCTGTGCTCAGTTCTTTGGGCGGCTCTGCCACATGGCTTGTTGTGCAGTGGAGTGAGCTCCTTAGCCTCTCTGATCTTTCACTTGTAGGTAATGAGACCCACCTCAAGGAGGGCCCTACCTCCCTGGATCTGGGCTTAGAGGTCCACATGCATCTGGAAAGTGTATGTGGACTCCAGGGTGGTGGGACCATCACCTCCACTAACTTGCCTGTGCATTCATTCATTCATTCTATGTACGGCTACCAAGCGCTCTCCCTGAACCAGACACTGTGCTAGTTCTGGAACAGAACTTGGTCCCTATCTAATAGAGAAAGCAGGATACATCAACAGAGAAGTATAATGAAATACTCTCTCCATTCAAATACCACCTGCTCTGAGAAGATATACCAGACCATGTGATTAAAAGTATCTCTCTGTGGCCATTCATTCTCCCATCGTTCTGGTGTTTCTTCATATAATTTACCACTGTCTGAAATTCTCTGTTTATAACTTCCATGAGGTCAGGTACCTCCCTTGTCCACCTCTGTATTTACCAGGCCAGAGAGAGGTGATTGAGGCTATGCAATGACAATCAGAGGGTCTGAGCCAGAGGTGCCCCAGAGCTCATCTGAGTCAATACTTAACATCTCCAGTTTTTGCACTTTGTAGGGGAAAAAAAAAGACTCAGGGCTTTAGATTTCACGTGTTTTAAAGAGGTGTTTTAAAAGATTTCATTTCCTTCAAACTAGCAGTGTATTTCCTATAATTTGACTTAATCAAATAATGACAAGATGAAGGCAAAGATGAGTACAAAGATACTCATCACCACATTGTTTATAATGGCAAAAAGTTGGAAAAGCATTGTCCAACTGTAGAGGAATGTCCAACTGTATTGGGAATGACCCAATAGTGATTGGGTCATGTGATGGAATAGTACATACTCATTAAAACATATGTGTAGGCCTACATATATACAATACTGCAAAGTATTCAAGATGTATATGTCATGAAGAACCATGTTCCCAAACGGTATGTTTGATATTTTATTTTAACTAGTGGCTCAGATGTTAAAGAATCTGCCTGCAGGAGATCTGGGTTTGATTCATGGGTCAAATAGATCCCCTGGGGAAGGGAATAGCTTCCCACTCCAATATTCTTGCCTGGAGAATTCTATGGACAGAGAGCCTGGTGGGCTCCATGGGGTTGCAAAGAGTTGACACGACTGAGCGACTAACAGTTTCACTTCTTTTCATGAGACAAACATAGGGTGGTTATTTCTGGTTGGTGGGCCTGCAAGTGGTTTTAGTACATTTTTGCTTATTTTTTCTTAGAATTTATGCAATAAATATAAATACTCGGATAATAAAAATGAAAAGAAAATAAAGCTAAATCCCCTCTAGGCTATACTCTGGAGGTAGGGATCAGGAAATATGACCTGACAGTTATGAGTTGAATGAAGGGAAAAGCACATGTAATCCTAGGATGCAGTATCCCCAGGGGAGGAACTTCAGTCCTCATCCAGCTTCAGAGGAAAGAAAATCCTCGATGAACATAGAAGGTATTGAAACCTAATCAACTAACTCTAATCAGCTTACTGTTAGTTCACTACACGCAAAGCTTAGGCTGCCAGGTGCAGGGACTATGTGGCTAGGATGCAAAATTGATTTCAGGACCACAGGGTCCGGGTCTAGCGTGGAGTAGAGGTCACCGGCTCCATCTCAGGGCCCCAAGCAAGTGCCAGTCCTTCTAGGCACTGGGTATCTGACCCTCACACCAATGGAGAGGTGGCAGAGCCTCCTCCCTGGGGACCCCTTTTCTGTCAATCCCACTCAGGGAATTCTTCCACGCACCAAATTGAGTTTTATGCCATTATGATTACAAATATAACATTTTCATTGTTTTATTCTCATTGTCGGAGAAGGCAATGGCATCCCACTCCAGTACTTTTGCCTAGAAAATCCCATGGACAGAGGAGCCTGGTAGGCTGCAGTCCATGGGGTCTCTAGAGTCGGACACGACTGAGCGACTTCACTTTCACTTTTCACTTTCATGCATTGGAGAAGGAAATGGCAACCCACTCCAGTGTTCCTGCCTGGAGAATCCCAGGGACGGGAAGCCTGGTGGGCTGCCATCTATGGGTCGCACAGAGTCGGACACGACTGAAGCGACTTAGCAGCAGTAGTAGCATTCTCATTGTAGAATCCTTAAAAGATATCAAAATGCTTATACTTGGAATACATGTGAATTATCAGGAAAAAAGATATCACTGATAAACCTATGCCCTGAAATATAACCACTTGTTTTGTTTTTTAGTAGATTTCTTTTTCCACTTCAGTCTGTAGACATAGGCATAATTGGCATCGCCCTGTGTTCCCTTTTGGGGTCACAAGCATGCAATCTCCCCAGGTTCCTGGGAAAGGGCCTCAGAGCCTCACCATCAGGCTCAGCTCCCTGGCAGGGCTTGGCCGGAGCTGGTGGGCCGCTGACTGGAGACGCAGGTGCCTCTTCCGCTCCGTGTGTGCTGTCCCGAAACCCTGCAAGGAAGGAGACTTCCTTGGCTGTGAACCAAATTCTCATGGGGAAGGACACTTGGAGGGGAAGGACAACCAGTTGGAATTAAGACTATGAAAGGCCCTATTACAGTGTGTTTTTGTTTCTTAACAAAATAAAGACAGCACCCTGCACAAAGGAACGCCAATAACACGACCGTGTCCTTTGTTTCACAGGACAGGCATCACGTCCTTTCCATTGTCGGTTCTGGCTCTACACAGATTTAAGGTCTCCCTCACAGGCCCAACAAGGCCACTTGCTTTTGCTTGCTTTTGCTGCTGGTAGCTCTCACAGAGAAAGCTCAAGGTTCCGACTGGCTTCCAGAACTTAACTATCGCTGAGTCTCTGACTTGGGAGAAGGCTGTCCCCACCTCCTGGCTTGGATGTTGGCCATTCATGTGACTCAGTCAGCTTGTGGGACCCTGAAGAGGCCCCATGTCCGTCCTCCCCATCCAGTCTTCTTGAGATAGCCCAGTGCTTCCAGGGGCCCCACCAGCCTAGTCTACACAGGCCCAAGAACCTACCCCTCACCCCACTGAGCTGGCTCGAGGCCAGGGCCCACCTGCCTCAGTTTCCCACATTTCTCCCAAGGTTCCATTATGCAAAGATGAACCTCTGCTCCAACCTCTGGTTTGCCAGAAAGAAATGGGATGAATTAAACGATACCCTGAAAGTTCCTGAGTCAGCTGAGACACGAAAGTGAAAGTGTTAGTCACCCATTTGTGTCTGACTCTGTGCGACCCCATGGACTGTAGCCTGCGAGACTTCTCTGTCCCTGGGATTCTCCAGGCAAGAATACTGGAGTGGGTAGCCATTCCCTTCTCCAGGGCATCTTCCTGACCCAGGGATCAAACCTGGGTCTTCTGCATTGCAGGCGGATTCTTTACCACCTGAGCCACCAGGGAAGCCCAACTGAGATGTGGAAAAAGTGTATATTGTGCATATACTGGTGGATGTGGATCCAGGTTCTACCTCTGCCACTTCCCAGCAAAGTGATAGGTTTTGACACCTCTCTGTGGTAGGCAGAATAATGGTCTCTGAGGCTACCTGCCCCGTGAAGTACAGAGCTGTGAAGATGTTATATAACATGGCCATGGCAAAGGTGAATTGGCAGACAGGATTAAGTTTAAAGACCTGGGGTGGGGAGATTGTCCTGCATTGTCCCCACAAGCCCAGTCTAATCCCATGGGTCCTCAATAGCAGAGAGCTTTCTCTGGCTGGAGACAAAAGAGAGATGAGAGAGATGAGGCACGAGGGAAGGTTTCAGAGACTCAAAGCATGGAAAGGAGTCAACCACCATTGCTGGCTTTGAAGATGGAAGAAGGGAACTACAAGCCAAGGAGTGCAGGCAGTCTTTAGAAGCTGAGAATGGCTCTCAGATGACAGCCAGCTGGTACCTCATCCTACACTACCTGAAATTCAGTTCTGTCAACCACCTGCATGAACTTAAACACAGGTTCATCTTCAAAATCTCCAGAAAGAACACAGCCCTGCTGACACCTTGATTGTGATACAATGAAACAAAGCAGAGAACCAGCTGAGCCACGCTGTGCCTGGTTGTGCCCAGGCTTCTGACCTACAGAGTGGTGAGATGATGCATTTGTGTGTTTTTAAGCTGCTAAAGGAAAGATATATCCATTTGAATGCAGAGTTCCAAAGAATAGCAAGGAGAGATAAGAAAGCCTTCCTCAGCAATCAGTGCAAAGAAATAGAAGAAAACAATAGAATGGGAAAGACTAGAGATCTCTTCAAGAAAATTAAAGATTCCAAGGGAACATTTCATGCAAAGATAGGCTCAATAAAGGACAGAAATGACATGGACCTAACAGAAGCAGAAGATATTAAGAAGGGGTGGCAAGAATACACAGAAGAACTGTACAAAAAAGATCTTCACAACCCAGATGATCACGATGGTGTGATCTCTCACCTAGAACCAGGCATCTTGGAATGTGAAGTCAAGTGGACCTTAGGAAGCATCACTACGAACAAAGCTAGTGGAGGTGATGGGATTCCAGTTGAGCTATTCCAAATCCTGAAAGATGATGCTGTGAAAGTGCTGTACTCAATATGTCAGCAAATTTGGAAAACTCAGCAGTGGCCACAGGACTGGAAAAGGTCAGTTTTCATTCTGATCCCAAAGAAAGGCAATGTCAAAGAATGCTCAAATTACCGAACAATTGCATTCATCTCACAACGGCACCCCACTCCAGTACTCTTAGCTGGAAAATCCCATGGACGGAGGAGCTGGTGGGGTGCAGTCCATGGGGTCGCAAAGAGTCGGACATGACTGAGCGACTTCACTTTCACTTTTCACTTTCATGCACTGGAGAAGGAAATGGCAACCCATTCCAGTATTCTTGCCTGGGGAATCCCAGGGACGGGAGCCTGATGGGCTGCCATCTATGGGGTTGCTCAGAGTCAGACATGACTGACGTGACTTAGCAGCAGCAGCAGCAGCACATGCTAGTAAAGTAATGCTCAAAATTCTCCAAGCCAGGCTTCAGCAATATGTGAACCGTGAACTTCCAGATGTTCAAGCTGGTTTTAGAAAAGGCAGAGGAACCAGAGATCAAATTGCCAACATCCACTGGATCATCGAAAAAGCAAGAGAGTTCCAGAAAAACATCTATTTCTGCTTTATTGACTATGCCAAAGCCTTTGACTGTGTGGATCACAATAGACTATGGAAAATTCTGAAAGAGATGGGAATATCAGACCACCTGACCTGCCTCTTGAGAAACCTGAATACAGGTCAGGAAGTAACAGTTAGAACTGGACATGGAACAACAGACTGGTTCTAAATAGGAAAAGGAGTACATCAAGGCTGTATATTGTCACTCTGCTTATTTAACTTATATGCAGAGTACATCATGAGAAACACTGGGCTGGAAGAAGCACAAGCTGGAATCCAGATTGCCAGGAGAAATATCAATAACCTCAGATATGCAGATGATACCACCTTTGTGGCAGAAAGTGAAGAAGAACTAAAGAGCCTCTTGATGAAAGTGAAAGAGGAGAGTTAAAAAGTTGGCTTAAAGCTCAACAATGGCATCTGGTCCCATCACTTCATGGGAAATAGATGGGGAAACAGTGGAAACAGTGTCAGACTTTATTTTTCTGGGCTCCAAAATCACTGCAGATGGTGATTGCAGCCATGAAATTAAAAGACACTTGCTCCTTGGAAGGAAAGTTATGACCAACCTAGGTAGCATATTGAAAAGCAGAGACATTACTTTGCCAACAAAGGTCCATCTAGTCAAGGCTATGGTTTTTCCAGTGGTCATGTATGGATGTGAGAGTTGGACTATAAAGAAAGCTGAGCACCGAAGAGTTGATGCTTTTGAACTTTGGTGTTGGAGAAGACTCTTGAGAGTCCCTTGAACTGCAAGGAGATCCAACCAGTCCATCCTGAAGGAGATCAGTCCTGGTTGTTCATTGGAAGGACTGATGTTGAAGCTGAAACTCCAATACTTTGGCCACCTGATGTGGACAGCTGACTCATTTGAAAAGACCCTGATGCTGGGAAAGATTAGGGGCAGGAGGAGAAGGGGACGATAGAGGATGAGATGGTTGGATGGCATCACCGACACAATGGACATGGGTTTGGGTAAACTCCGGGAGTTGGTGATGGACAGGGAGGCCTGGTGTGCTGCGGTTCATGGGGTCACAAAGAATCAGACACAACTAAGCGACTGAACTGACTGAAGCTGCTAAATTTGTGTTTATTTGTCATAGCAAGAACAGAAAATGGGTGTTCTTTTTGAGCCTTCATTTTCTGAGCTGTAAAATGGAGACAATGCTTCAGGGTATCCATCTTGCCGACTTACTTTAGCGACTAAATGAAGTAAGTAGATAGATTCTGTGTAAACTGGAAAGGACTCTACAGCAGAAGACAGGAAGTTATTCTACAAGTGAGTACTCCACCCTGTCGGAGTCACAAGCTCATCTCTCAGCCCAGAGAGGCAAAAAGAGGCAAACTCAGCCTGTTACTTGCTATAGATCAGAATTGTAGGTAAGTTCAAGACCAGTGGTGAGATGAGGTGATGAGATGATGTTAGTTGTTCAGTCATGTCTGACTCTTCGTGACCCCATGGAATGTAGCCCACCAGGCTCCTCTGTCCATGGGATTCTCCAGACAAGAATACCAAAGTGTGTTGCCATTTCCTTCTCCAGGGGATCTTCCCAACCCAGGGGTCAAACCCAGGTCTCCCACATTGCAGGCAGATTCTTTACCATCTGAGCCACTAGGGCCGCCCAAGACTAGTGGTGAAGGGCTCTGATTCCTGGAGGTCAGTCTGAGGTGTGGTTCCTCCTCTGGCTGCAGTTAGAGCTGCAGGGAAGGGAAGTGCCCTGGGTCAAAGGCCATGAGGAGCCAGCTGCCCTGCCACCTGTCTTGAAAAGCTGTGCTGCTGAGCGCACGCAGAAGTTGAAGTGAGGCAAGGCGCATTAGGTGAGGAGGTGGAACCTTTATGCTCTCAGTCCTTCCCTTCTCTTCCTGCTTCAGCTCAGCTGTGCCTGAGGCAGAGGCAAAGACGGTGATTCAGGGAAATGTGAGTCCCTCCCTGCCTCCCAGGGCTCCGGTCCTGCTCTCTGAAGGCAGGAGTCCCCTCTCACCCCTCAAGCATCTGAGAGCACCCCTGGAACCCCCCTTTTGCTCCCTTTCCTTGTCTCTCCACCTGCCCTGTCCCAGTTGAAGATGGAGGTGGTGGTAGGGGTAGGGGTGACCCCTGAGCTGCTTGGAGCCTGAGGGGGCAGTCTCCAAGCTGAGTATAGAAAGGAGTGTTGTAGACTCTGTTGCCAGCCGGAGAGTAGCCTCAAGAGTAGAAACCCTGGGACTTCCCTGATGGTCCAGTGGTTGAGACTCTGAGGTCCCGATGCTGGGAGCCTGGGTTTAATCCCTGGTCAGCGAACTAGATCCTACATGCTGCCACTAAGACCTGATGAAGCCAAGTAAATAATTAAAAAAAAAAAAAAAAAAGTGGGAACCCTATCCTTCCAAAGCAGGTAGGAGGCAGCGAACCCTCTTCCTAGCTCTTGTGGGAAGTTAAAGCTACTGTGGTTGAGAGAGACAAAGTGGTCAGGGACCCCACTGCCTATTCCCACTGCTCCCCAATGGACAATTCTACCCCCTGGGAGGCACCTCATAACCGCCACCCCCCATCCCCTGCCCTGCAATACATATATAGCAGCCAAGTTAGAGAAGCCCTTTGAGGCCTCCTAGCCCCAACTCCTTATCCTATGCTTAGAAATCTGAGACCCAGAGACAAGGATGCTTCCATTACACAGGCTGTTGCTATGAAGTCAGTGATGAGGCCTCAGACCTTATCCCTCAGGGTTCATACCCTGTGCATCCAACAGGCTGTACCAGAAAGCCAAGTCAAATCTCAAATGCCCCCACCTCCACCCACTGCTGGCTTTCTTACCTTATATTAGCTTGCAGCTTTTATATTCAAGACAGAGGGCAGGCCATCCTGTTTACTGTTAGCCAAAGGGGCTTATCACAGTGGTAACCACATTTTCCCAAGATTAAATAAAAACAGCCACACTTCCAGATATTCATTCATTTATTTATTATTTATACCACACCCACTTCTGAAACACATTTAAGATGGCTCAGAATAAAAGCCACATGTACTACAAAACTATTCAAAAGTGAATAAATGTTCAGTCAAACCTTTCAAGATTTTCAGGCTGAGACTGATTTTTTTTTAAGAACAAAAGAAGTATTTGACCTCAGGTACTTGAGAGTCAGGTCTTGAGTGTGAACATTTTAAGATGTTTGGTTAATTTGAGTAGTTAAAATTGGAGCATCTAATAGAGTGCGGGGACCAGGGATAGGAAAGGACGGCTATCAGTAGGCCAAGAGGGAGTGTAGGAGTAAAAAGTCCATTTTTTTCCTACCCTCCTTCTTCCTTCTTGGATGCTGAGGTGTGATGAAGTGATACTTGCCACTATCTTGTGGCCATGAGGCAAAATACACCCAACAGGCTGAGGATGACGGAAGGGAAGGGGCCTGGGTCCTTGATGACAGAGGTGAGCTGCTGAATCAACCCTGCAGAGTCTACCATCACTCGTCTGAGAGATAATGAAATGTTTCTATTGTTTATGTTGCTATTAGTCAGGTATTCTGTTACTTGCAGCTGAATGTATTCAAACTGATAAAGTGAAAGCTCATTGTGATCAGCATGGGATACAGTAGAATAGGGGTTCCCTGTGGAACCATCTAATCCCTGAGGATCTGGGGTGAAGCTGATGTAATAATAATAGAAATAAAGTGCGCAATAAGTGTAACGGGCTTGAATCATCTCGAAACCACCGCCTCCCACCCCCTTGTCCGTGGAAAAATTTGTCTTCCAGAAAACCAGTCCCTGGTGCCAAAAAGGTTGGGGACCCCTGCAGTAGAAGCACAAACAGTAGAATGGCTGGCTTGTTTTATCCAGATGGATCTTAAAAAGCTTCTCAGAAAATACCCCTGAGGAAAGTCTTGAAGGATAAATAGGAGTTTGCCAGGCAAGTAGGGGAAAGACTGGTGAGCCAGGCAGTGGGATAGCACGTGAAAAGGCATGGAGGGAAGGAGGAGGATGCAGGTTAGCGAAGGCCTCTGGAGGAACCTAAGCAGAACACGAGGGATCTGGAGCCAGGATAAGTAGTTTGTTGCTGGTTGAGTGGGGAGTAGGAAGCCAGTGAGGGGATTTAAGCAAGAGGCTAGAAGTAGGAGCTGGAGGAAGTCAAGCAGATCACAAAATATCCAGGTGACTGGGCTCCATGAGGAAGGGTGAGTGTCAGGAACAGTCGAGACCACTGAGAGGGAGGCAGAATCACTGCCAAGACTTTTTTGTCAAAGAAATTCTCACCTTTGTCTCAGACCTTCACTAGGGACTCTGTTTTGCAGGAACCAATCACCCTGAGGTTGGGGACAGACAGTCAATCACAGAAAAAATCAGCAGCTGCTAGCAAAAGTCTGACAAAGATCAGGAACCTTCAAAGAGAATCTGGCACATGCTAGCACTTCAGAGCATCTGGCCAGAACCTTCACGGCACGAATGAGGAGCCTGACCCCTGAGCAGGGTTGGCAACTGAGCAGGCCACACAGCTAGCTGGAGGCAGAGCAGGCCTGCTCTTTGGACTGGCTCTCACCCCTGCACCCCTCAGTTCCTCTCCTAACTGCCCATGGCCATGGATCAAAAGAGAACAAAGGAGAAAACCCTGGGCCCTACAGGATGACTCAACAAACAAGACGGATCAACAACGTTTGAAGCATATTAATAGGACCTGTCCCCCAGAGTGAGGAAGTTGAAGATACAGTTCCTTCAGCCCACACTAATTTTAATACCTTTTCAAAATTCCTAAGAAACTAAACATTTATCCAAAAAATTACAAACAAGCTTTGAACTTGTTTGAAGATTAAAACAAACAAACAAACTATGTTATGGCCCAAAGCTGCTGAAGGGAAGGCTTGCAGGTATTTTGAAACAAACTTTGGAGGGTTCACGACAGTTTGAAAGGTATCTTGTTAGCAGACAGCAGATGTGTCTGTCACCACCCAGCTGGGCAGCACACAGTAGCCTGGGTCTTTGAGACTGCACGTGCCGTAGTCCCAGTGTGTAGAACTACCCAGAGCGCCTGGGTTCACACCCCAGTTTCATTATTTACCAGCTGTAGGGAAGTCACCTAACCTCTCTTGTTTTGGGTTCCTCATCTGTAACTAGTCACCAGCTGATAGTGCTGTTGTGAAGTTTTGCTGAGTTAGCGTTAAGGGTGAAAAGTGGTGGTTGTACCCTGTTGGTGGTAGCTATCATTATGAGTTCCAAAGGCTGGGTTAAGAGAAAGAGCCCAGTTGCAGCCAGCCTGGCTGGCCCTCCTTAGTCACAGACTCGCCTGCAGGTAGAGGGGATAGGCTCCTGCTAGTAAGTGTGGTCCTTGGACCAGTGGTAACCTTCATATGGGAGATGGTTAGGAAGGCTGAATCTGAGGCCCTACTCCAAACCTACTGAGGCAGAATCATTCTTACAAGGTCCCCAGGAGAGTCAGGTCAGCACTGGGATCCGTCAGTGAAATGAGAACTAAAGACACCTCCAAGTGGAGGGGCCTCGGCCCCTTTGTAGCCTGGCACCTACTGGCCCTCCTGACTATTCCTTTCTGCAAGACTTGATGTCACTTCCCTTTCCCTTTCTCTGGTTTGGGTCTAATAGGTGGGGGTGTGGGAGACCTTAGGAGACCCTGCCTTGAGTTACCTGGAGCAGGGAGCAGGCTATGCATCTTCCATGGAGCCTCTAGCTTCCCAAGGAGGATTGTATACAAATCCCTGCAGCATGCAGAGCTTGAGGCAGCTTTCCCAATAGTCATCCAAATGTCAGCGCACCCTACTATTGAGACAGTCATGGGGCTGGCTGTGGGATGACTAATTGTGAGAACTCGGGGTCAACTGAAAACCTTCAGCAGAGCAGAGAAGACACCATCATCCATTAATTCTCTCCACTAACATTCTTTCTTTGGTTCTTTTCTTCATGGCCTCCATGCTAAAGTTGCAGTATGTGCCGCCAAGATCTGCTCTAGGCCCAGAAACTGTGAAACTCTGTCTATGAACTATTCAAATATCCAAGTCAGTGGGGGAGATGATGAATATGTAAATGCATAAATAAAAGAAAATTAACCCAAGTCTGAGAGTCTTGCTGTGAGCCCTGTGGGCAGGGGTGGCAGTGTGGGGGTGGTAGGAGGCCCAGGACTCTGGAGAGTTTGTGGCTTCTACAGAAGAAGAGTGGGCAGGGGCTTCTGTGGAGTGATGGGGTGGTTCTCACTCCCCGGTCCTGTCGAGCTCTCTTTGTCTGGGATGCTTTGATTCCATTTTTGGAGCCAGTGTTTGTGTTCTTGACTCTGTTACCAAAACTGGAGAAGGGGAAAGAAAAGTGATGGGGTCACATGTCCTGTTTGCATCTTCTGTTCCCCAAGATTCTTGAAATAGCATTACCATCTTCATCGTTGCCACTTGACATTTGTTTCTGCACTGTTACACTGATCTCATCAGAACTTTCTCGAGGGCAAGGCAAATCCAAGTGACCTCTGAAGAGGACTGGCTTTTGTCAGCTATAAACTACTTCCATATTTAATAATAGCTATTATTATTGGCTTCTCTGGTGGCTCAGTGGTAAAGAATCCTAGTGTTCGACACCTAGGTTGTGAAGATCCCTGGAGAAGGAAATGGCAACCCACTCCAGTATTCTTGCCTGGAGAATCCAATGGACAAAGGAGCCTGGTGGGCTACAGTCCGTGGGGTTACAAAGAGTTGGACACAACTGAGCAACTTTCACAATTTTTTATAGGTTGTATTTTTTCCTTTAAAAATATTTTTCATTGGATTGTAGTTAATTTACAATGTTGTATTAGTTCCAGGTGTACAGTAAAGTGAATCACTCTTTTCTAGATTATTTTCTGATACAGATCATTACAGAGTATTGTGTAGAGCTCCCTCTGTTATACAGAAGGTCCTTATGAGTTATCCATTTTATATATAGTAGTGTGTATGTGTCAGTCCCAGTCTCCTAATTTATCCCTCCCTACCCGTTTCTCCTTTAATAACCATAAGTTTGTTTTTGTAAATAAGTGTTTTGTAAATAAGTTCATCTGTACCATTTTTTTAGATTCAACTATAAGCAATATCATATATTTGGCTTTCTTTGTCTGACTTACTTCACTCAGTATGACAGTCTCTAGATCCATCCATGTTGCTCCAAATGGCATTATTTTACTCTTTTTTTGTGGCTAGGTAATATTCCATTTCTTCAATTTCAGTCTAAATTTGGCAATAAGGAGTTCATGGTCTGAGCCACAGTCAGCTCCTGGTCTTGTTTTTGCTGACTGTATAGAGCTTCTCCATCTTTGGCTGCAAAGAATATAATCAATCTGATTTCAGTGTTGACCATCTGGTGATGTCCATGTGTAGAGTCTTCTCTTGTGTTATTGGAAGAGGGTGTT
>NW_011494604.1:4389136-4390225 GCF_000754665.1 Bison bison bison | reverse complement strand
CTAGTGGAGGTGATGGAATTCCAGTTGAGCTAATTCCAAATCCTGAAAGATGATGCTGTGAAAGTGCTGCACTCAATATGCCAGCAAATTTGGAAAACTCAGCAGTGGCCACAGGACTGGAAAAGGTCAGTTTTCATTCCAATCCCAAAGAAAGGCAATGCCAAAGAATGCTCAAACTACCGCACAATTGCACTCATCTCACACGCTAGTAAAGTAATGCTCAAAATTCTCCAAGCCAGGCTTCAGCAATATGTGAATCGTGAACTTCCTGGTGTTCAAGCTGGTTTGAGAAAAGGCAGAGGAACCAGAGATCAAATTGCCAACATCCGTTGGATCATGGAAAAAGCAAGAGAGTTCCAGAAAAACATCTATTTCTGCTTTATTGACTATGCCAAAGCCTTTGTGTGGATCACAATAAACTGTGGAAAATTCTGAAAGAGATGGGAATACCAGACCACCTGACCTGCCTCTTGAGAAACCTGAATACAGGTCAGGAAGCAACAGTTAGAACTGGACGTGGAACAACAGACTGGTTCCAAATAGGAAAAGGAGTACGTCAAGGCTGTATATTGTCACCCTCCTTATGTAACTTATATGCAGACTACATCATGAGAAACGCTGGGCTGGAAGAAACACAAGCTGGAATCAAGATTGCTGGGAGAAATATCAATAACCTCAGATATGCAGATGACACCACCCTTATGGCAGAAAGTGAAGAGGAACTCAAAAGCCTCTTGATGAGAGTGAAAGTGGAGAGTGAAAAAGTTGGCTTAAAGCTCAACATTCAGAAAACGAAGAACTTGGCATCCGGTCCCATCACTTCATGGGAAATAGATGGGGAAACAGTGGACACACTGTCAGGCTTTATTTTTCTGGGCTCCAAAATCACGGCAGATGGTGATTGCAGCCATGAAATTAAAAGACGCTTACTCCTTGGAAGGAAAGTTATGACCAACCTAGATAGCATATTCAAAAGCAGAGACATTACTTTGCCAACAAAGGTTCGTCTAGTCAAGGCTATGGTTTTCCAGTGGTCATGTATGGATGTGAGAGTTGGACTGTGAAGAAGGCTGAGCGCCGAAGAATTGA
>NW_011494604.1:4388228-4389036 GCF_000754665.1 Bison bison bison | reverse complement strand
ATCTGAGTTTAAATTCACCCATTCCAGTCCATTTCAGTTTGCTGATTCCTAGAATGTCGACATTCACTCTTGCCATCTCTTGTTTGACCACTTCTAATTTGCCTTGATTCATGAACCTGACATTCCAGGTTCCTATGCAATAATTGCTCTTTACAGCATCGGACCTTGCTTCTATCACCAGTCACATCCACAGCTGGGTATTCTTTTTGCTTTGGCTCCATCCTTTCATTCTTTCTGGAGTTATTTCTCCATTGATCTCCAGTAGCATATTGGGCACCTACTGACCTGGGGAGTTTCTCTTTCAGTATCCTATCATTTTGCCTTTTCATACTGTTCATGGGGTTCTCAAGGCAAGAATACTGAAGTGGTTTGCCATTCCCTTCTCCAGTGGACCACATTCTGTCAGATCTCTCCACCATGACCCGCCCATCTTGGGTTGCCCCTCGGGCATGGCTTAGTTTCATTGAGTTAGACAAGGCTGTGGTCCTAGTGTGATTAGATTGACTAGTTTTCTGTGAGTATGGTTTCAGTGTGTTTGCCCTCTGATGCCCTCTTGCAACACCTACTGTCTTACTTGGGTTTCTCTTACCTTGGGCGTGGGGTATCTCTTCACGGCTGCTCCAGCAAAGCGCAGCCATTGCTCCTTACCTTGGACAAGGGGTATCTCCTCACCGCCACCCTTCCTGACCTTCAACGTGGGATAGCTCCTCTAGGCCCTCCTGCACCGGCACAGCCACGGCTCCTTGGACGTGGGGTTGGTCCTCCCGGCCACCGCCCCTGGCCTCGGACGTGGGGTAGCTCCTCTTGG
>NW_011494604.1:4387174-4387704 GCF_000754665.1 Bison bison bison | reverse complement strand
CTGTGAAGAAGGCTGAGCGCCGAAGAATTGATGCTTTTGAACTGTGGTATTGGAGAAGACTCTTGAGAGTCCCTTGGACTGCAAGGAGATCCAACCAGTCCATTCTGAAGGAGATCAGCCCGTCTTTCCTTGTAGACATGCCCCCCAGAGTCCTGGGCCTTCTCAACTGACCTGGCCCCGATGGTCTCTGCTATCAGGATTGAAGCCAGCCTTAGTCACACCATTTTTTTTTTTTTCTTACTTGACATTTCTAAGTGTGATGATGAACAAGATAGACAATTTAAAAATGCACCCAGAATTTGGAGGAATTTCTCTCAGAAGCTAAACCTGTTCAGAGTAAGAATTCTTAATTTCAGTGGTACCATTGTTGTGGTTTAGTCGCTAGTCGTGTCTGACTCTTGTAGCCCACCAGGCTCCTCTGTCCATGTGATTTCCCAGACAAGAATGGGTTGCCATTTCCTCCTGCAGGGGATCTTCCCAACCCAGGGATTGAACCTGTATCTCTTGCATTGGCAGGGGGGTTTTTTTCC
>NW_011494604.1:4386335-4386750 GCF_000754665.1 Bison bison bison | reverse complement strand
AAGGAAGCCCTTCAGTGCTGCAGAATCTGGGCTATATTGAGTTTTAGAAGTTGGTTTCTTCTATTTAAAAATGTAAGATGATTATTTGCCCCTAATGTGTATTTTTGGTGAACAGAGAGCCTTGGGATGGAAATTCTTTCCCGGATCTGGTCTTTTTTTTTAATATAAATTTATTTATTTTAATTAGAGGCTAATTACCTTACAATATTGTATTGCTTTTGCCATACATCAACATGAATCTGCCATGGGTATACACGTGTTCCCCATCCTGAAACCCCCTCCTACCTCCCTCCCCATTCCATCCCTCTGGGTCATCCCAGTGCACCAGCTCCAAGCATCCTGTATCATGCATCGAACCTGGACTGGTGATTCATTTCTTATATGATATTATACATGTTTCAATGCCATTCTCCCA
>NW_011494604.1:4371630-4385913 GCF_000754665.1 Bison bison bison | reverse complement strand
GAGTTTATTTTTGTGTATGGTGTTAGAAAGTATTCTAGTTTCATTCTTTTACAAGTGGTTGACCAGTTTTCCCAGCAACACTTGTTAAAGAGATTGTCTTTTCTCTGGATCCGATCTTAATCAGAACGGTTTCTCCTCCCAGGTGTCCTGCCCAAGAATCCAGCCCGCACCCTGCTCCTCCACCCTGACCCCCAGGCAACGCTGGCTGCTGGCTGTCTGTAGTGACTCCTTGTGGAAGGTGACGTTTGTTGTAAATTGCTCTTGCCTCAGAGCCGGTGAATGGGAAGAAAGGAACTTAACGCCATTGGCTACGTAAGAGGCAGACCAGTGGACAGGTTCTATCCCTCCACAGCCAAGGCCATTTAACTCCAACCACATATTCTGGAAATAGTCCTATTTTAGATTAGGAGGGTTTAAGGAGGTGAATTTTACTTGGACCTTGCTCTGACATTATTATTTATTTATGGTTATAATCATCTTGCCGTGTATTAGGTGTTTGCTTACAGATACTTGGCTCTGAGAGCCCTACAGGGAAGTAACTATTATTACAGTCGCTTAGAACAAAACTGAGGTTGGAGAGATTCAGTCAATTATTAACAGTTACAGAGCCGAGTTCACTCCAGCTCCAGATCAGCAGGTTGTCATTCTTTTTCTTTACTATAAAATATATTCTCAAAATAGTATAGATGGCATATCTAAGTGGTTTAACAAATTGTAATATATTTTATATGCAGATAATTTATTGGTTATGTATGTTAGAAATGTTTGTAGTTTCTTGCTTTATATAACCTCTTAAAATTTTTTCAACTTTTTATTTGATAAGTTTTCATATTACAAATTTCTCTCAAATATAGATATAATCTTTTAATAAAACCAAATTCTTAATTTTAATGGACTAGAATTTATCAGTATTTTCTTTCATGGTTTATAGTTTTATGTATGTGTGTGTGCTCAGTCATGTCTGACTGTTTGCAACCCGGTGGACTAGAGCTTGTCAGGCTCCTCTGTCATGGAATTTTCCAGGCAAGAACACTGGAGTGGGTTGCCATTTCCTACTCCAGGGGATCTTCCCGACCCAGGAATGGAACCTGTGTCTCTTGTCTCTTCTGCATTGGCAGGGAGATTCTTTAAAACTATGCCACCGGGAAAGCCCATTTGTACTTTTGTACCTTATTTTTAAAGCTATTTCCTATTCCAAACCACCTATAAAGATGTTTTCTGTATTTTTACTTTTTTTGAAGTGTAGTTGATGTACAATATTATATAAGTTACAGATATACAGTGATTCACAATTTAAAGGTTATTCTCTGCCTCTATTTATTGTAAAATATGGGCTATGTTCCCCATGTTGTACAATATATTCTTGTAGCTTATTTTATACCTTAGTTTGTAGCTCTTAATCCCCCACCCCTATATTGATGTTTCTCCTTCCCTTCCCCTACTGGGAATCACTGGCTTGTTCTCTGTATCTGTGAGTCTGCTTCTTTTTTGTTTTATTCACTAGTCTGTTGTGGTTTTTAGATTCCACATATGAATGATATCATATAGTATTGGTCTTTCTCTGACTTATTTAACTTAGCATAATGTCCTCCAAGTCCATCCATATTGCTGAAAATGCAAAATTTCATTCTTTTTAATGATTGAGTAGCATTCCATTGTGTGTGTGTCTATCGCGTCTTCTTTATCCATTTATCTGTTGATACGCACTTAGATTGCTTCCATGTCTTGACAACTGTAAATGATGCTGCTATGAATATCGGGGTACATGCATCTTTTCAAAAGTATTTCCTTTTTTTGGATGTATACCCAGGAGTGGAATTCCTGGGGCAAGTGGTATTCTATTTTCAGGGTTTTTTTGAGAAAGCGTCATTTTGTTTTCTACAGTGGCTGCACCAGTTTTCATTCCCACCAATAGTGAGTACAGGTTCCTTTTTCTCCACATCCTTGCCAATATTTGTTATTTGTGTTCTTTTTGCTGATGGACATTCTGACAGGTGTGAGGTGGTTTCTTATTCTGGTTTTGATTTGCAGTTCCCGCATGATTATCGATGTTGAGTATCTTAGGTGTCTGTTGGCCATCTGCATGTCCTCTTTGGAAAAATATCTGTTCATTTCTTCTGCCTATTTTAAAATCGAGTTATTTGATATTAATCCCTTATCAGTCATATCATTTGCAAATCTTTCCTCCCATTCAGTAGGTTGTCTTTTAGTTTTATCAATGATCTCCTTTGCTGTGCTCCTTACTTAGGTTTCAGTTGTTTATTTTTGCTTGTATTTCCTTTGCTTTAGGAGATGGATCCAAAAAAATATTGTTAGGATTTTCTGTATTATATTTTGAGTTTGTTCTTTCACATTTATGTGTTTAAACTGACCAGAATTTTTTTGAGAGGGATGTAAGATAGAGGTCTTGTTGTTTACATTAATTATAGACAATGCGTGTGCTTTCTAAACTCACACAGGAGCTATATACATTTTGATTCTATAGGATTTTATCTAGTATCTACTGTGGGCCTCTCTAGAAGTAGGTTTTGTATAGAAACAAAAAGGGAAACTATAGATTGCTAAAATTTTGAAACATTAATTAGGAATTTACTGGTAAGGAGAATATCACATATTTTCTAGCTTCCTGATTCATTGTTTTCACATATAGAGGTTTATAGAGGTTCCGTGGGCTGTTGGGGATTCCCAAATTCATGTTCTTTGGGATGTATCTGGGAAACTCTGCTATGTCATGGTGAGTCCGTGATTTTGTTCACATTCTGTTTTACTTATCTTCCTCTACAGAGATGTGCTGTAGTCCAGAAATTTTTCCTAAGATCTTAAAATCACCCTCTACTTTTTCATAAGTAGGATAGATATTTACAAACAGGTATGGTACCTATATGGCTATAATCATGGTTAAAACCAATGGGGCCACATTTGGTTCATCAGGTCAAAACAGTTGGCTCTCCATGAGCCTACTACTACTGCTACCGTAGAAAAACCACTCAAAGCAGATGGTCTGTCATGTTTGCATTTTTAGAATGCAAAAAATGCATGTTTGCATTTTAAACTGACCAGAATTTTTTTGAGAGGGATGTAAGATAGAGGTCTTGTTGTTTACATTAATTATAGACAATGTGTGTGCTTTCTAAACTCACACAGGAGCTATACATTTTGATTCTATAGGATTTTATCTAGTATCTACTGTGGGCCTACATGTTTGCATTTTTAGAACAGAGGTTTTAGGGGAGTTCTTTCTCATTCAATATAAAAAACTCCTGGGAATTCCCTGGCAGTCCAGCGGTTAAGACTTGGTGCCCTCATTGCCAGGGCCCTGGTTTGATCCCTGGTCAGAGAATTAAGATTCCGTAAGCTGCATGGCTCAGCCAAAACAAAATACACACACATAAACACACACATCTTATTCCTTTTATCTTTCAGTCACTAATTTGTATGTTTAAGCAGAGGCTTCTGGAAGGCCTTTACAGCCAGATTACTAATGCAGCAAAAATGGCACACATACACACACAAATATATATGATATATTATGTATATGATATATGAACAAAGGGGAAGAAAACATCTTAAATAACGACAGACGGCTATAAAATAGGAAACAATTTTTTCCCTGGCCCACTCTCTAGGGTTAATCATAATCAATAACATCTTATGTGTCCTTTCAGAAATTATTTTAAAATATATATAAGCAAAAAAAACCTCCTCTTTTATAACACAAATGGAATCACACCGTTAATCTTACCAACAAATACAATATCTCTGATATAATTTATCAGAAACTATTCCTCTTTAAAGGAGCTCACTGGACTTCAGTTTGTGCATCTGTACACTGTGGAGAGGGCTGAGAAGGCCACTAAAGATATTTTTTTCCAGGCTCTGATGCTCAAGGGACCTAAGTGGGTGAATAAATATCATTATGGGCATACATTTAAAATATTTTTAAAAATAACCAACAAAAAGGAACTGAGGTAGGAATTTCCTTGGTGGTGCAGTGGTTAACTCCATGCTTCTACTGCAGGGTCTGTGGGTCGATCCCCAGTCAAAGGAATCCTGCATGTCATGTAATGAGGACAAAAAAAAGGAACGAAGGCACTACAGATCAATAAATACTTGAAAAAGAAAGATAAGAGCCAACTGTTTTGACCTGATGAACCAAATGTGGCCCCATTAGTTTTAACCATGATTATAGCCATATAGGTACCATACCTGTTTGTAAATATCTATCCTACTTATGAAAAAGTGGAGGGTGATTTTAAGATCTTAGGAATCAAATACTTCGATATTTAATAAAGTATATAGTGCAGAGAAGAAATGACTATTATGATACCTGCTTTCACTTTTCACTTTCATGCATTGGAGAAGGAAATGGCAACCCACTCCAGTGTTCTTGCCCGGAGAATCCCAGGGATGGGGGAGCCTGGTGGGCTGCCATCTATGGGGTCGCACAGAGTCGGACACGACTGAAGCGACTTAGCAGCAGCTGCAGTTAAGTAGTAAGCAAGTTCTAAAGCATACTTTAACAAAGTGAACAAATATGTGATTCTGGTGTGAACCAAGGAAATAATAAAATCAAGTTATATCAAAATAAAGCCGGTGTGAGCTTTTTTATGTATTAAATATTTATTTTTGGCTGCACTGGGTCTTTGTGGCCATGCAGGCTTTCCTCTAGTTGTAGGAACAGGGGTGAACCTTGTTGTGTTGCCTGGGCTTCTGTTGTCGCAGAGCATGGGCTCTAGAGCGCTCCGTCTTCAGTGGCTGCAGCTCTCAGGCTCTAGAGCGCTGGCTCAGCAGTCGAGGCACATGGGCTTATTTGCTCTGCAGCGTGTGGAATCCTCTCGGACCAGGGATCGAATATGTGTCCCCTGCACTGGCAGGCAGATTCTTATCTACTGTACCACCAGGGAAGTCTACAATGTGATCTTGATAATTAAAATTTTATGTGTGAAACTCAGTGTCTGTTAAGCATTGTGTCAGTTGGAAATCCAGAATGTATCTCAACTGATAATAGGTTATCATTAGGAGCTTGGTCAACTGACCCAAGACCAGATTACTCTAAAAAGAAATAAAGCTAAACTTAGCTGCGTGGACCAAAGGACTCTGAGCCGTTTTCTTTCAGCAATTCATCCACTTGCCAGCACCCACTCTGGCAGTTACACTCTGGCTCAAACCTAGGAAGTCAGAGCTCCATCAAGGAGCTCATTATTTTATTAAAATTTAAACTCTTAATGAGTCTTTCAGATTCTTGCACAGTTTCTTTCTGGAGCAAACAATGGATTTTCCCGTTTTGCTTAATTTGAGCTGGGGTGGTGGGGGCGGCAGGGGCAAAAAACTCAGTTGTTTCTAATGAGCCTTTCAAAGTGAAGCAACTGTAATGCCAAGTACTTCTGAGAAGTATAATTTGAATTGTTCCTCTTTAGGTATTATTGTTCCAATAATATACTGGAGAAATTTTTTCCCAGGTAAATAATTATCATTAGGATGATGCCCCCCCCCAAAAAAAAGTAAAATACACATGTAAAAACATGTTCACACACAAAATTAACATGTTCACACTTAATGGGTATACAACTTTAAACTGTGTCAATGACACAAAAATTTCTTTAGAAATTTAGAATAGCTGCCCCTAAGTTCCATAAGATTTACTACTACCTGGAAATGGCAACCCAATCCAGTACACTTGCCTAGAAAATCCCATGGTCGGAGGAGCCTGGTATCCACGGGGTTGCAAAGAGTCGGACACGACTGAGCTTTCACTATCACCCCTCTCAGGGCTTCCCAGGTGGCACTAGTAGTAAAGAACCCACCTGCCAACGCAAGAGACGTAAGAGAGGCGGGTTTAATTCCTGGGTTGGGAAGATCCCCTGGAGGAGGGCATGGCAACCCACTCCAGTATTCTTGCCTGGAGAATCCCATGGACAGAGGAGCCTGGCAGACTATGGCCCATAGCCATGCAAAGAGTCAGACATGACCGAAGCGACTTAGCACGCACACACACCCTTCTCAACCAAACCATTACAGATGCATTAAAAAAATTTTTTATTTTATTAGAGTACCGTTGACTAACAGTGTTGTGTTAGTTTCATGTGTACAGCAAAGTGATTCAGTTATACATATACAAGTATTTATTCTTTTTCAAATTCATTCCCCATTTAGGTTATTACAGAGTATTGAGCAGAGTTCCCTGTGCTGTACAGTAGGCCTGTGTTTGTTATCTATTTTAAATATAGTAGTGTGTATACAGTTACATTATTTTTAGTATCTGTAGTTGAATCAGTGACCTGCAAGGTACCCAGGAGAATAGGCATTAGTTAATATAGTGTTTTCAGGGGTGAAGCTTCATCTTGCAAACTGGAATTTGACATCTCTGTGTATGCTCCCTCTCTGCTCAAACCTAGGAAGTCAGAGCTCCATCAAGGAGCTCATTATTTTATTAAAATTTAAACTCTTGATGAGTCTTTCAGATTCTTGCACAGTTTCTTTCTGGAGCAAACAATGAATTTTCCCATTTTGCTTAATTTGAGCTGGGGTGGTGGGGGCGGCAGGGGCAAAAAACTCAGTTGTTTCTAATGAGCCTTTCAAAGTGAAGCAACTTCAATGCCAAGTACTTCTGAGAAGTATAATTTGAATTGTTCCTCTTTAGTGGTTTGTGGGATTATTAAAATTTTTTCTTTTTCATGTATGTGAGAAGCATTCGGATTCCAGCATCCTTCTATAGATTACCAAGAGGCATCCCTGAGGGGACAGTGCCTCATCAGGGGAACTAGGAGGGTCCATGCCCATTGTGGAGATAAACACAGTAGACTGTCAGAGATGGGATGGTTTAATACTCAAACCTTACAACTGTCACAGGTAAGGTGTCAGGGAAATAGACCAAGAGGGAGCTTAACCCACAGGAAGTTTACTAAAGATGCCCTCAGGATTAACATCCACAGAAGGGGGGATGCAGCAGGATTGGGAGAGGTTGGCATGGGTTGCGGGTGTGACCAAGGCCTCAGCTGATCCTAAAACAGGAAGTTCGGAGCTGAGATAACCTTTTCCATCGGAAGGCAATGACCTTGGGGAAGTAGGTCTCTTCAGCTTTGGCTACTCTCCAGAGAGATACTTCCCTTGTCCTAATTCCATTCTACCAACCACCCTTCTTATTACATTATGGTTTCCTCTGTGTTTGTTTAATGACCCCTGGTCTCCTGCACTGCAGGCAGATTCTTTACCATCTGAGCCACCAGGGAAGCCCATTGTTACTCATCTATCATTCCAGAAGAAAATTTGAGAACTTCCCTGGTGGTGCAGTGGGTAGGAAATCTGCCAGCCAATGCAGGGGAAATGGGTTTGATCCCTGGTCTGGGAAGATTCCACGTGCTGTGGAGCAACTAAGCTCTTGAGCCACAGCTACCAAGCCTGAGTGCTGCAGCTACTGAAGTTCACCCACCTGGAGCCTGTGCCCTGCAACAAGAGAAGCCACCGCAATAAGAAGCCCACACACCGCAACAAAGACTAGGCCCCCGATCACTGCAATTAGAGAAAGCCCTCACAAAGCAGCAAAGATCCAGCACAGCCAAAGATAAAATAAATTTTTAAAAAAAGATTTGAGGTGGCAATGGAGAATAAGTGAAACTTTAAAATTATTATATTAGGTATTTTCAACTACAAATTGGTACTTACCAAGAGCATTGCCAATGACTGAACAACAAAGGCATTTGCCACCTGCCTCTATGGAGATTGAACCCCATGCTGCTATAGCTGTTGACCTTCAACAACCCCTGGGGGAGTTCAGGGTGTAGTGAGGCACTCTGTGCTCCAGGGAATCTGATGGGGCAGGTCTTTAGATAGTTGGGAGTTTTTAGGAACAGATTTTATGATCTCAATCCTTGCATCTCCTTATATCTAGTTCAGCTGGACATGACTGAGTGACTGAACAACAACATACAACACAGATACACATAGTTATAGAAAATGAATAGAGGAAAAAATACCAAAAAGTGAATAATAAAAATTTTCTCATAACAACCCAGTGAGGTGGGTACTGATGTGATCATCATATCCATTTTCCAGTTGGGAAAACTTAGAGTGGTTAGGAACTTGCCCAACTAGTAAGGAGTACAGTCAGAATTTGAATCTAGGTCAACTGACTCCAGAGCCCATGTTGGCCTGTGCTACCATGAAACCTGCAGCCTGAGAGCTGACTGGTGTTGGTTAATATCCAGGGTTCAGAGTGATGGCAGAAGAGTAGGTAGGCATCTCCACTTGGCAGACACCCAGATCATGATCCCCTTGGGGCTTCTTGGTTCTCTCCAGAGCCCAACTACTGTGGAGCCATGGGGATGAGATGGAGTCTGTCCTTCCTTCCTCAACAGGAAGCCCACTTCTTCCCGGGAGACAGTGAGGGGTAATAAGGCCATCGTTAACACGGTATATTGCATGAAGCTCCCTGGAGCTTCAATGCAGAGGGTTGATAGCTAGTGGTATAGTCTGTGAGATCAGAGAGGTCCCAAGTGAGGGAGCAGAAAGGGCTACAATCTTGCACAACCTAGGCTCGGGCAGGACAAGTGAACCCAGATTTCTCAGCGAATCGCCCTGTGCCCCAAGTGCATATGCCCCAATAGCTTCCCTGTGGTAACAAGTCCGAGCCGGAGACACAGAGCCACCTCTGAGAGAGTGGTCCCTCTCAGGAACTGTCATTAGTACCATGAACTCTAATTTAGCAATAATGAGAAAGAACACAGCGCTCTGACTTGGGGCCATGCTACTGACATGTCAAGCCTTCACTAAATTCTTCTTTAGCATCATGCTAACTGCTTTCATTAAGGGATTTTGTCATGAAAAGTCATAGGAAACTCACTACTGAGCTTATTGTAGGGGCCATTAAGGAAGGTGGCCAATACCACATCACACCCAGGGTCTCTCTTATGAGGTTCTAGGAATTTTTCTAGGGTTTTAGTACAAAAAAGGCTGAGCTTCTCCTTCTCCTGATCAAAACAGAAATGCTGCTGTGAATCTTGTTCCTAAGGTGTTTCTTTCTCTGCTATAGTCAGAATCCATTCTGGGGCCCTATTCCAACAACTGTGCAAGACTTCAGAATGTGTATTTTTTAGACAGGGGCCCAGCCTGCCTGGTTTCATCTTTTCTCCTGTAATTCTCAGTAGGACCCAATGGATGAAACTACAGACTTGGAGTCAGTTCCACCTTGGGCATCAATTGTGTGATCTTAGGCAAAATACTTAACCTCTTTGAGCCTGTGTTCTTATCTACAAGATAATAACACCTACCTGACAGGGTTGTTCTGAGAATTAATAAAATTACTTGTGTAAAATAATTAGCCCAATACACAGCCTATATTAGTGCTCAACAAATGATAGTGTTGGCTAAAAAACCGCACAACTTGAGAGTTGTGAGTTAAGTTTTATTTGGGGCAAAATGAGGACTGCAGCCCAGGAGGCAGCATCTCATATAACTCTGAGAGACTGCTCCAAAGAGGCAGTGGGGGAAGGTCAATATATAAGGTTTTGATTAAGGGGGAGTTCAATACCATTAAGCAGTCATTTTACAAAAGGTTTTTGTTAGTCATGAGGATCTGATGTCACCATGAAAGGATTTAGTACTTCTCTAGATATGAGGACTGGAGAAGGGAATGGCAAACCACTTCAGTATTCTTGCCTTGAGAACCCCATGAACAGTATGAAAAGGCAAAAGGATAGGACACTGAAAGATGAACTCCCCAGGTCGGTAGGTGCCCAACATGCTACTGAAGAACAGTGGAGAAATAACTCCAGAAAGAATGAAGAGATGGCACCAAAGTGAAAACAATGCTTTTGCAATAAGGAGTTCCTGATCTGAGCCACAGTTAGCTCTTGTCTTATTTCAGATGACTGTATAGAGCTTCTCCATCTTCGGCTACAAAGAATATAGTCAATCTAATTTCAGTATAGACCCTCTGGTGATGTCCATGTGTAGAGTCATCTCCTGTGTTGTTGGAAGAGGGCATTTGCTGTGACCAGTGCATTCTCTTGGCAAAACTCTGTTAGCCTTTGTCTTGCTTCATTTTGTACTCCAAGGCCAAATTTGCCTGTTACTCCAGGTATCTCTTGACTTCCTACTTTTGCATTCCAGTCCCCTATGAAGAAAAGGATATCTTTTTTTGGTGTTAGTTCTAGAAGGTCTTGTAGGTCTTCATAGAACCATTCAACTTCAGCTTCTTTGGCATTAGTGGTTTGGGGCATAGACTTGAATTACTGTGATACTGAATGGTTTGCCTTGGAAGTGAACTGAAACCATTCTGTTGTTTTTGAGATTGCAACCAAGTAGTTCATTTCAGACTCTTTTGTTGACTATGAGGGCTACTCCATTTCTTCTAAAGAATTCTTGCCCACAGTAGTAGATATAATGGCATCTGAATTAAACTCACCCATTCTGGTCCATTTTAGTTCACTGATTCCTAAAATGTCATTCACTATTGCCATCTCTTGTTTGACCACTTCCAATTTACCTTGATTCATGGACCTAGCATTTCAAGTTCCTGTGCAATATTGTTCTTTACTTTCACCATCAGACACATCCACAGGTGGACATTGTTTCTGCTTTGGCTCAGCCTCTTCATTCCTTCTGGAGCTATTTCTCCACTCTTCTCCAGTAAAATATGGACACCTACTGACCTGGGTGGTTCATTTTTCAGTGTCACATCTTTTTGCCTTTTTATACTGTTCATTAGGTTCTTAAGGCAAGAATGCTAAAGTCGTTTGCCATTCCGTTTTCCCATGGACCACATTTTGTCAGAACTCTTCACCATGACCCATCATTCTTGCATGGCCCTACATAGTATGGCTCATAGTTTCATTGAATTAAATGAAATGTATGCTCCATGTGATCCACTGTGGCCCATGTGATCAGTTTGATTAGTTTTCTGGGACTGTGGTTTCATTCTTTCTGCCCTCTGATGGATGGGGATAAGAGGCTTGTGCAAACTTCCTGGTGGGAGGGAATGACCGTCAGGAAACTGGGTCTTCTGGCAAAGTCCTGCTCAGTTCAGTTCAGTCCCTCAGTCATGTCCCACTCTTTGCGACCCCATGGACTGCAGCATACCAGGCTTCCCTGTCCACCACCAACTCCTGGAGCTTACTCAAACTCATGTCCATTGAGTCGGTGATGCCATCAACTATCTCATCCTCTGTCGTCCCCTTCTCCTCCTGCCTTCAATCCTTCCCAGCATCAGGGTCTTGTCCAGTTAGTCAGTTCTTTGCATCAGATAGCCAAAGTGTTGGAGTTTCAGCTTCAACATCAGTCCTTCCAATGAATATTCAGGACTGATTTCCTTTAGGATGGACTGGTTGGATCTCCTTGCAGTCCAAGGGACTCTCAAGAGTCTTCTCCAACACCACAGTTCAGAAGCATCAATTCTTCGGCACTCAGCTTTCTTTATAGTGCAACTCTCACATCCATACATGACTACTGGAAAAACCATAGCTTTGACTAGATGGACTTTTGTTGGTAAAGTAATGTCTCTGCTTTTGAATATGCTGTCACGCGAGTATATGTTCCTTGGTTCTTTGTCTCATCACAACAAAGATTTGGAGCGATGGACATTAAAGCCCTTGGCACGTCACAGCTCTTGGGTCTTGGACAAACCATTTTATAGCTCTTTGGCAAATCAGTGTTACAGCTCTATTTTATTTAGAAGATAGCAGGAGAATCCATCCTCGAAGTGTGAGGGCATGCCAACCCAAAGACTCGAAGAGAAGAGAGTAGAGGAGTGCGTGGGGGAGGGAGGGAGAGAGAGTGAGAGAGGGAGAGAGAGAGAAAGAGCACACACATGTGGGAGAGAGAGAGAAAGAAAGAGCTTTGGCTCCTCCTTTTATGTTTTTTTCCTCCACCTGGGCCTGCCGTATGTAAATTGGGCTTAGCCACGAGTGCTGTTTGTTCTACCTGAAGTCTTCACTGTGGTCCTCGGACCTTCCTTTGACCTCCCTTTGTTCTATTTTCAGGGCTTTTCCCTTTCTTGTCTTTTAGCCACCGCCATTTTGGACTCCTTTTCCCTATTCTACCTACCTAACATTCCCCCCTCAAGAGATGGGAGGCCCAATTCTTTGGGAATAGGGGCATTGAGGTCTTTCTGGCTACTTCCTGCTGAACGGGGACGGCGAGGGGTATTGGGCCTCCCCCTCTTGCTAGTCTCAAGCCTCAGAATCCTTATAGCAGTGTCCATCTAAGGGTGTGTGATATTTTCCGTGGTCGGCTGTAGTTTTATATCTTTGTTGAACTGGCACTGCATGTTGTAGCTGGTTGACCTGGGCAGAGACAAACAGGTTAGACAATTGACAGTACATGGAATAATCATAGGCATCATCAATATAGCATAACAAGGACTAGTAGGGGCATTAGTCAATTTTAAATTCACATCGCCAGGATGGCTCTCTCAAGTCCCTCCTTGTTCAGGGATCAGAAGATCTATCTCCTGTCTGTTTTGGAGTACAGTCTCTGTCAAGCTGTGTTAGCTCTTTAGAGTTATCCTGAGAAATCTTATCTCCAGAAACCAGATTTTGGGGATGTTCATTAGAATGACACTCACTGGTAGTCCTGAATAGGTATCTGAGATTTCCCAGGGCTTACAGGTGTATTGAGTGTCCTCTTCTGTTTTCTTCCACAGCTTGACTCATGAGTAGTGAATCTAGGAGTCATGTCCTGGTACCTTGACTGCTGTGGGGGTAGAAAGTATTACAGGGTAGGGGTCCTTCCATGTGGGCTGGAGTTGAGCCTTTGGGGACCCATCTTTCCAGACTTCAATTAGGACTTGAGTCCCTGGAGCATATAGTGGTGACTCTTTAGAATCTTTTGGGGCCTGGTTCATACCCCACAAGCGTATATCCTGTTGGAATTGCCCAATGGCCATGGTATAAGACTGGAGGGTCTGAACCTCTGGATCTAGGAAGAGGTCATTGACATAAACAAAAGGTCTCCCATATAGCATCTCATAAGGACTAAGACCAACCTGTTCCTTAGGGGCAATGCGGGTGTGGAGGAGAGCTATTGGTAAAGCCTCCTTCCATCCCAGGGAGGTCTCCTGGGTTATCTTTTTTATCGCTGATTGGCTCTTTCTACTTTTCCTGAAGATTGAGGCCTCCAGGCACAATGGAGATAATACGTAATGCCCAATGCTTTCGAGACCCCTTGGGTGACCTTAGAAGTAAATGATGTCCCACGGTCACTTTGTAATGACCTGGGCAGACCAAATCTTGGAATGATTTCATGGAGCAGTTTTTTTACCACCTCTTCAGCCTTCTCAGTCTGGGTGGGAAAGCCTTCAATCCATCCTGTGAATGTATCTATCATAACTAATAGGTATTTATACCCTCAAGAAACTGGCATCTGGGTGAAGTCCATCTGCCAGTCCTCTCCTGGGTAGGCCCCACGTCGTTGGACAGGCTGGGCCAGCTGGGGTCTTCGAGCTCCTTGGGCGTTGTTTAATTGGCAAGTAGGACAAGAGGAGACCGTCTGTCTTATAGTTGTTTGGAAGCCTGTTCCTCTGAAGGACCTTTCTAGTAATCTTTGAAGGGCCTTTTCTCCTAAATGAGTAGTGGCATGTAAGGAATTAACCAACTTCCATTGGAGGTTCCCAGGCAGAAAAAGGAGTCCCTCCTTTTGGAACCACCCCATATGATCTTGAAAGCCCTAGCTCTTAGCTTTAAGAGTCTCACCTTCAGTATATGAAGGAGTTTCTGGCAAATTAGTCTGTGGAACTAAGGTGGCAATCCCTATTAGGTCATGGTTCTGTAATGCTGCTCTCCTAGCTGCCTGATCAGCTGCTTGGTTCCCTCGTGCCACTTCTGTGCTCCCTTTTTGGTGTCCTTTACAATGGGAGACTGAAACCTCAGTGGGCAGATGGACTGCCTCCAAGAGTCGAAGAATCTCATCACCATATTTGATTGGGGACCCTCAGGTGGTCAAGTGGCCCCTTTCTTTCCAAATAGCCGCATGTGCATGTAGCACCAGAAAGGCATACTTGGAGTCAGTGTAAATGGCTATTCTTTTTCCTTTTCACAGCTCTAAAGCTCGAGTCAGGGCTATGAGCTCAGCTAATTGGGCTGAAGTACCTGGTGGCAGACGCTTAGCCTCTATGGTCTCAAAATTGGAGACTACTGCATACCCGGCAGTATCATTCAATATCACGGTAATCCAAGTCTATGCCCCAACCAGTAACGCTGAAGAAGCTGAGTTGAACGGTTCTATGAAGACCTACAAGACCTTTTAGAACTAACACCCAAAAAAGATGTCCTTTTCATTATAGGGGACTGG
>NW_011494604.1:4371191-4371530 GCF_000754665.1 Bison bison bison | reverse complement strand
ATGGCCTAAATCAAATCCCTTATGATTATACAGTGGAAGTGAGAAATAGATTTAAGGGCCTAGATCTGATAGATAGAGTGCCTGATGAACTGTAGATGGAGGTTCATGACATTGTACAGGAGACAGGGATCAAGACCATCCCCATGGAAAAGAAATGCAAAAAAGCAAAATGGCTGTCTGGGGAGGCCTTACAAATAGCTGTGAAAAGAAGAGAAGCGAAAAGCAAAGGAGAAAAGGAAAGATATAAACATCTGAATGCAGAGTTCCAAAGAATAGCAAGAAGAGATAAGAAAGTCTTCTTCAGCAATCAATGCAAAGAAATAGAGGAAAACAACAGAA
>NW_011494604.1:4365031-4369542 GCF_000754665.1 Bison bison bison | reverse complement strand
ATCAGCCCTGGGATTTCTTTGGAAGGAATGATGCTAAAGCTGAAACTCCAGTACTTTGGCCACCTCATGCGAAGAGTTGACTCATTGGAAAAGACTTTGATGCTGGGAGGGATTGGGGACAAGAGGAGAAGGGGATGACAGAGGATGAGATGGCTGGATGGTATCACTGACTCGATGGACGTGAGTCTCAGTGAACTCTGGGAGTTGGTGATGGACAGGGAGGCTTGGCATGCTGCGATTCATGGGGTTGCAAAGAGTCAGACACAACTGAGCAACTGATCTGATCTAATCTGATCTGCATACCCAGCTCTTCTTTTTCCATCCAAGACAAAGCTGCTTCCATCAGTGTACCAGATTTCCTCAGGATTGGTCAGAGGATCTTCTGACAATCCCTCTCGGGATTTTGTCCAGTGGTCCAAGGTTTCTAGACAAGAGTGAAAGGGGAGAGAGCCCTCGGGGGTAGGGAGGAGGGTGGCTGGGTTAAGAACCTCACAAGGATGTATAGTGAGGCCTGGATTTTCCATCAGCATTACTTGAAATCTGAGGATTCTTTGATCAGACATCCATAAATGGCCTCTCCCATTTAGGAGTGTTTTACTTGGTGGCTGGTAAAAATAGTTAGTTTGCCCCCAAAGGAGAGTTTTAAAGCATCTTCTATCATGATTGCAATAGCTGCAAGATTTCGAAGGCAGGGGGGCCAGCCTCGGGTAGTTGGATTGAGCCTCTTGGATAAGTAAGCTACAAGCTGGGGTTCAGATCCCAACCTTTGAGTTAACACTCCCAAGGCTATTCCCTCTCTTTCATGGACATAAAGTTGGAATGCTTTTTCTGGGTCTGGCAACCTCAAGGCAGGTGCCTGAGTTAAGGCCTGTTCTAGTGTAGCCTCGGCTTTCTTTTGAGGAGTTCCCCACATCATTGCGATTGAATCATCTCGTCCCTTTAAGCTTTCATATAAGGGCTGGGCAGTTAGACCATAGTGGGGTATCCAGATTTTACAATAACCAGTTAGCCCCAGGAAAGCTCGCAATTGTTTTCGAGTCGTGGGGGAGGGCAACTGGAGGATTTCTTGTACCCGATCAGAGGACAGCCTCCTGGACCATGTGTAATCTGAACTCTCAGGTAAGTGACTTTGGCTCGACCATCTGTGCCTTAGCACGGGAGACTTTATATCCCCTTTTTGCCAAGAAGTTTAGAAACCTGAATTGCATGTTGTTGGGCACTTTTTTCATCTGGAGAGCAGATTAGTAGGTCATCTATGTATTGTAATATGTTCCCATTAGGTCCCAGGTCCAGATCTAGGAGATCCCGCCTGAGGGCCTGTCCAAACAGGTGGGGGCTATCTCTGAACCCCTGAAGTAATACTGTCCAAGTCATCTGTTGGTGTTTTTCTCCTGGGGCCTCCCACTCAAAGGCAAAAAGATATTGGGATTCTTTAGTCAGTGGTATGCAAAAAAAATGCACCTTTGAGATCCAAGACTGTAAACCACTTGGCATTGGGTGGATTTCTCCCAAGATCACATAGGGATTGGGTACTGTGGGATGGAGGGGGACTACAGCTTCATTTATGATCCTGAGATCTTGAACCATTCGCCAGGTTCTGTCTTTTTTCTTTCCTGAGATTGGGGTGTTACATGGCGAACTGGTGGGGACCAATAGCCCACAAGCAAGGAATTTATTTATTAAAGGCTGTAATCCCTCTCGAGCCTCTCTTTTGAGAGGGTATTGTTTCCGGTTAAGAAACCGAGTGGGATCTCGGAGGACAATGATGAGCGGTTCAGCTTGGTGGGCTTGTCCAGGAATCCCCTGGTCCCACACCTGGGGGTTCATTTTGTCTTCCCATAGTTTTTGGTCCCTCTCTATTGAAGGTGTAATGGGCTCTTCAGTAGTAACCAGGAGCTGTAGAGCTCTAGGGGCTGAAAAACTTCCCATCACAAGGGTGGTCCCCAGTTTAATGAGTATATCTCTTCCCAATAAGGGAGTAGGACATTCAGGGACCACAAGAAACTGGTGGGAAAATATTTGTCCATCCCAGCAACAAAGAAGTGCTCGGGTGAATCTTTTAGTAGTTGTTTTTCCTGTAGCACCCAAAATACAGGTTTGGGAGGAGAAGCTCCAGAGTAGGAGATCAAGACAGAGTAGGTAGCCCCTGTGTCAACCAACAAATTTTCGGACCTACCTGCCACATCCAGTTGCACCCTTGGCTCCAGCCCTGTGATGGTTATCTGTGACAGGCGGGCTGGCTGGAGCGAGCCGCTTCAGTCCTCTTGAACCATCGTGAGGGTAGGCTTGGCTCTTGACCTTGAGGCTCTTGGGTCCCGAGGGCAGAGTGCCACCCAATGTTCCAGTTTATGGCATTTGTGGCAAGTGGTTCTAGGAGACTTTTCACAGTTTGGACACTCTTTGGCCCAATGCCCCGCCTGTCTACAGATCAGGCATTTGTCTCGTGCCTTGTCCTTCAAGGACTTGGGGTTTGCCATAGGGCTTCTCTGGAGGGCGGCCAGCATCTGGGCATGCCTTGTCTCTTTCCTCTCCTCCTCCTGGGCCTTGGCCTCCTTCTCCTGTTCTCTGTTATAAAAGGTATTGGTGGCTGTCTGGACCATCTCATCTAAAGAGGCAGCAGGGTCCTGCTGTTGTAGTTGTTGTAACTTAATTCTGATATCTGATGCACATTGGGACAGGAATTTGTCCTTTAAAATCACCCGTCCCTCGTAAGAGTCTAAGTCCAGGTTGGTAAACTTTTGGAGTGCCTCTTTTAGCCTCTCCAGAAAGGCAATGGGGTTCTCATTGGGCTCCTGAGTTATTGCTGAGACTGGGCACAGTCCCACAAGTTATAGGCTTCCTTTGTTTCATGGGTGGACTTCCTTAGGGGTGAGTCTTTCTGAAGCTTATCCTACCCAGAACTGTTGCAACAGAGAGCCAGGCGTCCCCGGGTCAGGGTGCAGATCCCCAGGCAGGCTGAGGCATGACAGCCTCCTAGAGATCGAATCACTGGGCAGGTCGAGGTGTGCTGGCCTCCTGAGAATTGGGTCCCTGGGCAGGTCGAGGCGTGACGACTTCCTGGGACCCCTAGGACTAGCGGATCCCCAAGCAGGTTGAGGCGTGACAACCTTTCAAGGACCAGATCCCTAGGCAGGTCAAGGCGTGATGACCTCCTGGAACCCCCGGACTGGAGTTGGGCATCCCCAAGATCTCCAGTGTGACCAGTACTGGGTAGGATTAGGGGGTTGGATAGATATTATACAGTATTTCCCTCCCGAGGTCAGCTATTTTCTGGTTGTCTCTCCAGAAGATTGTAGAGGCAACATTGTGGGCCCGGATGGGGCTCAGGAAAAGAGCATAGAAACAGGAGGGTAGGGGGCAGAGCACAACCTTTGAAAGAATGACATAGCAAAAGGGTATAATGTAAACCAATTAAAATCAATTGGGTCCAAGATGACAAGTCAAATTCAAGTGAACCTTAACCCCCAATCTATAAGCCAACAGACACACCCAGAGGTGGCAAGACAGCTCCAAGGCACTGTCAAAAGATGGAGGAGTGGGTGGTTCCCCAATGGCTGGGATGATCCTCTCACTCATTAGCATCTGAATTCCACCTAGCACAAAACCTCACAAAACCTAGCCAGGCCTAATTCCATGGCCCCATCCCTTGCCCTTGAAAATGGTTCACACCCAGAAGAGTGGCTTCTCTCTGGATCCTAACAAATCCACCTCTTATCGCTTTGTCTCTCAATGAATTTTTGCAATGAGACATCAGAGCCTGAGTTTCATTAGTTTTGGCCGGGCTTGAATCCTGGGAGAGAGCTGAAGGACAGGAGGAAAAAGCAATGGGAAAAACGTGCCAAAGAATCCCCTTCATAGCCTGCCAGAAAATTTGCTAAATATCTGACCGGTGCTCACAGTTTCATTGGTCTGATCCTTGGCACAGAGAAGAGAAAGAACAGAAGACCCCCACCAGCTTCAGATCAGATCAGATCAGATCAGATCAGTCGCTCAGTCGTGTCTGACTCTTTGCGATCCCATGAATCGCAGCACACCATGCCTGCTTGTCCATCACCAACTCCTGGAGTTCACTGAGACTCACGTCCATCAAGTCAGTGATGCCATCCAGCCATCTCATCCTCTGTCGTCCCCTTCTCCTCCTGCTTCCAATCCCTCCCAGCATCAGAGTCTTTTCCAATGAGTCAACTCTTCGCGTGAGGTGGCCAAAGTACTGGAGTTTCAGCTTTAGCATCATTCCTTCCAAAGAAATCCCAGGGCTGATCTCCTTCAGAATGGACTGGTTGGATCTCCTTGCAGTCCAAGGGACTCTCAAGAGTCTTCTCCAACACCGCAGTTCAAAACCATCAATTCTTTGGCACTCAGCCTTCTTCACAGTCCAACTCTCACATCCATACATGACCACAGGAAAAACCATAGCCTTAACTAGACAGACCTTTGTTGGCAAAGTAATGTCTCTGCTTTTGAATATGCTATCTAGGCTGGTCATAACTTTCCTTCCAAGGAGTAAGCGT
>NW_011494604.1:4364541-4364931 GCF_000754665.1 Bison bison bison | reverse complement strand
AAGGAGTAAGCGTCTTTTAATTTCATGGCTGCAGTCACCATCTGCAGTGATTTTGGAGCCCAGAAAAATAAAGCCTGACACTGTTTCCCCATCTATTTCCCATGAAGTGATGGGACCAGATGCCATGATCTTCGTTTTCTGAATGTTGAGCTTTAAGCCAACTTTTTCACTCTCCACTTTCACTTTCATCAAGAGGCTCTTTAGTTCCTCTTTACTTTCTGCCATAAGGGTGGTGTCATCTACATATCTGAGGTTATTGATATTTCTCCCAGCAATCTTGATTCCAGCTTGTGTTTCTTCCAGTCCAGCATTTCTCATGATGTACTCTGCATATAAGGTAAATAAGCAGGGTGACAATATACAGCCTTGACGTACTCCTTTTCCTATTTG
>NW_011494604.1:4326969-4363953 GCF_000754665.1 Bison bison bison | reverse complement strand
CACCATCGTGATTATCTGGGTCGTGAAGATCTTTTTTGTACAGTTCTTCTGTGTATTCTTGCCATCTCTTCTTAATATCTTCTGCTTCTATTAGGTCCATACCATTTCTGTCCTTTATCGAGCCCATCTTTGCATGAAATGTTCCTTTGGTATCTCTGATTTTCTTGAAGAGATCCCTAGTCTTTCCCATTCTGTTGTTTTCCTTATTTGGGTAACAGGTATTGGGGCTCAGCAGATAGCGCCTTTGGGACATGTTGAGGAGTAGCCTCTCCAGAGTCCCTCACTTGTGCCCCCTGCCGCCCGCCTGTTCAAGGAAACAAGAAATGAGAGATTGTAAAGGTCCCTCGAGCCATAGGAGCAAGGACCTCTTACCTTAACCCAAGGTCTTCTGGAATCTGAGAGTGGGCCACATGAGCTTTCTGCTGAGTTCGTTTTTCGCTGTCCTGGTTTCCAGCACAATGGGCATTCCCCTGCGCTGTGTTTCTTTGCTCTCCTTCTAGCACGGGAGCTTCTCTGAGTTGGGCTCCTGCTGTGCTTGGCCTCTTCTGCGCAGAGGCTGTTTCAGCCAGATTAAACCCAAGTCATGGCACCATAGATGTCACGCGAGTGTATGTTCCTGGTTCTTTGTCTCATCACAACAAAGATTTGGAGCGAAGGATGTTAAAGCCCTCGGCGCGTCACAGCTCTCGGGTCTTGGACAAACCATGTTATAGCTCTTAGGCAAATCAGTGTTACAGCTCTATTTTATTTAGAAGATAGCAGGAGAATCCATCCTCGAAGTGTGAGGGCATGCCAACCCAAAGACTCGAAGAGAAGAGAGTGGAGGAGCACTTGGAGGAGGGAGAGAGAGAGAGTGAGAGTGAGAGAGGGAGAGAAAGAGCACACGCATGCGGGAGAGGGAGAGAAAGAAAGCGCTTTGGCTCCTGCTTTTATATGTTTTTTCCTCCACCTGGGCCTGCCCTATGTAAATTCGGCTTAGCCAGGAGTGCTGTTTGTTCTACCTTAAGTCTTCACTCTGGTCCTTGGACCTTCCTTTGACCTCCCTTTGTTCTATTTTCACGGGCTTTTCCCTTCCTTGTCTTTTAGCCACTGCCATTTTGGACTCCTTTTCCCTATTCTACCTACCTAACAATGCTGTCTAGGTTGGTCATAGCTTTCCTTCCAAGGAGCAAGCATCTTTTAATTTCATGGCTGCGGTCACCATCTGCCGTGATTTTGGAGCCCCCCAAAATAAAGTCTGTCACTATTTCCATTGTTTACCCATCTATTTGCCATGAAGTGATGGGACTGGATGCCGTGATCTTCGTTTTCTGAATGTTGCGTTTTAAGCCAAATTTCCCTCTCCTCTTTCACTTTCATCAGGAGGTTCTTTAGTTCTTCTTTGCTTTCTGCCATAAAGGTGGTGTCATCTGTATATCTGAGGTTATTGATATTTCTCCTGGCAATCTTGATTCCAGCTTGTGCTTCATCCAGCCCAGCGTTTCTCATGATGTACTCTGCATAGAAGTTAAATAATCGGGGTGACAGTATACAGTCTTGACGTACTCCTTTCCCTATTTGGAACCAGTCTGTTGTTCCATGTCCAGTTCTAACTGTTGTTTCTTGACCATGTGCAAAAGTAGGAAGTCAAGATATACCTGGAGTAACAGGCAAACTTGGCCTTGGAGTACAAAGGAAGCAAGGCCCTGCTCAGGAAGTCTTTAATCCAAATTTCTCCTGATGGATGGGGCTGTGTCCCCTCCTTGTAGTTTGGCCTGAGGTCAAACTACAGTAGGCATAGTTGTGACCTCCTTCAAAATCTGTTTCTCCAGTCCTGTGGAAGTTCTGTAATCAAATCCCACTGACCTTAAAAGTCAGATTCCCTGGGGATACTCAGTTCTTTGCCAGATCCCCAGGTTGGAAAGTCTGTTTTGGGGCCTAGAACTTTTGCAGCAGTGTGAGAATTTCTTTGGTATAATTGTTCTCCAGTTTGTGAGTCGCCCGCCTGGTGACTCTATAGTGGGGCTAATGACGACTTTCTTCAAGAGGACTTATGCCTTGAACAGGCACTCAAAGCCAGTGCTCTGGGACAACCAGAGAGGTGGGAGGTGGAAGTGGGGTTCAGGATGGGGAGACACATGTACACCTGTGGGTGATTCATATCAATGAATGGCAAAAACCACCACAATAGTGTGAAGAAATTATCCTCCAGTTAAAATAAATTAATTTAAGAAAAAGAGAAATTATGCCACACACTGCGCCTCCCAGGACTGCTGTTGCCAGAGGCTCTGTCCCCGTTGCAGACCACTGCTGACTCATACCTCCTCAGGAGACACTCAAACACTCAAAGGCAGGTCTGGCTCAGTCTCTTGTGGGGTCACTGCTCCTTTCCCCCAGTCCTGGTGTGCACAGGTTTTGTTTGTGCCCTCCAAGTGTCTCTGGTGGGTATGAGGTTTGATTTTAAATGTGATCGTGCCCCTCCTACCGCCTGTTGCGGTTTCTCCTTTGTCCTTGGTTGTGGGGTATCTTTTCTTTCTTTGTTGGGTTCCAACATTCTCTGGTCGATGGTTGTTCAGCAGCTAGTTGCAGTTTCGGTCTTCTCGAAGGAAAAGATGAGCTCACGTCCTTCTACTCCACCATCTTGAGGTTATATGTGTTGTATAATGTATGTCTAACTTTCAAGCAACTTTCAAATATGCAGTACAGTATTATATAGTCACCATGTTGTACATTACATCCCCATTGATAATTTATGACTTTATAAGAGGAAGTTTGTAGCTTTTGACCTCTTTCACTCATATATATATATTTTAAATAAACTTTTTTTTTTCATAATAAGATTTCATCCAGGATACCTTATTACCTGTAGTTGTGTTTCCTTAGTCGTCTCCAGAAAGTAAACATTTCTTACACTTTTCTTTTTTGGTGAACTTCACAATTTTAAGGTATGCTGGTCAAATATTTTGTAGGATGTCCTTCAATTGGGGTTTGTCTAATGTGTCTTTCTGATTACATTGGAGTTACCATTTGTGGAAGCAAAACCACGGAAATGGTATTTTCATCACATTGTAACAAAGGTCCTATCAACATTACTCATCTCTGTTGATGTTGACTTTGATTACCTAGTTGAGGTACTACTGCTTGTAAAGTTTTCTTTTATCTCCCATTTTTATACTGTACTCTTTGGAAAGAAGTCACTATTCACAGTCCACACTTGAAAAGTAAGGGGTTTGGCTCCATCTTCTTAATGGAACCATATCGCTATATATTATTTGTATAGGAATTCTTCTGTACAGAAGATTTGTCTATCTTTCCCAGTTAGTCAATCATTTATTTATATTAGTAGGATCTCATCAATATTTATTTTATACTTTGGATAATAATCTCATATTAGGCTATGTATTTTGTTTCTCTAATTGTTCTAACTTTAGCCACGGGGCACTCCTTCAGTTGGCTCCTATGCTATGAGACACATCTCCATCAATTTGTTCCTTGAGCACATCCTTACTTTTGGCACCAGAGGATGCTCCAGATTCATCTTGTATATTCCCTGCCCAGCCATTTCTCCAAGGAATCTGGTTTATTTTTGTTGAAGAATGATGTAAGAAACCAAGATCTGGGTACCAGATGTGCTCATTTTACCTGAATGTTGCTGCTTCTGTGCCCTCTCTGTAGCAGAGCTAGGAAATATACATGTGTAAACTAACAGTTTTTTTAGTGGATTTATTAAGACTTTCTATAAGCAAAATCATATTATTTACAAAATATAGTTTTGCTTCTTCCTTTCTATCTGGATCTTTTTTTTTTTTTCCTTTACTGCTTTGGCTAGAACCTCTAGCAAAATGTTGAATAGAAGTGGTGAGAGTAGACATGGTTGTTTTCTTCATCTTAGGACAATGCATTCAGTGTTTCACCCTTAAGTATGATATTAGCTATGCTGCTGCTGCTGTGTCGCTTTAGTCATGTCCGACTCTGTGGGACCCCATAGACGGCAGCCCACCAGGCTTCCCCGCCCCTGGGATTCCCCAGGCAAGAACATTGGAGTGGGTTGCCATTTCCTTCTCCAATGCATGAAAGTGAAAAGTGAAAGTGAAGTCACTCAGTCGTGTCGGACTCTAGGGACCCCATGGACTGCAGCCTACCAGGCTCCTCCATCCATGGGATTTTCTAGGCAAGAGTACTGGAGTGAGGTGCCATTTTTGCAAATGCCCTTTATCAGGTTGAGGTAATTCCTTTCCATTTGTTGAGTGTTTTTATATGAAAGATGTTGGAGTTTGTCAAATGCTTATTCTGCTGTCTGTTGAGATGATCATGTGGTTTTGATCTTTTATCCTATTGGTGTGGTATATTATGTTAATTGACTTTCAGATGTTAAACCAACCTTGCATTTCTGGGATAAATCCTGCTTGATCACTAGTGTATAATCCTTTTTATATGTTATTGATTTCAGTTTGTTAGTATCTTGTTGAGAATTTTCCCATCTGTATTCAGAAGAGATATTGCTCTTTTTTTTTTTTTTTTTTGGTAAAGTCTTTGGTATCAGGGAGATACTCAGGATGATTTGGAAAGTTTTCCCTACACTTTAATGTTTTGGAAGAGTTGTTGAAGATTTTTATTCATTCCTCTTAAACATTTGTTAAAATTCACCTGTAAAGCAATCTGGGCCTGGGCTTTAAATTGTGGGAAATTTTAAATACTAATTAAATCTCTTTACTAGGTTTATGTAGATTTTCTGTTTCTTCTTGAGTCCATTTTAGCAGTTTGTGTCTTTCTAGGAATTTGTCAGTTTCATCTTATGTTTTCTAAATTATTGTCATACAATTGTTCATAGTTTTACTTTATAGTCTTTTAAAGTTTCTGTAGGTTTGGTAATGATTTCCTCTCTTTCATTCCTGATTTTCATATTTTGAGTGAATTTTTTCTCTTTTTAAATTCAGTCAGTTTAACTAAAGGTTTGTTAGTTTTCTTAATCTTTTCAAAGGACCAACTTTGGCCTTGTTGACTTTCTTTTTTTATACATGTATACTAATCTCTGTATATACACACATCATGATTATTACTATTATATCTATACACATTAGGCTAAACACACACACATATATTTTGTTTGTGTGTGCAGACATATATACTGATGTCTGCAACTATCTAGTATTGCTTAATTCATTCTAGACTTCCCTCTTGCTTATCTGTAATTTCACACTCCAAGAATGAGAAGTCTACCTCCCACTATCTGCCATCCATTTATTTATTTGTTCAATCACAGTATACATGTATAGTGGTCTCAGAGTTGTTAACCCATACACCTGTGGGCATCAACTTCATCAATTAGAGTACAGTGCTTATGTATATTTCCTTTAATCTTATAGCCTCTACTCATTTCCAAAGTCACTTAAGTCAGTACTTACCCTCCACTGTCTTAAGTGAGGTTATATAGTACATTTTAATAGTACTTTTAAAAATCACAGTCTGTATTCCACTCTGAGATTTCCCTGCCCTACTAATTAATTTTTTAAATTTGTATACATTAAGGTTGAGTCTTTTTGCTGTAAAGTTCTATGGATTTTGACAAATGCAGTGTCATGCATCACACAGAATAGTTTTACTGCTCTAAAATATAGTTCATTTATTAAGTCCTCCCCACTCCCCAAGCCCCTGGCAACCACTGATATACTTTCAGTCTCTATAATTTTGCCTTTGTCCAAAATGTCATATAAATGGAATCATATAGTATGTAGTCTTTTTTTTTTTTTAGTATGTAGTCTTTTAAGATCAACTTCTTTCACTTAACAATGTGCATTTCACTTAGCAATATTTTCCATGTTCTTGCATGAATTGACAGCTAATTCTTTTTTTATTGCTGAATAGTATTTCATTGTATGAATGTACCAAAGTGTATTTATCCATTCACCTATTGAAGACTATCTTGGTTACTCCCAATTTGGGGGGTCGGATTGTGAATAAACTGCTCTAAACATTCGTGTGAGGACTTTTGTGTGGACCTAAGTTTTCATATTCACTTAATGAGTGCCTAGGAGTGTAATTGTTGGATTGTTTTGTAAAACTATGTTTAACTTTATGATAAACTGCCAACTTCTCTTTCAGAGTGGCTCTACCATTTTGCATACTCACTAGCAATGAATGAGGGTTCTTATACACTATGATAGAGGATTTTTCAGCTAAAATGACCCAGGATCTAAATTTATGGCCCTCTGCTAATTTTGCTGTTACTGCTTGGATGGATTCAAGGCCATGGGAAACTGCAGAAAAGTAAGGGAGTGCCTAGAAGGGAGATATGGACCCTTTGATTAATTTTATCAGTCTCCTGGTCAATGGTTAATCTTACAAACACTGGATGTCCAAGGAGGTCTCATTCTGCTAATAGTTACAGAGAGAAAGGATTCTTTCTTCAGTAAACTGATAATGTCAACCTCAGGCCATATATTCATATATTTTGCACCCCTCCCAGTAAACCAGATGCTACCATGTTATTGGGTACTCCAGATGTTATATTTCTCAGAAAATGCTTTACTGCTCCCTCTTGATTTTGTCTTTTATGGTAAGAAATGTATGTATTTGGGTTGAAGTGTTATAGGATAAGATGGTCCTTTTCTTTTTAAAAAATATTTATTTGTTTGTTTGTTTTTGGCTGCATCAGGTCTTAGTTGTGGCATGCGAGACCTGCTGCAGCACATGGGATCTTTCATTGCAGCCCTCAGGCTTCTCTCTAGTTGAGGGGCCCAGGTTCTCGGTAGTTGCGCATGGGCTTAGTTGTCCCATGGCATGTGGAATCTTAGTTCCCCAACCAGGGATCGAACCCATGTCCCCTGCATTGGAAGGAGGATTCTTAGTCACTGGACCACCATGGAAGTCTCCAAGATGGTCTTTTTCTTATTAAATTTGAATTCCAATTAAAGATGGACCTTGAGATAGAGCTATAATGGGACAAATAAATATGGCATTGGGAGTGCTGGCTACAAGAAGACCCAGAAGAGGACAAGTGTGGGGAAATGGAGTGAGGAAGCCACATCAGTGATGGGGAGAGTCAAAAAAGAGTAAGAACCCATTTGTGAAAGAGGAAAGGGATCCGTGGCAGAAGTGGACAATCCCTGTGGCAGAGAACCCCATGGGCCTGAATGGAGGAGGCAGAGAGAAAGAAAGATGCAAGAAACCAGCCTATAAGGTCAGGATGGGGGGCAAATGCAGTCTGATCTGAATGGGAGCTGAGAGCGAGAGGCTTACGGAGAAGAAGCAGGAAGGTAATGAACTTAGTTTAGGAGTCACTCTGACCTGAAGTTTTTGTATGTTTGTTTGGTTGGTTTTTGATTTTTGTTTTTCCAAAACTGAAGTATGTTTAAATGTGGATTCCAATATGGCAAATTTTCACTTTTTTTTTAATTGAAGTATAGCTGCTGTACAATATTATATAAATTATAGGTGTACATGGCAAATAGATGGGGAAACAGTGGAAACAGTGACACACTTTATTTTTTTGGACTCCAAAATCATTGCAGGTGGTGACTGCAGCCATGAAATTAAAAGCTGCTTGCTCCTTGGAAAAAAAGCTATGACCAACCTAGACAGCATTTTAAAAAGCAGAGACATTCCTTTGCCAACAAAGGTCCATCTAGTCAAAGCTATGGTTTTTCCAGTAGTCATGTATGGATGTGAGAGCTGCACTATAAAAAGAGCTGAGCGCCGAAGAATTGATGCTTTTGAACTGTGATGTTGGAGAATACTCTTGAGAGTCCCTTGGACTGCAAGGAGATCCAACCAGTCCATCCTAAAGGAGATCAGTCCTGGGTGTTCATTGGAAGGACTGATGCTGAAGCTGAAACTCCAATACTTTGGCCACCTCATGAGAAGAGTTGACTCATTGGAAAAGACCCTGATGCTGGGAAAAATTGAAGGTAGGAGGAGAAGGGGATGATAGAGGATGAGATAGTTGGATGGCATCACCGACTCAACTGGACATGAGTTTGAGCAAGCTCCAGGAGTTGGTGATGGACAGGGAGGCCTGGTGTTCTGCAGTCCATGGGGTTGCAAAGAGTTGGACACGGCTGAGCTACAGCTGGACTGATGTAGTGATTCATAATTTTTAAAGTTTATACTCCACTTATACTCTTTATAAAATATTGACTATATTCCCTCCATTGTATAAATATCCTTGTGGGCTTATTTGATATCTAATAATTTGTACTTCTTACTTCTCTACCACTATATTACCCCTACTCCCCACTGGTAACCACTAGTTTGTTCTCTGTATTTGTGAATCTGCTTCTTTTATTATTATATTTGCTAGTTTGTCATGTTTTGTAGATTCCACATGTAACCAATACCATACAGTATTGACTTGGACACAGCATATGCAACAGTTAACATTTTTTGACCTTTCTGAGGGGCCCATGCTATGCTAAGCCCTTTATGTATTTTCTCACTTAAACTTTTGAGGTAAGCATTATTATTCTCATTTTGAAGATTAGAGATCATAGAGATTTAGAGAGTTTAAGGTACTTAGAGATGAGTATCTGTAAGATACTTAGAGAGCTTAAGTTCAGATTTCCACTTCACCTTGTCTGGTTCAAAGCTGCCTTCTTTGTGTCTATGAGCAAAGTTTTAAACACCTTCCATGCTCCAGCGTTGGGGTAGCAAAGTGCTCACAGCCTGCCCAAGACTCCCCAGGTCTGTTTCTTCCAGAAGCCTCCCCAAGAGCCTTGGTCACAGTCTTCCCTCCCTTGAACTCCCAGACATTCTTGTTTAGTGAGTCCCCAGACACATCTTCGACTCAATGGACATGAGTTTGAGTAAACTTTGGGAGTTGGTGATGGACAGGGAGGCTTGGAATGCTGCAGTCCACGGGGTCGCAAAGAGTCGGACATGACTGAGCGACTGAACTGAACTAAACTGAGCCACATCTTGCCTTGAGTTTCAGCTTTTGCATTTATATTGCAATTCCTGAACTTTTAACAACATACCTTTTCGTTTTTTTCCCTACTCCTTTTTCCCTTTATTTTAAAATCTTTATTTATTTATTTGCCTATGCTGGGTCTCAGCCACAGCACACAGGATCCTTGATCTTTGCTGTGGCATTCGGGATATAGCTCCTTGACCAGGGATCAAACCCAGGCCTCCTGTTCTGGGAGCATGGAGTCCTAGCCACTGGATCACCAGAGAAGTCCGTCTTTTTTCCCTTTAAGTAGATTTTAATTCTTAGAACACCTTTAGGTTTACAGAAAATTGTGAAGATAGTACAGAGTTCCCGCATATCCCCCACACTATTTCCCTTATTATTATCCATTAGTGTGGTGTGTCTCCCTTTCAATTATTTTCTGTGCAGTCACGTACCCACTGATGTACTTTGGCAAATGCAGTTCATTTTGGCGTGTCTCTGCCTCCTGGAGCTAAGCCCAGTACTTTGCAGAGAAGCCATCACTCACCTTTGTGATGACCTCTAACTCAGGGCAGTCAGTTGGGGGAAGTTATCCAATAAATGACCAGTTCCATGTGAGCCCAGAAGCAAACCAATGCCTGAGGAGCTCCGTTCAGTAAACATTGGTTGAGCAGGTGGCTGTGGGGAGAGTCCCCCAGACTATCAGGACTGTCCTCTGAATCTGTAAAGTCTGCAGTGTCAGGGAGCAGGGCAGACAGGAAGGAGGAACACCAGACGTGGGGCAAAGTGTCAGCTTCCCTTCAGGACAGATTGAATTTGAGCGGGTCATCCAGGTGGGGCATCCAGCAAGAACCTGGGAATAGAGATCTGGCACTTAGAAAGAGAGAACACAGATTGGTATTTGTATAGTGAGGAGAAGGAATCCCAATGGAGAGGTGCAGATGGGAGCCTGTGGGTACCTGAACTTCAACTCATCAGTTACCTTCTTTCTGATAACTCATGGCATTTGCACATCTGTTGCCTAGCTTGTTTTTACAAAAATTCATGAAAGTAGAGAACAGTGAAGTGCTTCTATGAGCACTGTGTGCTTGTCATTTGTCTGTTTTAAGTGGTGTCTCAGTATGAAACAAGGAAGCTTCTCTCAATATTTCAAAGGCTTCTTATACTATAGAAGTAGAATGGTGGGCTTCTGGAAGTAAGTCATCAGAGAGATCCCAAGGGAAGCATTCTGGGAAGCTCTTTATCACCAGGTTCAGCACAGTACCTGACACACAGTGGAGCCTTGGTAGATCATCCACTACACAGTGGATAAGGTGACAAGAATGGGAACAGATATTCTCTATTCTCTGAACATGTGCAACATCAGAGGTATCCCTCAGACAGGGAGAAGGGACTTGAACAATGGCCCCAGAGCAAGCTCAGGCTTAGGAACAGGATGAGATAATGCAGTGTCTCTGGCAGAGGCAGCTGGTGCCATGCAGACAAGTACAGGGCAGGTGCCCACTGCCACTCAGGCTGGAGGCTGGTGTAGGGCCATTCATGACCCAGCCCAGTGACTGAAAGAAATATGTCAGGGCAAGGGCTTGCCTTCCAGGAGCTAAGCACATAGAGCTACCCAAACAGGCTGGAGTGGTGTCTGCAGGTGAAGAGGGGCAGGGCCTCAGGGGAGGGACCAGAGGGTCACCTGGAGCTCAGCTTCTAGGGGAGGTCCTGGGTAGCCAGGGATACTTTAGGTCAGGGCAATCCCCATGGTATGGGGAAGGGCGGGGGAGGGGTAGGATAACCGTGAGAGCACATTCCTGGGCAAGAGTCAACCATGCCACCCACGCTGTGCCAGCACCAACCCTCCCCAGCTCCAAGCATGAATGTCCTTGCCCAGAAGCCACTCCCTCTCCAACTCAGAGAGAAGAAAAGGAAACAAGTTAAGGCTGGTGCCCCACTCAAATCGACCTTTAACTTGGCTCCAAAACTAGCCTTCCAGATGTGATCTGTTTCATATACTATGAATGTGTGAGTGGGTTGAGGGAGGAGGCAAAATAGTGATTTAGTATTGTGTTGGACAAAATTTTCATTCAGGTTTTTCTGTAACTCTTTGGGTCCTCAATAAGAATTTTTGTGGGTTTGTTTGTTTGGGGTGGGGGTAGGGGTAGAGAAAATTGGTCATGGTGTTTGTTTTTGAAAATGTCTACATTTGTTCTAGGCTTCCCTGGTGGCTCAGTGGTAAAGAATCCACCTGCCAATGCAGGAGACATAGGTTCAATCCCTGCATCAGGAAGATCCCTTGGAGAAGGAAATGGCAACCCACTCCAGTATTCTTGCCCGGAGAATCCCATGGCAGAGGAGCCTGGTGGGCTACAGTCCATGGGGTCAAAAAAGAGTTGGACACGACTGAGCGAGTAAACAACAGCAACGGTGCTTGTTCCTGCCCCAGCCCTGTCTCAGGAGAAGCTGCAGAGCAGAGTCTGCTGACACCTGTCCTCCCGGACCAGAGTCCTGGGTGAAGTTCACAGCACCTGGGTTGTTTCTCCATTTAGTTTCAGAGATACTTTTTTCAGTTCACCCAGGATCATTAGGTAATCTGCTACCCAGGGACACAACACTGATTCACAAGGCCTGATTCATTTGTGTGGAGCAAGAGAACTGCCATCTGGGACAGATCTTCACATCAGGGTCCAGGGCTGCTCAGGGGGTGAAATCCTCTCAGAACTTGGGATGAGTGGGTGGTTTGGAATTTGTGGATTGCCAGCAAAGAAGTGGAGTGGTCTCCAGGGTTGTTTACTTAAGCTGCAATGGCCCTGGTAATTGCCCTTGTCCACTGAAACGCTTGGTGGGAGAAGAGGCCACTACAGCCACAGAAAGGCAGCTGCCCTGCAGAAACCACTCCAATGCCAGCTGGCACAGAGTGTCCTGTCTGTGGGAGTACTGCTAATAGAAACCCTCCTCCCTCTAAAACCTACTCAAGTGTGCTCGGAAGATCAGCTGCCTGGCATGACCAGTGAGCTTGTTAGAAATGCAGAGTCATGGGGCTTCCCTGGTGGCTCAGTGGTTAAGAGTCTGCCTGCCAATGCAGGAGACATGGGTTTGATCCTTGGGTGGGGAAGATCCCACATGCCTTGGAGCAACTAAGTCTGGGTGCCACAAGTGTTGAGCCTGTACTCTAGAGCCCTGGAGCTGAAACTACTGAAGCCTGAGTGCCCAGAGCCTGTGCTCCGAGCAAGAGAAGCCACCACTGCAACAGGAGCTGCTCTCTACTCGCAGCTAGAGAGTAGCCCTTGTCCCACACAACTAGAGAAAAGCCTGCACAGTAACGAAGACCCAGCATGGCCAAAAAATAAAGAAATAAATAAAAATTGAAAAAAACAGAAGAAATGCAGAGTCATGGGCCCCTGTTAGAATCTGCATTTTAACAGACCCCACAACACTCATGCTCTTTATAGTTTAAGAAGCCCTGGGCTGTAAAAAAGGAACAAATTTGAGTCAGTTGAAGTGAGGTGGATGAACCTAGAGCCAGTTTTACAGAGTGAAGTAAGTCAGAAAAACAAATATCATATATTAACTCATTTATATGAAATCTATAAAAATGGTACTGACAAGACCTATTTGCAGGGCAGGAATACAGATGCAGACGCAGAGAATGGACTTATGGACATAGTGAGGGAAGGAAATGGGAGACGAATTGAGAGAGCAGCACCACGTGCAGAATGGGTGGCTAGTGGGAGCCTGCTGTATAGCACAGGGAGCTCACCTTGGTATCTAGGCTCCATGTGGATCTCAAAATCCACTTTATCCTGATTCATCTCAACACCCACAGGGAATCTTTCCTGTCCATAGCGTCCCTCAAGGCTGGACCCAAGGTCTCCTGCCTGAAATGGGGAGAGCACTGGGCTCCGCAGGGCTGCCTTCTATTCTGGATTCTCTTTCTCTCTGCAGCTCTTGGCTCCTATTGCCTACTTTTGAGTCCTGGCATGGATTTTATTATAGGAGTAGGTCTCTTCAAATGCTTCTCTGTTTGAATCCAGTCTCAAAAGCACTCATCTTACAACGTTTAGAGATGGTTTATCATGATTAGCTGCTTTCTGATTACCTAGATGGGGGCTGTGAGCTTTCATGTCATCCGTTAAGCAAGTTTCAAATCTCACTTTGGCACAGGTTACTTCTAGGACACATTTTGAGAGATCATTATCCCAGGCACATTGCATGTCGTGACCTTGGCTTTATATTTTGGGATCTTTAATTTTGTGCCTGTGGCATCGAATTCCATTATAAACTGGACTCAAACCCTCCTAAGATGGCTGTGGTTACTAGGTCCAGGCTGGAACCTGGAAGTAAGCATTCTGTTCTGGGCCCAGGGCTTCAGCCATCTGCCTGCTGGTTAGTATTCCAGTGTTTCAGTACCTGTGATGCAGTGAAGGGTGGCTATAAGATCAAAGATCTCAAAGATCTGAAGCTCAACTGTGCCATTTAAAAACTGTGTCCCTTGAAATTAATTACTCTGTGTTCTTTGCACTCTCACATATTTGTCAATAAAATGAATATGGTCCCTACTTGAGAGAATTGTTAGGAGGCTAAATGGCACCCCACTCCAGGACTCTTGCCTGGAAAATCCCATGGACGGAGGAGCCTGGAGGGCTGCAGTCCATGGGGTCACTGAGGGTCGGACACGACTGAGCGACTTCACTTTCATGCATTGGAGAAGGAAATGGCAACCCACTCCAGTGTTCTTGCCTGGAGAATCCCAATGAGATGGCTGGGGCATCACCAACTCAATGGACATGAGTTTGGGTAAACTCTGGGAGTTGGTGATGGACAGAGAGGCCTGGTGTGCTGAGATTCATGTGATGCAAAGAGTCAGACACGCTGAGCAACTGAACTGAACTGAAACTACAGATGTCAAAAGGAGGAAGATGAAACTGATTTACTGATATTTTGAAACAAAGTTAATATATTTATTTTAATTCAGTTGCTCTCCATGGGACTTCCCCTGGTAGTCCAATAGTTAAGACATGGGTTTGATTCCTGGTTGGGAAACTAAGGGGGATTCCCAGGTGTCTCAGTGGTAAAGAATCCTGCCAATGGAGGAGACACAGGAGACGTGGGTTTGATCCCTGGGTTGGGAAGATCCTTTGGAGAAGGGAATGGCAATCCACTCCAGTATTTTTGGGCTTCCCTGGTGGCTTAGATGGTAAAGAATCCGCCTGCAATGTGGGAGACCTGGATTCAATCCCTGGGTCAGGAAGATCCCCAGGAGCAGGGAATGGCAACCTGTTTCAGTATTCTTACCTGGAAAAAGCCCTTGAACAGAGGAGCCTGGCGAGCTACAGTCCATGGGGGTCACAAAGAGTCAGACATGACTGAGTACATACACATGCATGCATGGGGATCTAAGATCCCACATGTGCATGGCATGATAAAAAAAAAAAAAAAAAGGAACCTCCTTATCATGGATAAGTACACATACTGAGAATTTAATAAATCAGCTTGTCTTGTAGAGATAATATGAATGCATCGCAATTCTATTAAACCTGTACTTAGATTTCTCTGATGGGTTGGTGGTGAGATAAGTAGGAGTCAGCATCATCAACCTTCAGGTTCTGCCTGGTCTGCAGTCTACATGCTTGTGGGAATCATTAATTTCTCCCACCTCGAGGGGACTTCAGTATCTACAAAACAGCTCAAAGCTATTTTTCCTGTGTGGAGATAGTGAAGGACAGGGAAACCTGGCATGCTACAGTCCATGGAGTTGCAGAGTTGGACACGACTGAGCAACTGGACAACAACAATCCATTGATGCGAACCAGGACTCTGCCCCAAAGCTAGACTATTATTTCTCTTGACCGTTTCCCTTTGTCTCACGTTCTCTCCCTTTCCAGGCTCCTCTATTCATAGGATTTTCCAGGCAAGAATACTGGAGTGGGTTGCCATTTCCTTCTCCAGGGGATCTTCCTGGCCTGGGAAACGAACCCTGGTTTCCTGCACTGCAGGCAGATTTTTTACTGACTGAGCTACAAGGGAAGCCCTTTCCCTAGTTAACAACTGCTTAAATCTGTCCATTGGAACTCAGGGAAGGTCATGGAGGCTGTGGTGGTGGTGGTGGCTTAGTCACTATGTTGGGTCCGACTCTTGAGACCCCATGGACTGTAGCCTGCCAGGCTCCTTTGTCCATGGGATTCTCCAGGCAGGAATACTGGAGTGGGTTGCCATTTCCTTCTCCAGGGATCTTCTCGACCCGGGAATCGAACCCAGGTCTCCTGCATCGCAGGCAGATTCTTTACCGACTGAGCCATGATGGAAGACCTTTTGGAGGCTGAATGAAGGCTATTTCCGATAATCAAAGAAACGGGGGACACAGAAAAGCTTTGTGCCCAGGAGTCACACAGGGCCCTGCTGGATCTCAGGGCCCTGTGTGAGATAAACGACTAGATAAACGACTAGCATCATTTTTAGCACACCAGGTTTAGGTTTTTCTAGGTTTACCTTTTCTTCACATGTACTCTTGGCTTGGCTTTGAAGTGAAGTGAAGTGAAGTCGCTCAGCCATGTCTGACTCTTTGCTCCCCTATGGACTAGAGCCTACCAGGCTCCTCTGTCCATGGGATTTTCCAGGCAAGAGTACTGGAGTGGGTTGCCATTTCCTTCTCCAGAGGATCTTCCCCACCCAGGGATTGAAGCAGGGTCCTCCACATTGTAGGTAGACGCTTTATCGTCTGAACCACCAGGGAAGCCTTTTAGCACACAGTAGATGCTTAATAAATCTTAGCTGTTATCTGTCATTCAGCTGTAATATCAAGGATGTTCCCAGCCAAAGACTAGATTCTTCTGCATCATTTGCTAACTAGAGTAGCAATAAACTGGGGAAGAGAATCTATGTATAGTGTATCAGACTGCAACAGTATGTGGATATTACATTATCCTCGGAAAAGAGAGAAACATGGAATAGTAGCACAATTAGCTAGTACATGCAAAACTAGATTTTGAACCCAGGTTTCTCTGCTCCAAAGGCCCGCCTGTCCCCTTTGAACTCTCGCTGAGAGCTCAGCATGAGGTTGCAATGTGCAGTGGCTGTTAAGGTAGGGACTGAGGTGGCTGGCAGATGGCATCTGTAAAGGCCTGGAACAGAGGAATGGTAGTCCCGCTCCATTCTTCTGTTTGACCATGTGGATTGGTCAAACCATGCTTCCAATACTGACGAGTGAGTGGAGAAACGTAGAATCGTGTCCTATGGTGGCCCTTAGAAGGGATCAGGATATTTCACCTGAAGGAAAGATGATAGCTATGGACATAAGAACAGTCTTCAAACAATAACCAATTTATCAAAAGTAGAAGGGAAAGAGAATTCAGTATAATATGAGTGAAAACTTTTTTTTTTTTTGGCCACACTGCATGGCTTGCAGGGTCTTCCCTGACCAGGGATTAAACCCAGTTGGCAGTGAAAGCTGAGTCCTAACCACTGGACCACTAGGGAATTAACTAGGTAAAAACTTTGTAACAGTCTGAACTTCCCAAGGCTGTCCCAAACCTATCAAGGTTTTGGAAGTGATAAATTTGCTCTCATTGGAATGGTTGAGTAGAAGCTACACAACCACTTGATGGGGTGAAGTAGAGAAATTTTGTTAGATGAAATCTTCATATGTTTAGTGGACATCTGTTATAGGCTGTGTATGGTACATGAGTTAAAGTTCCTTCCAGATTTGAAATTCTGTTATGAAACTAGAAGGGCTCAATAGGACATTATATCCTGCTCAAAACTCCGACTTTGAGCACTGTATTCATTGGCATAAATAGTCTTCTAATTAATTTTAAAATTAATTTGTATTCTGCTTTCCCACCCTGAATAACTTTTACCACTTGCTATAAAGTAGGGGCAAATTCCACCATATTAATCTGGATTGCTCCTGCTCCATGCTCTCCCACGTGAGCTTCCTCTTAGCACAGAATAATTTAGTCAGGAGTATTAGGACAGGAAACTGAAGGTTTTCAAGTACATTTTAAAAGGGAAAAAATGAAAAATAAAGTGGAAAATATCAACCCTCAAATATATTAGTTGACAATCCTCCTTCATTCTCTGGGACAATCCTGTTCCAGTGTGCAGAACTCTACATTTTTATTTTATGATTCTAGTCTAAGGTGATTGCCCTGAGCCTAGGATTCCAAAGTAAAGAAAGTGGATACAGGTTGTCAAATAGGAGCTGTGGTCAGAGCCAATGTAGGTTGGAGTGGCATCTGTAGTAGTAACTGGGAGGACCTATCCTGTGTGTCCAGCAGAGTTCTGCATCACTGGCCAAATTGTGTTGGAAAGCATTGGAAAGGACTTGATCTGTGTTCTCTAACAGTGCCTTCCCACTCAAAAAACCTCAATCAATATTTGCTCAAGTGCAGGATGGTAGAAAGTTGAAACAGTGGGCAAAGTAACAGGGAGAATCCTTTCAAGTTGATGTTTAACTTTGAGCAAGTTGTTTGTCCTGTTCACTAGAAAGATTTATGCTTTGAGAAAGGAGATGGATTAGGACTATGGTTTTCAAACACAGGTCATAGCCCCCTGAGAAATTAATTTAATAGGTTGAAATCAGCATTTTAAAAAATTAAATAGAAAATTCCAGACTGCTTTGCACACAGCAAGGGTATTATTTAATGAAATGTTTACTTGTTTCATGTGAATATATACACAAAAATACATATATACACATATATACTGGATATATATACACATATATACACAAATATACTGGATGCAGTCCATGGGGTCGCAAAGAGTCGGACACGACTGAGTGACTGAACTGAGCTCAACTGATACTGGATTGTTCAGTCAAGTGAACATTTTACCATGGAGCCGTGGAGCGCAGTCAAACATATTTGAGAAATGCCGATGTCAGAGAACTCATTTAACATCTGGGCCACAGAGAGGACCCCAGAAAAGGCAAATGATTTTGAATCCCCAGTTTCTGAGTTGACAGATTAATGTATTTTATAAATTGTGATAAAATATACATAATATAAACAAATTCACGTCTTACAAGGTAAGGGAAAAAGCACTAAATGCCTTTGTCTAAAAACTAAAAACCTCCCACCCCCAGCCTGCATCATCTTAGAGGCTTGGATTTATAGTGCTGTCCCTCTCTCCCATCCTCCTTGGTTTTTCCTCCAGGTTCTTGATCTCTATCCCCTGGAAGGGGTGTATGGTTTGATTTTGATGTTGTGGGGCAAGTAGCAAAAGTTCCCTCTTGTACTTGTGCCTGAGTTAGAGATGAGAGTGTTTATATTCAATTGTACTTTTACATTACAAAATAGATTATTAAAAAACAGGTAGCTAACTAGAATGTGTTAATAAATAAGCATACATGGGTTCCCAGGTGGCTCAGTGGCAAAGAATCTGCCTGCCAGTGCAGGAGCCATAGGAGACTCAGGTTCGATCCCTGGGTCAGGAAGATCCCGTATGCAACCCACTCCAGTATTCTTGCCTGGAAAATCCCATGGACAGAGGAGTCCATGGGGTCACAAAGAGCTAGACATGACTGAGCACGAACAGGAGTATAATTTGGAACAAGATTTAGAGTAGAGAAGTACAGTCTCCCTTAATAAACACACTAAAATCTTACTTTCCTTTTCAGATCTCGGCAGTTGGCTGTCGCAGACCTTGATTCACTTATTTTTGCTTGTATTTCATATTTGGATCCTTATTATTTGTTCTTTAAGTATAAATTCTATTTCCCCAGCCACGTTGTTTGCATTTTCAGGGGTACAGATTCCTTTCCTATCTCTATAGGTATCTTTGCTGGACACACAATGCTGTTCTATGCTGTGCTTAGTCACTCAGTCATGTCCCACTCTTTGTGAGCCCATGGGCTGTAGCCCTCCAGGCTCCTCTGTCCATGGGGATTCTCCAGGCAAGAATACTGGAGTGGACTGCCATGCCCTTCTCCAGGGGATCTTCCCAACCCAAGGATTGAACCCAGGTCTCCCACATTGCAGGCAGATTCTTTACCATCTGAGCCACCAGAGAAGCCCACAATACTACTCAATGAGCATTATTGTATAAATGCAATAAATGGTAATTGATTACCTTTTCCTCTTAGCCATTATCAATAACGGAGTCATTTTTACTGGAATCAGGGCAGTCAAGTGCCACTGAAGATGAGAGAGTCAATTCCTAGGCAGGTTGATAAGAAGTCTGGGGTCCCTGAGGAGGAGAAAGGGGTCTGGGGCTCTGGAAGAGGAGATAGGGGTCTGGAATTCTCAAAGAGAAGGAAAGGACAAACTTTTCCCCCTACATTCCTTAGTAAGGATTATATAACAACAATGTATCTTGCTTGTTTCTCCTTCATGACTAATCCTGGTATTTTAGAATGTATATTATGGGAGTGGGTCTGGTAAGATCTTTCTATTGTTAACTATAATCCTGTCATCTTAAAATGTAAATTGTGGGAGTTCAGTTCAATCGCTCAGCCTGTCAGACTCTTTGTGACCCCATGGACTGCAGCACGCCAGGCCTCCCTGTCCATCACCAATTCCTGGAGTTTACTCAAACTCATGTCCATTGAGTCAGTGATGCCATCCAACTATCTCATCCTCTGTTGACCCTTTCTCCTCCCGCCTTCAATCTTTCCCAGCATCAGGGTCTTTTCCAGTGAGTCAGTTCTTTCTATCAGGTGGCCAAAGTATTGGAGTTTCAGCTTCAGCATCAGTCCTTCCAATGAATATTCAGGACTGATTTCCTTTAGGATGGACAGGTTGGATCTCCTTGCAGTCCAAGGGACTCTCAAGAGTCTTTTCCAACACCACAGTTTAAAAGCATCAATTCTTCGGCACTCAGCTTTTTTGATAGACTGTGGGAGTGGGTCTTTATAGATTGTGGGAGTGGGTCTGGGAAAATTTTTACAACCTTGAGATATTCTTTTGATTTATTGTAGTAACTAATGAAAAAGTATTTAATTCCCTTACTAAGACTAGCAAAGGGGGCACCCTCCGTCTCCCTTCTGATGTCTATGTCAGAAGCTTTCTCAGTCCCTTTTCATACTTTTATAAAACTGCTACACAAAAGCTCTTGAGTGATCAAGCCTGGTCCTTGGTCCCAAAGCTAAATCTGCTTCTTCAGAGATCAAGAATCTGACACTATTCACCAGAAGCTATCAAAGACAACTTTCCTTTTCTGGACAAATAGCCTCATTGCTAGTTGTTTAGAACTTTTCAGTTTCCAGGCCACATTTACTCATTTGGCTTGGGCTCTGAACTAGCAGGACCTTGTATTTGTATAACTGTGTAGTTTAAGGAGCTTTCCTACTTTTTAGGGGGGAAAAAGTTATTTTCCTGGTGAAGGAAATAAAAGCATGTTATCTCTATGTGGCCAATGGGAAAACTGAGGCATAGAGCGCCATTAAACCCATCGTTCTGCGGCACAGTTGGGACAGCTCTGGATTAGTTGGTAACTTTGAGGCTGGGGCCCTTTTCACTTCATCAGTGACTTCTCTGCTTTACTTTTTCCTGTTATTCCTCTCTCACTGAAAATAGGAAGATTCCTGCTTTCATCTCAAGGTGAAGAAAAGGGAGGGAGGGAGAATTTTGCAGCTTATGATTCCTGTAACTCTCTTCCACCACTGGTTTCCCTGAGGTATTTACATAGAGTAGGATTTTTAATACACACCACAGGAAGCCAGTCTACTCATCAGTCTAAGTCTGGCCTGAAGACATCTTCCATGTTACTTTTCCTGCCTGATCCCGCTCTATTCCACCCAGACAGACTCAACCAAGCATCTTCTCTGTGCCAGAGTAGACTGTGGTTTTAGAAGACTGCACCTGCCTTATCTCATTTAAACACACAGAAAATCTGTGAAGCAAGTATTTTTTATTCTCATTTAAGAGCTGATACAACCCAGGCTCAAGAAAGTTGAGAACTCTAGTTGCTTAACTTCAGTTTTTGTGCTCTTTCCCCAGATCTCCAGGGCTTTTATTTATTTACTTGCTTGTTTATTATTTAAGCACATTGTACACCCCTCTCTAGTCTCCAATTTCCCTTATTCAAACTTCTAGTATACATGATTTTAAAACAATTTTTGTGTGCCTTTTGGAAGAACTGCATGGATTTTAGGTAAGTCTTATGCAAGTCCATGGAAGGCTGGAAACTGAATAATATCCATTTCAGTTATGATGAATAATTTAAATAAAGTTGCCAAAAATTTATTTCATTGCAAACATCCAAGTTATTGGTCTCCAGAAGTGGGAGCTAATGCTATGCAATAATGGCAACAACAACGAAACTCTGATTTAAAAAAGTAAAATCTTTGAACATATGTATGCAATATCAGACAAAGCAGAGTTGCCTCTCCGTATAGGTTCCACAACAAAGCATGACAAATTAATTTTGATCTACTTGAAATAACAGAGGAGGGAGATCCCGCAGAGCTTCTAGGGAGAAAGGGATAGTGAAAGGAATGTAATTGCATTGTATCCCTGTTACTAATAAAAGCATGAAAATAAACATATAATTGACATGCTCTTTAGTGTCTTCTTTGTGGTTTCATTCTAGTCAATGTAAACATTTTAATTTGGATTTTTATAGATTATATCCTGACCTGCAATCTCCTAATTAAATTTTCTCCACGTGGTTATAAGATTTTCACCTGGATATCAGCATTGTTTCTTTTCTTTTAAAGTCCCACCGGCCTGGGAAGGAGAAGGGACTCAGTCGACCTGCTGTCAGAATTTCAAGTTGGCCCCATCAAAACGAATCTGTTCCATTCCCTGCTTTTTTTCTGTGTAGATCCACTAAGGTGCAGCGATATTACTACATACGAGATTTTAAAATACTTCTCCTTAGCGAGAGACTTTAGGTAACCGGAGTATAGAGAAGGGCGGTGGACAGACATCCCTGCGGGTAGTAAGGGAAAGAGCAGAATCTCAAGGTCGGGAAAGAGATTTGCATTTCAGAGGACTGTTGTTGTTTCCCTCTAGGCTCTGACCTGGAGAGCGCTTTATCTGTAACCCTTTTTATGGCCCAAGAATATTCTCGCTTAGGGGCTATTTGTAAACGTGTCTAATCTCGCTCACTGTATATTACCGACCAAAGGGAGGGAAACGGTGAGAAGTTTGCTAGCAGAGTTTAGAAAGTGATTAACAGTCCATTTTATTTATTTATTACGCATTGCACAATCCTATAATAACAACAATGGCAAGGAACATCAAAGTTCTACAATTCTATCACCCTAATAAATCGCTTGTTTCTATTTTCTCTTCCATTCCCTCATGCATTAAAATATTCTGCCAAGTTCTATGCCAGTCTTAGTGATTCAAGGGCGGGTTTTATACATCCGAAATACAAATTTGCATTTTCCCTTTTAAAAAAAATTATAGTTGCTTTACAATATTGTGAGTTTCAGATGTACAGCGAAGTGATTTGGTTATACAAATACATATCTCTATTTTTCGATTCTTTTCCATTAAATATTATTACAAGATATTGAATATAGTTCCCTGTGCTATACAATTACATTTTGCTTTTAATTCTGCTTTGCTTATCCTATTTCTGAAGCTGCAAAACATATATTCACAACATGGCTTTAGTGCCTACTTAATATTCCATCAACGACAGACACTTTAAAATAAATATTTCAGTTTAAGTATCCAGCATTTACGAGTAAACGCTAACACCATTTGACCTTGCACTGCACAGCCAGAAGATCGGTCAAGGTTAGACTGAGGGCTCCGGGAGGCAGGGCTGCGGCTGCGCGCCAGCTAAGGACGCGAGGAGGAAGTTAGTACACCACTCGCCCAACCCCTCCTGCACTTGCAGTCTCGCGCCTTTTCCCTCCGACCTCGGTCCCGCGCTCCAGCGGAGGGACTCCATCCGACTGCCTGTCCACTCCTAGCCCCAGGCTGTCTTTTTCCCGAGCGCCTCTGAAGGTGTACGTGATATAGGAAGTGACGCAAGGGAGAGGGCGGGACCAAACTATAAACTGCAGGTTGGGGGTGGTTATCCCACCAGAGGGTGTCGGCAAAGACTGGTGGCGGGCCGGGAAGCAGCGGACGGGGAGGTCCTTCTGTGAGTGACACGCGGCTGCTAGAATCCCGCCGACTCTCCTACCCTCCCCTCAGCTTGCGGGGGGCTGCTCGGAGCGGGCTTGGGTGCGACCCTCCTCGGTGCGGTCCAGCAGCCTGGGGAGCCGCGAGGGGCGCCCGGAGGCTGCAGCGCCTCCGGGTTGGCGGGCGGGAACGTAGCCCGCGTGGCGGCGGGAAAGGGGCTGTGGCGGGGAGCGGAGCCAGGCTGCAGGTGCAAGCGGGGTGCAGCGGCGCTGCGGGGCGGGCTGCCCGACCTTTCCCTTACCGGTGCCCTCCTCCCCTCGGCCCCCAATCCTGCGAATAGGTTCTGTTAGGGTCCTGAGGGCGATATGAGGGGTGTTCCACTGTCGTTCTACGCCCTGCTATTTTGCTCCCGGCTTCCCAGGTCACCCGGATCCCTTTTCCTCACTAGCTCGCCCTGAGAAGATGCAGGCACTCTTGGGACAGCCGTAGGCTGCAGGCCCGGGAGCGAGGCGTCAGCCACGCTGCCGCAGCGCTGAGCCACTCTGCGGGGAGCACGTGGCCCTTTCAGGAAGTATTCCCAGCGAACGGCTGTCGGGGTGCGTGGATGACCTTGAGCTCGTAGCCCTTGGATTCCTCGGGGCCTGCCGGGGCCGTGGTCTCATTGTTGAAAGGGACAAAGCTGTCCTCAGTAGACTGCATTACGACTGTGTCCTGGGCATGTAGACAAGGGTTTCTGTAAGCTGTATATCTGAACTCTAGTACAACTTGATCTTTCGGCGCTGCCTGTTGGCCTTGTGTGTGGGTTCTCAGTTTTTCTAAGCCGACTGAATCCCGCAGGTATTTGGATTGCTAGGCTCTTCTCACTAACAGATGGGAGACCGTAGGAATAAGACTTCTACTTTGTGAAAGCTATGGTCTAGGGGCCAAGTAAAAGCTATTTGGATTGGAATCTGCTTTTGCCATCAGGAAATTAGCGATGTGGTATCAAAGGGCTGTGCTTGACGATATAAAACGCCTTAGAAGCCCATTGTATCACTGTTGGTAGTGGACAGCTTTGTAGGCTAGTAATGGGGCGGGTGGGCCAGTTGTGACTTGACCCAGGTTAACATTTTGCCATAGGCCAGATTGTGGTGACTGGGTATGCCAAGGAAATTGATTGCTAGTGCTTTTTCTGGTAAGAAGGTTGAACGAGGAGATAGTTATCCTGTTACAGAAGTATTTGGACACCTGATAACCTTTATTCGAGGCTTAGATAGGAGTTTGGAATACTAGATGCTGATTCCGTTGCTGAGCTGGGGAATTTGACCTTATTGACCAAGACATTTAAGGTGATTTCCAGAAGTGGTTGGGATCTTAGTTCCCCAGGCCAGGGCTGAAACCTGTGCCCCTTGCGGTGGGAGTCCAGAATCTTAACCACTGGACTGCCAGGGAATTCCCTCCCTGATTTTTCTGCTTTGAAAATTAAGGTTAGGCTCCCTAAAATACTGACTGGTCCTGTGAGGTTTTTTGTTTTGCTTTGGTTTTTTCCTCAGTTTTGGATTATTGTTGTTCAGACAGTTGCTAAGTCATGTCTGACTCTTTGCCACTCCATGGACTGCAGGACCCCAGGCTTCCCTGTCCTTCCTTCACCATCTCCTGGAGTTTACGCAAACCCATGTCCATTGAGTCGGTGATGCCACCCAACCATCTCATCCTCTGTCACCCCCTTCTCCTGCCCTCAGTCTTTCCCAGCATCAGGGTCTTTTCCAAGTTGGCTCTTCGCATTGGGTGGCCAAAGTATTGAAGCTTCAGCGTCAGTCTTTCCAATGAACGTTCAGGATTGACTTCCTTTAGGATTGACTGTTTTTGTTGTTGTTTTTCTCAATTTGGGACTGTAATAGACTCAATATGTTACACAAAATCCAGAATTAAAAATTGTGTCATTGATAGGAAATGTTTTCCAAAAGTCTGTATGTAGCATAGTATGCTTCAACTTGTCTTTGATGGAATGTTCTTGTTAAGGAATGGTGGTGGTGAACCTAGCCTGTGCGAAAGACTGTTGGATAGCAAACAACTCAGCTAACTCTGCCCTAAGGAGTGGTATTTACTTGCCTTTGATTACGTAGCTATTTGTAATGAAGAAAGCTCCCAGTTCACCTTGAATCCGACAACAATTGAAAGCTCTTAAAAATGACTCTCTGAGAACTCTTGTGTGTGTGCCCCCTCTGTCTGCTCTCTCAGATGACCACTACACAGATAGACTGCAGGGACTTCAAGTGGTCCTGACCTTCAACTTGAGCAATCATTTTCTCAGAAAGCTAAATAAGAATGAACATTTTGCTTTGTTTTCTTTGATTCCTTCCACTACTTTTTCATTTTAGGCTCATAAAGTTAGACTCTTAAAGCTAGTAAAAACCTTGACCAGCCGTCTCTTTATAAGTCATTCTGGGTATACCCAAGCTATGTGTTCTAAGGGCCATGCAGTTTTGTAAGTTCCTGTAATCTTTTCATTTTCACCTGCAAATGCATAAGTGTCTTGGGAAACTGTTTACAAAATGGGTGTCTATAACCAATTACTTGACATCTTGGAGCTCTGCCAGGTAAAGGTTAAGGTTTTTCTACTTTTAAAAATTTCTTACCTACCCAAGCTTTGCCCAGTGAGTAGCAAGGATGGGAAGAGTCTACATCCAAGGTTTTCATTATACTCCTTTTCATATAATTTCCAAATTATATGAAATGTGAACCTCATGTACATTTAGCATGCCTTGGTACTGTTAAAAAATAAAGTTGTCTTTACTTTGTTGATTACCACATAATTCCACATCAAATTTTGTGGGATAGAGAAATCAGTCAGAGAAGGCTTCATAGAGATGGCCCTTGAGCTGATCCGGGAAGAAATGGGTAGGACTTTAAGAACAAAGGAAGAATGTTAGTGGGTAGAGGTCGGGGCTGGATTTTGTCTCATTCTGGAGAAGGTAGAGGGCAGTGAAGTTATTAGGTGGTGAAGGTCTCTAGAACAGAGAAGCAGACAGAGAAACTTCATTTATGTGAGCTCCAAGGACTTGAAACTGTGGCTTGTTTTCTAAATTGAAATGGGGTTGTATTAAAAAACATGTGTCTTATTTTTATTTCAGGTAAAGTGGAGTAGTGGCTTTGAATATGTTTTCTATGTAGGTGAAAGTGTATTTTGGTACCTAATCTCATTAGCTATATATATTTTGTACAGACCTATGATTTTTAAGACATCCCAAAGTAGCATAAGACCTCAAGATAATTACCATATTAAAAATTAAATAGAAAATTAATGCCACATATCAAGAAAGTAGGAATAAGATGATTTGAATTTGAAAGAAGCTTGGGACTGTTGTCTAGCTATTACCTTTGTCTGCCTTCTGTCTTCCATCCCATGGCTCAGTTTAAAACATTTCTTCCATTTCATGTTCAAAACATGTGGGGCTCTGATTTTGCTTACCTGAATTTTCATTAGTGTGAGAAACTGAATATTTTTCCCAGTTATCATTGAGAACACCAAGGATACACAAGAAGCTAATATAAATAAAAATCAAGGTGATTTTGGGTTGTCTTTTGTAATAGATTGTTAGCACTGATGGTGACATCTTGAAATAAGCTAAGTAAGAGTTGTTTGGCTTATATATGTAGTCTTGTGAACTACTTGTTTATAGGTTGGTATGAAAAGTTTTTCTCCCATGCTTTTAGAGCACATTTCAGTTAGAAAAAACATTAAGGGATTCTTTTAAATAGAAAGCTTTACTAATGGGTGAAATTATTTTGAAAAAATGACTCAATTTTGTTATGGGTAAAACTTTAGGAAGAGCCTTTGTGGATATCATTTTAGATAGAATGAAAATGTGGATAGAATTGTGTTCTTCACAGATGTGGGCTTAAATGATGGAGTTAAAATGAGAATTACCGAGGGTGTGGAGAAAAGGGAACACTCTTGCACTGTTGGTGAGAATGTAAATTGATACAGCCACTATGGAAGACAGTATGGATATTCCTTAAAAAATTAGGAATAAAACCACCATGTGACCCAGCAGTTCCACCCCTAAAATTGAAAAAGACACAAGTGTCCCATTGTTCATTGCAGCACTCTTTACAGTAGCTAGAACATGGAAGCAACCTAGAGGTCCATGGATAGATGAATGGATAAAAAAGTTGTAGTACACACACATGATGGAATATTACTCAGCCATAAAAAGGAATGCATTTGAGTCAGTTCTAATGAGGTGGATGAACCTAGAACCTATTATATAGAGTGAAGTGAATCAGAAAGAGAAAGATAAATATCGTATTCTAACACATATATATGGAATCTAGAAGAATGGTACTGAAGAATTTATTTACAGGGCAATGATGGAGAAACAGACATAGAGAACAGACTTATGGACATGGGGAGAGGGGAGGAGAGGGTGAGATGTATGGAAAGAGTACCATGGAAACTTACATATGGTAATATGTAAAATAGATAGGCAACCGGAATTTGCTGTATGGCTCAGGAAACTCAAACAGGGGCTCTGTATCAACCTAGAAGGGTGGGATGGGGAGGGAGATGGGAGGGAGTTTCAAAAGGGAGGGGGTATATGTATACCTATGGCTGATTGATGTTGAGGTTTGACAGAAAACAGCAAAATTCTGTACAGCAATTATCCTTCAATAAAAAATAAGTTAATTTAAAAAAATGAGAATTACCTAGGTCACACTTTTTTTCCTCCTCTGACTTGATTTCTTTTATGTTACAGTCTTAATTTTGTGTCTGGGGATTGAAATAGAAATAGTGTATCTGTTTGCTCAGTAAAAAATATATTTTAACTATGCAAAATCATGACATGTGCTATTAATATCTGTTTCTTTAGACGTGCACTCAGTCTCCTCATTGTTTATTTATACCTTTTATTTAGATCACTTATTTGAATGTGTTGTCACTTTAGTCTTAAAATTCATTTAAAACTAGAAACCTTGAGGAGTGGCTGAGTCAGATGCATATTAAGCTGGTAAGCCCTTTTTTCCTAGAAAAGGGTGATTAAAATTGGTTCAGGGTGGGGCCTTCCAGTTCTGGCTCTAGTGATTGGGTTTATACAGTTGAGTGCAGTGATAGTGATAAGCTTTTTGTACCAGATGGGGTGAGATTGTGCTTCTAAGAGTATGAACTTTTGCTTGTTGGCTCTGGTCTTTAAAGCTTGAGGATTAAAAAAAATTTTTTTTTTTCTTTTGTTAATAGAGTTTGATAGGAGACTTTTCTAATGCCAGTTTGTATAGTTTCTTTGTTTTACAATCTACATATATATCACATCTTGCTTTTTGCTGTGTGGGTGTTAAATGTGCTATGAGTATACTTTTAGAGGAAAAGCTTTAAAATAGTGTGAAATAAATGTCTTTTTATACATCTCAACATACTTTCAAGCATCTAGATGCACTCAAACCAAATTAATTAGAAAAATCTAGATTTCAATTAATACCTGTGCTTTAACTTTTAAGACTCTTAGTTACAGAGGCATAGTTTGCTTTGAAAAAAGTTAAAAGTAATTTCTTAAATTTCTGGAGATGAGAACATGCTCTCTGTAAAACCAGTTTCATAGAAAGCTGTTGGACCTCATTTTTAGGTGATCAGTTTTCAACCTTGAACAAGTCACTTAAGGTCTCAAATAATTGGCCTTTTCATCTGTAAAATAGCATACTCTATGCTTTTCTTTTATCTATTCTTTTTGCATCAAAGATCTATCAAATCATTTGTTAGAAATTGTTCATTTAATCAGAAAGATCGGGTTTTCTCTCCTTTTCTGTTGGCATGATTTGTTACCGATTTGTGTAGCATAACCAGTCTTTGGCTTAATTTTACTTTTGTTAGTTTTTTTTTTTTTTTTCAGGTGCCAGTCTATTGTCTTTTGTATTTGTCCCTTTTCTTTGTCTAGTAAATTCAGTTAAAGTGAACTATTTGAAAGTAAGTGACAGACATCACGATACTTCATGCTTAAAACCATTGGCATTAATCTCCTAACAAGGACATAGTCCTCCAGAAAATGCAGTACCATATCACAATTCTAAATCTAATATTGATACAATACTGTTGTCTAGGATATAGTCTGTATTCAAATTTCTTACTTCTCCCAATAATATCCTTCAGGCTGTCCTCAACTCACCTCATCCCCCCCTCAATTCAGTAGCTAGTCAAGGGTCACCCTAAATTTAGTTGTCATGTTAAACTATCTTGGTTAAAGATCCTTTCTAGAAAGGTGATAATATATTTAAAAGTAAACGATATATAATACTTAATGGAAAGTCCTCACTAGTCTAATACAGTGGTGTCTGTGTTGCTGCTGCTGCTGCTGCTAAGTCGCTTCAGTCGTGTCCAACTCTGTGCAACCCCATAGACAGCAGCCATCAGGCTCCGCCGTCCCTGGGATTCTCCAGGCAAGAACACCGGAGTGGGTTGCCATTTCCTTCTCCAGTGCATGAAAGTGAAAAGTGATAGTGAAGTCACTCAATCGCATCTGACTCTTAGATATCTCATTATGCTAATTCTCTGTTTTGTGTCTAGGCTCTTCTGTGTGGCAGCTCAGAATGATGGATCAAGCCAGATCAGCATTCTCTAACTTGGTATGATTTTAAGATGTATTTCTCTGTCACCAGTTTGCAAGAGTCTGAAGCATATGAAGATGCTTTTCACCCAGTAAGCAAGAAAAAATAACCAAAGCTATCATCAGTTACTCATTTATGTTTGAAGTGGTGGTCTTGAGGTGTACTAGATCTCACAAAGGAAGGTTATATTCAGTCTTGAGTAGAGTTAATTATGGAAAATCATGTAAGAAGTTTCAGGGCATAGTGAAGAGATAGTCAGATAGTTCAGATAAACTAAAGAAAGCACTGGTCAAAATGTCTATCAGTAGACATGATAACAGAAACTGAATGAAAAGGCTGAATGAGATAAGGGCCAGTGTATGAACCAGCCCTCTTATGCTATTGACAGAACTGGGCACAAGGAAGTGTGCTAGCTTGAAAAGGGAACTTTTTCCTTGAGAATGTACAGCAAGTCATAGTAATAGCCCAGTAGCACCTGATCAAGCTTCCTTTAAATGTCCCAGTTCCCTTTCTTCTCTTTCATAATGCTTTCTTTTCTTTTTTTTTTAAAATCTCAGTTTGGTGGAGAACCATTGTCATATACCAGGTTTAGTCTGGCTCGGCAAGTAGATGGTGATAACAGTCATGTGGAGATGAAATTAGCTGCAGATGAAGAAGAAAATGTTGACAGTAACATGAGGGGCAACCAAACCAGTATCGCAAAACCGAAAAGGTTAAATGGATATGTCTGCTACGGGATCATTGCTGTAATCGTCTTTTTCTTGATTGGTAAGAACAGCCATTCAAAACTTTAAAAATTCCTTGTTGTCAACTCTAGGAAGTTTGTTCATCCAGCTCAGCAAACATTTATGTAGTGCATTGTGCAAGATACCAGGAATACAGTGATGCCTAAGATTTTACACCTGCCTTTGAGGTTAGCCTGGTGGGAGAAGAGCAACGCAGGGATCATTTCAGTGTAATGTGCAAATGTTACACTAGAAATTTGCACAGGGTATTTGGAGCATAGATGCTGGCCCTGAGGATTCACAGAAGGCTTCTGGGAAGAAAAGTTACCTTTGCTTTGAAAAGCTAACTGTTTAAAATGAAATTATTATATAATAGATTGAATGGTTTAAAATAGACAAAGCTGAGATGTGTCATTTACTTTCAGATGCCTTACAGTTTAATTTAATGCCAGCATTTGAAAATATTAACAATTCTTACAGGAACGGAGTATAAATGAAATTCTTTGAATTCACCTCTGAAACTCTTTATCCTTAGGATTTATGATTGGCTACTTGGGCTATTGTAGACGTGTGGAATCACAAGATTGTGGGAAAGAGGCAGGAACACAGCCTTCGTGCCCAGAGGAGACAGAAACTTTCGAATCAGAAGAGCAACTCCCTGGAGTACCTCGCATATTCTGGGCAGACCTCAAATCAACGTTGTCAGGAAAACTGGATGCCGTAGACTTTGCCAGGGCCATCAAGTAAGCCTGAGCTGCTTCACAAGTCCAACCTCAATGCCTAAGCAAATACTATTAGGTGCAATGGAATAAAACAAGGGTGACAGTCTGGAGGAAAAGCTGGTTAGAACAGGCGAGACATTTTCAGTCAAGGGTAGTGAAAGTGAAAGCGTCAGTTGCTCAGTCGTGTCCACTCTTTGCGACCTCAGGGATTGTAGCCCACCAGGCTTCTCTGTCCGTGGAATTCTCGAGGCAAGAATACTAGAGTGGGTAGCCATTCCCTTCTCCAGGGGATCTTTCCAACCCAGGGATCGAACTCGGGTCTCCGGCATTGCAGGCAGATTCTCCCCCCACCCCACCCCCTTTTTTTTAAAGAAAATTCATAGGCTTTTGGTCTTTTGTCATATGGTTCTTTGTAGCCTGTTGCTTGCTGTCAGACTTTGTTCTTCCCTGATTTTCCATCTCATTCCCCTGTAAGTCATGCTGAGCCCTGCTACTATCCATAAAGGAATCAGCAGCTTTTTTCATCCTCTAGCTCAGGACTAACCAACAGCCCAAGTCTCAAGTATTTCTTGATTTCTTCTGGTTCTTACTCAACTCATACCCTAAGAAGTATCCTTCAGGTTTCTGTCTTTAGACTTTTCTTTTTTTGGCTGCACTGGGTCTTCATTGCTGCGTGCACGGGCTTTGTTTAGTTGCAGTAAGCATGGGGTGCTCATCTTTTACCTTTTGTTAACCCCGAATAGTTTCAATGGGACAATAATTCTTTTGGTCTTAAATGAGAAATCTTGGCATTTTTACTTCTTCTGGTGAATATTTTTGTGTGTACTGTACACTAGGCATTATGGATAAAGTGAGGGTGAGGCTATAGTCTCAAAAAAGATTATATAACTCATGTGATGTGTATATTTACAAAGAGTCATGAGATATCAAAACGAAGAGGAGGTTTGCTTCTGGGATATTCAGAATGCTTCAAGAAGTGAAATTGAAGCTGTATGTCTTGAATACACCAACAGTAACACTGTCTTTCATTTCGCTTAGAGCAGATCTTATGGATACTCTTTTCCCCTAAAATTACCCTAAGCAGATATATAGGGATGAGGCTTTACAGTAGATAAAGAGGTTTAATTCCTGCAAATATAGATGCTTTTTTTTTTCTTTTCCTTCTAAGCTTGTCTCTTTCTGGTTAATCCAGAATTTTGGGTTACAGTTATTTTATTGAGTTATGCTTTTAAGACAACTTGCTTGATATTTGAGTTCAGTGTTTAAGTTAAACTTTAGTTCATTTAACAGTGAGTTTTTTCCCCTCCAGGATGCTGAATGAAAATTCTTATGTCCCACGTGAAGCTGGATCTGAAAAAGATACCAGTTTGGCTTTTTTCATTGAAAATCAATTACAGGACTGTAAACTCAGCAAAGTCTGGCATGATGAACATTTTATTAAGATTCAGGTCAAAGGCAGGTATGTTGAAAGATGGTAACCTCATTTTATAGAATTAGCTATTCTCAGGTGTGCTAATTATTGTCTGACTCTGTGACCCCATGGATTGTAGCCCACCAGGTTCCTCTGTCCATGGAATTCTCCAGGCAAGATTACTGGAATGGGTAACCTCACTCCTACCATCTTGCCTGATAGGATCTTCCTGACCTAGGGATCGAACCTGGGTCCCTGCATTCCAGGTGGACTCTTTACCATCTGAGCCACCAGGGAAGCCCTAATTATAGCAAAGACCTTCAAAATAAATAATGTATGTCAAATGCTAAATGTATTAAATCCATTTAATTTTTTTCTCAAAGATGCCTTCACTTCATTTTCCCTTAACCTTTTTTTTTTCCCCCACAGTTCTCAAAACTCGGTGTCTATAGTGAGTACAAGCGGTAACGGCAGTCAGGCATACCCAGTGGAGAGTCCTGAGGGTTACGTGGCATATAGTAAGGCTGCGACCATTACTGTGAGTAAGGCAAAGCCATGCATGATTCTTATTCCCCTGTTGAATAGCTCGAAAACTCATTGTCTTTTCCTGTTCTTAGTATAAGTTTACTTGTAAAATGTAGCTGGTCATGGGATATTTTTGTTCTCATCCCTCCTATGCCACAGTTAAAATCCCGAGTCCTCAGCTTGGTTGGCAAGGCCCTAAGTGATTCTGCTGCTCTGCTCTTCACTCACTCTGCTGTGGCCACTCTCGCCTCCCTGCTGTTCCTCAAACACTCTAACTCAAACATGCTCCCACCTCAAGGCCTTTCTAGATCGCCTTTCTCTTTGTCTGTCCCACTCCTCCCTTAAATATCAGCACGGCTTCTTCCCTCCCATTGCACTGGAGTCTCTTCTCCAGCATTACCTCCCTAGGGAAGTCTTCTTTGATTATCTTATCAAAAATGGCCTTCCTCCAGTCCCTTCTCCTTACCCTGTAAGTACAGAGCCTGACATTATTCACTTGTTTCCACACTAGCATGTAAGCTACACAAAGGGCTAGGAGTTAGTTTCATTTTCTGCTGTGTCACAGAGCCTCGGACAGTGCCTGACACATGCTAGGATTTACTGAATGAATTCATGTATCAGATTCACCCTTATGTGGAGGCAGATGTAAATAACCATCTTGGCTGGAGTCTAATGTTAGTTTGATGCTTTACTGCTTGATCTTTTAAAATTTAGGCAACTTTGGCCAAACTACTATAGAAGTTGAAAAATAGCTAGCTAGATCTATCTAGGTTTTTTAGGTTAAAATCCACATATTTATATGCCAGAGTCTTATCTGAAGATTGTCTTCTGAGCCAAATGAAGTTTTATGGTTCTTCTCTGTCTTCCTGGTTGCCTGTGCTGTATCACTTTCACTGGCCACCCACAAGCCAGTGTTTTGGAGGTAGGTAGTAATAGTTTACAGTCAACAATTTTGGATTCATGATCTCTGAAGAAGATTTAGCTTCGGGACCAGGGACCAGGCTTGATCACTCAAGACCTTTTGTGTGGCAGGAGTTTTATGACAGTGAAAAAGGACAGACAAAGCTACTGACATAGACATCAGAAGAGGACAGAGCGCCCCCACTCACTAGTGTATCGAGGCCTTATATGTGTTTGCCTGACCCACTCCCACAACATACATCTTAAATTAACAAAGTTAGAACGAACAATAGAAAGGTCTTACCAGACCCATTCCCATAACATAAGTCTTAATATAACAAGATAACCAAGGTACAGAGCTTAAGGAAAAATATACCCTTGAGCAAGATGAGCTTTGTTGTGTAATCATTCAGTTCAGTCGCTCAGTCCTGTCCGACTCTTTGCGACCCCATGAATCACAGCACGCCAGGCCTCCCTGTCCATCACCATCAAGTCAGTGATGCCATCCAGCCATCTCATCCTCTGTCGTCCCCTAACGTGTAATCATTAGTTCTGGGAAAAACATTTTCTGTGACTAAGACTAAGGAGTGTAGAAAAAAATGTTTGTCCTTTTCTCCTCCTCAAGAGACCCCTTTCTCCTCCTTGGGGGCCCTGGACGTCTTATCAACCTACCTAAGAATTAACTCTCTCAGTAGGTTGTTCTGTTAAAGAATGTGGAGAGGATTAGTTCACCTGAATGCTATCTGTGTTTAGATATTTAGTTGCTAATGTCAGTTTATAGCCATTCATCTGAACTCTGATAGAGTTTAGGAGCATTATGATGACAACTTACATAAACATCTAAAAGTTGATCTCTGCAAGTTTAGTTTATTCTAAAACAACTTTTGGATGGATTTATTATCACAGCTTTCAGTTAATTCTTATGTCCTTGGTTATCTGCAGTTCAAGTATAGGAACATTATGTAATTGGTTCTGCCTTGGCTAGTCTACAGTGTTTTTAATGACAGATACCTCTTTGCTTAAGCATATTTTAATTATCCTTTCTCTTTCCCCCAAATATCTGAAGCAATGTAAATTAACATAAATAGTCAATGTTAATTAAATGAAAGGTATCATAAGGTAATGAAAGATATGAATATTTAGTTCAGTTCAGTCGGTCAGTTGTGTCTGACTCTTTGCGACCCCGTGAACCACAGCATGCCAGGCCTCCCTGTCCATCACCAAATCCCAGAGTTCACCCAAACCCATGGCCATTGAGTCGGTGATGCCATCCAACCGTCTCATCCTCTGTCGTCCCCTTCTCTTCCTGCCCTCAATCTCTCCCAGCATCAGGGTCTTTTCAGATGAGTCAGCTCTTCACATCAGGTGGCCAAAGTATTAGAGTTTCAGCTTTAGCATCATTCCTTCCAAAGAACACCCAGGACTGATCTCCTTTAGGATGGACTGGTTGGATCTCCTTGCAGTCCAAGGGACTCTCAAGAGTCTTCTCCAATACCACAGTTCAAAAGCATCAATTCTTTGGCGCTCAGTTTTCAGCAGACTCTGTCATTGTTCTAATACCATAATGCTCATTGAATCTAATGTCTTTATCCTAGGGCAAACTGGTCCATGCTAATTTTGGCACTAAACAAGACTTTGAGGATTTAAATATGCCTGTGAATGGATCTTTAGTGATTGTAAGAGCTGGAAAAATCAGTTTTGCTGAAAAGGTGAGTATGAGTTATTAAATATATAAAATCATTCTATAGCTAAATGGTATTGTTAATTTTCTTACATTCTGAAAACCATCAGTGTTAAACTCTCATACCTGATAATATAATTTATTAAAGTACTCTACAAATCAAATAAGTTCCTGTTATCTAAAGTTATAGGATACTTCTGAAACTGGCATATCTACTTGGAGTACTTTGCAATAATTGTTCTCCAGTAAAAAAGGAGTTATGAGAAATGCTTAAGTGAAAGACATTTAAATTGTGTTTGTGTAACCAAGTTATATATATATATAAAACCAAGGTTTATGTGTATATACACACACACACACATACATTCTTTCTCTCTCTATATATATATATTAATGTATATGATTCAGTTATAACTGTGTTTTATAAAAAGGAAAATAAAAAGTCACCTATACAAGGGCTTAGAATGGAAAGACAGTGGTTGTCTTGGAAGGGTTTTTATTATTTATATTTTGAATTCTCTGTAAGAGTTCAGTTCAGTCAGTTCAGTGGCTCAGTCGTGTCTGACTCTTTGCGACCCCATGAATCACAGCACGCCAGGCCTCCCTGTCCATCACCAACTCCTGGAGTTCACTGAGACTCACGTCCATCAAGTCAGTGATGACATCCAGCCATCTCATCCTCTGTCGTCCCCTTCTCCTCCTGCCCCCAATCCCTCCCAGCATCAGAGTCTTTTCCAGTGAGTCAACTCTTCGCATCAGGTGGCCAAAGTACTGGACTTTCAGCTTTAGCATCATTCCTTCCAAAGAGCACCAGGACTGATCTCCTTTAGAATGGACTGGTTGGATCTCCTTGCAGTCCAAGGGACTCTCAAGAGTCTTCTCCAATACCACAGTTCAAAAGCATCAATTTTTCGGCGCTCAGCTTTCTTCACAGTCCAACTCTTATATCCATACATGACCACTGGAAAAACCATAGCTTTGACTAGACGGACCTTTGTTGGCAAAGTAATGTCTCTGCTTTTCAATATGCTATTTAGGTTGGTCATAAGTTTTCTTCCAAGGAGTAAGCGTCTTTTAATTTCATGGCTGCAATCACCATCTACAGTGATTTTGGAGCCCAAAAAAGTAAAATCTGACCCTGTTTCCACTGTTTCCCCATCTATTTCCCATGAAGTGATGGGACCAGATGCCATGCCGTGATCTTGGTTTTCTGAATGTTGAGCTTTAAGCCAACTTTTTCACTCTCCTCTTTCACTTTCATCAAGAGGCTTTTTAGTTCCTCTTCACTTTCTGCCATAAGGGTGGTGTCATCTGCATATCTGAGGTTATTGATATTTCTCCTGGAAATCTTGATTCCAGCTTGTGCTTCTTCCAGCCCAGCGTTTCTCCTGATATACTCTGCATAGAAGTTAAATAAGCAGTGTGACAATATACAGCCTTGACGTACTCCTTTTCCTATTTGGAACCAGTCGTTGTTCCATGTCCAGTTCTAACTGTTGCTTCCTGACCTGCATATAGGTTTCTCAAGAGGCAGGTCAGGTGGTCTGGTATTCCCATCTCTTTTAGAAT
>NW_011494604.1:4303208-4326664 GCF_000754665.1 Bison bison bison | reverse complement strand
ATATTGAGTGCAGCACTTTCACAGCATCATCTTTGAGGATTTGAAATAGCTCCACTGGAATTCCATCACCTCCACTAGCTTTGTTCGTAGTGATGCTTTCTAAGGCCCACTTGACTTCACACTCCAGGATGTCTGGCTCTAGGTCAGTGATCACACTATCGTGATTATCTGGGTCATGAAGATATTTTTTGTACAGTTCTTCTGTGTATTCTTGCCACCTCTTCTTAATATCTTCTGCTTCTGTTAGGTCCATACCATTTCTGTCCTTTATCGAGCCCATCTTTGCATGAAATGTTCCCTTGGTATCTCTAATTTTCTTGAAGAGATCTCTAGTCTTTAAGAGTTAGTTAAGCTTTATTGTGCAACCACATTGGAGTGGAAGTGTTTTTTACTTTTTAAATTGATATATAATCAATATACCATAAAATTCACTCTTTAAAGTATACTATTCAGTTTTTAGTATATACACAGGTTGTGCAACTACCATCATGATCTAATTCCAGAATATTTTCATTATATCCTAAAGATAACCCTATACCATTTTCAGTTACTCCCCATTCTTCCCTCCTTCTAGTCCCTGGCAATCACTAATCTACTCTGTTGCTATGGATTTGCCTCTTCTGGACATTTTATATGACCAGAATCATACAATATTTTGCCTCTTTTGACTGGCTTCTTTTCACGTGCATAATGTTTTCAAGGTTCATCCACGCTGTACCATTAATCAGTGCTTCATTTCTTTTTCTGACTGAATAGTATTTGATGTAAGGATATACCACATTTTGCTTGTTTACTTGTCAGTTGACAGACATTTAGGCTGTGTCTACTTTCTGGTTTTATGAAGAGTGCTACAGTAAACATTCATTTATATATTTTAGGTGAATAGATATTTCTGATTATCTTGTGTGTCTACCTAGGAGTGAGATTGCTGGGTCATATGGTAACTCTATGTTTAGCTTTTGGAGTATATAACATTTTTGAAATGACAACGTTTTAGAAATGGAAGAGAGATTAGTGGTTGCCAAAAGTTGAGGGTGAAAACAAATGGCAACTGAAGAATCTTTGTGGTGTTAAAACTAATTGTTTGGTATTTTGATTGATTGTTTAGAACTTAATACATACAAACACATGAATGAGTGCAAGTAAAACTGGAGAAGTCTGAATAATATATGTAGATTGTATTGTATCAATGTTAGTATTCAGGCTGTTAGTTCTGCAGACTTTGAAAGAAAACTGGGCAAAGTTTACAGTGGATCTCTTATTTCTTAAAGCTACAAATGAATCTACAATTATCTTGTAAAATTTTCAGTTAATTTCTTTAAAAAAGTTAAATTTTAAGGCAAGTATTTTTTTCCTATCCATGTTAGCTATTGAAATGTTGGAAGTATTGGTGTAGTCTGCTGTAGCCCTTTGTCTTTCAGTATATGTTCAGTATGTATTCTTTTAATTTTTGTTGATTAGATCTTCATTTTCTGAGCTTTATGCGTTTTTCTTTAGGTGGCAAATGCTGAAAGTTTAAATGCAATTGGTGTCTTGATATACATGGACTACAGTAAATATCCCATTGTTAATGCAAATCTTCCAGTTTTTGGACATGTGAGTTTTTATTTCTTGACTAAATAAGTTACTGGGTTCTACAAATTGATGCTGGGTTCCATCTACATTAATAGCAATAGAACTATGCCTTCCTCAAATACTTTTTTTGCCCTTGGAGAATTTTAGCAATAAGTGAGAAGATGAATTACATGACTTTGAAACCTAATTATTACTTATTGCTAAAAATACTTTACCAATAGTACCTTGAATTAAGAATTTGACATATGCCATATAAAAACAAAAGTCATATATTATAGAGCCACTCAGACTTTCAGACTATAAATGTAGGTTATAACCTCATACAGAATTTGAATCTTATAGGGATTTCCTGAATAAATGTGTGAGCTAATTACTCTTTTGTTTCACTAGGCTCATCTGGGAACAGGTGACCCTTACACACCTGGATTCCCTTCTTTTAATCACACTCAATTTCCACCATCTCAGTCATCAGGATTGCCCAACATACCTGTCCAAACAATTACCAGAGCCGGTGCAGAAAAGCTATTTCAGTAAGTTCTTATTTGAAAGCCATCTTGCAGGGTCAAGTTTTATGATTAGGGAGAAATAATAATCTGTTGATTTGATAAAATCTTAAAACAATTGGCTTAAAACACATGTTGGGTGTTTGGGGGATGGTTAGCTGTTAACTTGATGTATATAAAAATGAAATTTTTCCTCTATAAACTGATCTTAATAGACATTCGATTCGTTAAACTTGAAGAGACCTTGTTCAGTCCACCCAGTGAATTTCTTGTGTAATATTGTTGGCGTACCTTCTGCTTGAGTACTTCCTGTGGTTAAAGCATTTTGTTACCTACGGCAACATTCAGTTATTGGAGAAGATCTGTTAGAATTTGTATTGGGCTGAAATCTTATTCCCTGGAATATCCATTAGTTCTGGACTTTCTTTTTTAGCAGCAGAATGATTTGTTTCTTTGTCTATAGATTGAATATCCTCAGTTCTCATGAGCTTCCCAGATGCTTTATAGTCATAATTAGCCCTTCTGGATATCCTCCCTAGTGTACTAGTATTTCTGTTTAAAAATAGAAACCAGGCTGCTTAGAGTACATGTCGTTAATTTTTATCTTGATCTGGATATATCCCTTCGTATTGGCAGGGGATGTTAGTCTATTTTCAAACATTCACGTGAGTATTTATTTGCTATGTGACATAGAATAAGTTACTCTAACCACACTGGTGATGTTTGACATAATTGTATAGCTGAAGTGTATTCTACTTAGCAGGATTACTGATATCAAATGAAGAGCCATCTACATGCAAGGACTTAATATATGACTATTAATAATGTGTCTAATAGGTTTTTTTAATAGGTGATTCTTTTTGACTAAAACCAAACTTAGAATCAGCTACTTCTTCCTACTACCTACAAGCCTTTCCTAATCTATGAAGCCAGCCCCTTATCTTGTTCTTGCGTACTGGGGGGTTAATAATGTTTTGACTTATTTATGTAAGTAAGCCCTTTTGAGCAGTCATTTGGATAACACATGCGGAATCAGAAGGGGGAAGCTATCTAACCTAACTATAGCAGCATGAGAGTATTTTTTCGTAACTGAAATAAGAATGCATACTTGCCTTGTTGGGCTTTCCTTGTGACTCAGCTGGTAAAGAATCTGCCTGCAATGCGGGAGACCTGGGTTTGATCCCTGGGTTGGGAAGATCCCCTGGAAAGGGAAAGGCTACCCACTCCAGTGTTCTGTCCTAGAGAGTTCTATGGACTGTATATATATAGTCCATGGGGTCTCAAAGACTTGGACACGACTGAGCGGCTCTCACTTTCACTTGCCTTGTTAGTGGAGAGTTAGGAAACATGAGAATGTATTGATGCACCTTTATAGATACGGACTTCATTTTTAATCCATCTTGGAGTCTATTTAAAATGTAAATTATAGCTATTCTCTGGCAGAAACACATACATCAGGTGGGATAGGTAATTTTTTAAAAAATTCATTAAACTAGGAAGCAACTCATACTTTTCAAATGACTGCCTACAGATCAGAGTAAAACACAAGTATTTGGTCACTAGTGAGTAATTTTGTGTGTTCTATTTGTCCTCTTGACCTCGAAAGTCACTGATTTTGTAAACCGTGAGGAAGTTAACAGTAACTCAGAACTCTGATCTCTATTTTCTGCTTCTAGAAATATGGAAGGAGACTGTCCTCGTATTTGGGGAACAGACTCTTCATGTAAGCTGGTATCCTCACAGGATAAGAATGTGAAACTTAGCGTGAACAATGTGCTGAAGGAGATAAGAATTCTTAACGTCTTTGGAGTTATTAAGGGCTTTGAAGAACCAGGTAAAGATCCTTGGGGACTTTTTGTTTGGTTTTCCTCACTAAAGAAGTGGCTAGAGGGAGAGAGGGCAGGAGCACTGACTGGGCTTGGTTTCTTGAAATGCTAAACCATATCTGTCCTAAAGTGAACTAACTGTTCAAGTGTCAGCTTTAGTAGGAGGTAATAACAACCTAGAAAGTTAACTTGTTGAACTGACCATTGTGCCTAGGAAATCTCTTTTTAAGTTATTAAGTAGACCAGAGGTAAGCAAATTTCTTCTTAAGGGGGCAAATAATAAACATGTTGTAGGCCAAATAGTCTCCATTGCAACTCTTCAACTCTGCCACTGCAGCATGAACACAGCCATGGACAATATTAATGAATGGGCACGCAGGCTGGAGTTTGCCACTATATCTGTTTGCTATCAAATAGTCATACCATTTGGTAAGGAAAGCCCTTGGACTTCAGTGCTTACTAGACAATTAGCGAGCACAAATAAGTAGGCAGTGAGTAACCTTAATTAGTAATGTAGAAAAAAGAGATTAGTATTGTCGTATGAATGTTTAATCCCTGGAGTCCTAAGTCAGGTCTGAAGTAAGGATCTCTCACCCTTACTACATATACTACATTTTTTACCCTTCTACTAATGTGCTTATTCTAGACTTCACTATTAGAAAACAGTTTAAAAGCTGTTTGAATAATTTATCTTTTTTTTTTTTTTTTTTTAAGATCGCTATGTTATAGTAGGGGCCCAGAGGGATGCCTGGGGTCCTGGAGCTGCAAAGTCCAGTGTAGGAACAAGTCTGCTATTGACACTTGCCCGGATACTTTCCGATATGGTCTTAAAAGGTAGAGTACAAATTTTGAGAACTTGAGCGTCTATGTACTGTGCTTCTAAATGTTATAATATGCTTTGCTCACTTTTGCCTATGTTCTTATGGTTCACTTGTGCTGGGCCCTCGGACCCAAAGATTCAAGAATGTGATGGGGGTTTGTATGTGTGGGTGGGTGGGTATAAGAGTGGCAAGTACCACGGGAGAAAGGCTTAAAAGTAAGCCTTTGTTACATAAACATTCCTTAAAGTTTATTTATTTATTTTTGGCTGTGCTGGGTCTTCATTGCTGCACAGGCTTTCTCTATTTGAGACAAGTTGAGGTGTGTAGGCTTCTTATTGCCGTGGCTTCTCTTGTTGCAAAGCACAGGCCCTAGGACCTGGGGCTTCAGTAGCCACAGCACATGAGCTCAGTAGTTGCGGCTCCTGGGCTCTAGATTGCGGGCTCAATAGTTGTGGCACATGAGCTTAGCTGCTCTGCAGCATGTGGGAGCTTCCCAGACCAGAGATTGAACCCGAATCTCCTGCATTGGCAGGCGGATTCTTTACCACTGACCACCAGGGAATCCCTAGACCCTGAATTCTTAAGTGCAAAGTACGTTGTCTTTTGTTGTATTTGCCTTTGACTTTGAAACAGTTTTCTGTGCAGTGTCTTCATCGTACTGGGAATCATGAGTTTCTTTGAGACACTGAAAAGCATTGTCTTGGGCCCTAAATTCTCTTTGACATAACCAGAATGATACAGCAAATCTAACATGGTCCCTAAGGAATCTGTGTGAAAGCAAGCAGTGTCATACCTCTGCACTATGTTCTATAGTTTGATTATAGAATGATAATATATAACTTTATAAGTAAAATATGGAATATTTGGTTTATAAGTATATTATATAGTATATAATATGTTTATGTAAGAAAGGCTCACTTTCAAGACTGTCACATGGTACTTGCCACTCTTTTATATCGGCCCACCCGCACATGCAAACCCCCATCACAAATCTTGAATCTTTGGGTCCTAGGGCAAGTTGCAGTGCTTAAGTCATAAACAAAAGTAAATTAATGCAGGAAAGGATGTACCCGGGGGAGGGGGAGGAGTGGAGTGGAGGGTAGTGGCCCATAAAAGCCCCAAAGGAACTATCATTAATTTCTCTGAAAACTCACTCTTTCCTAAACTTAAATTTGTGAGTTTTAATTCTATCTCAAACATTTGTTTTTAAAGTAATCTGGTATTTTAAGTGACTTCTAGGCAAATCGTTTTCAAAGAATATACTTCGGTTGTGATTTCAAATAGCTCTTGGTCTGGAAGTTATGGGACTCAAAGAATGGAATGTAGGAGTGAGGTCTAGTAAGCTGGTCCTTACTGTGTACTTCAGGTCTTATTTGCAAATGATCTCCTATTACTTTTAAAATTTATTTCTATTTCTTTTGGTTCTTTTCACTTGGGGCCTCAAAAGGAAAAGAAATAGTTTTGAATCTGTAGTCTGTAATCTGAAATTTCTGATGCATCTTAAGTCAGTTACCAACCTGTAACCTTTTCCAAGATAGAACTAACTTTTTGTTGTCTCTTAGGTCAGTTTAAACCCAGCAGAAGCATTGTCTTTGCCAGCTGGAGTGGTGGAGACTTTGGAGCTGTTGGTGCCACTGAATGGCTAGAGGTATTATCTATATCTCATCCATACCCAGAATGGGCCTCCCACTTGTAATTGCTTAAGCTGTCTTCCAAACACCATGCTCTTTTAGATTTGTTTATATGATTTTTTAACTTTGTATATTTAGTTTCAATAAAATCCAAACTTAAACAGAAATCCCTAATAATAGCTCTGTAGGTGATAATTGGATTAATACATTCTAGTACATTCGTATTTTTCCTTTTCCAGGGATACCTTTCCTCATTGCATTTAAAGGCTTTCACTTACATTAATCTGGATAAAGCTGTTGTTGGTAAGTGTCTTTTCTTTAGTATCTTTTCATGATAAATTTATAAACTACTTATAAAAAAGAAGAAGAAAGCTTTCTAAAGCAGCACTTGTTATTTTTTACAGTCTACACTGGACATAGCCAGATCAAAAGATTGACATAGTTTTCTCTTAAATAATGCATAAATTTATATGGGTGTGGATTGCCTTGCCTAGAGCAGTGGTTCTTTACGTGGTCCCAGGTCAGCACCATCAGGATCACCTGGGAACTGTGAGAAATGCAAAATTTCAGGCCCTACCCTAGACCTTTTGAACCAGAATCTGGACCGTACCATCTAGCAAACTGTTGTAACCAGTGCTTATGATGCACTAAAGTTTGAGAACCACTAGTTATCTACTCTGGACCAGGAGGAAATAAACCATGCCAATAGAATGGTACTTCTGGAGACTAATTCACAACTTGCTAGATTGTGGCTTCATGGATAGAAATATAAGATAATCAAACTTCTGAAAGAGTCTGGTGTTAGTAAAAATACAGATGTAGCCAGTGGATGAAGTGGAGAGTAATGACATGTCTATTTGGGGAAGAAAAAGGAAGGAGTTACAATTAAACTAAATTTTATTAGTCATTATTGCTATTTTACCTTTGCCACAAAATGTATTGAATATAACAAGCTTGCTATTGCTAATAGATGACTGCCCTAACATGGGTGAACCAAAAAGTTACAAAAATACAAGTCGTTAACATTAAATATGCAAACTCAAGGACTAAGAGCTTCAGTTGAGTAAAATTTGGTGTTTAGCAGTCACTAAAGAGCTTGACTCCTCAACCACTTTTTTGTCTACTTCGTAAAGAGGGAGAGTTGTTGTATATGCCATCGATTAGGTTATTGTCCTCCTGTTTGCCAAGTAGTTATTGCTGTAGAAGTAGTAGCGTGCAAACTGCTTGACTAAAGGAGGAGCAATGTTAATCTCTTTGCAGGTACTACCAATTTCAAAGTTTCTGCCAGCCCACTGTTGTATTCACTTATTGAGAAAATCATGAAAGATGTGAGTATATCCTTAATCATCAAAGTGTAATGAAAGTTGGACAAAATATTAGGATGACAGACATTTATACTGAACTACTGTAGGTGTCTATGAGGGTTGTCTAGAGTCAGAATGTTAAGGAAGGGTTAAATGAACTTAAACCATACCTGAGACTTAAATAAGAAAGCCAGATGAAATACTCACTGAATAAAAACAGACATATGAATGACTATAGTTTTGAATGAGCAGGGAAAAAACATATTGGAGTGATTAAAGCTGGAGATGAAAAAGGGTCAGGGAACTTGACCTCGATCCCATGGGAAACTGGGGAGTTACTGTAGGGTCTCCCAACAGGGCAGTAATGTGTTTGCAGGTTAGGTTGCAGTAGTATAAAATGTGCTGGAAGGAAGAAACTAGAAAGAAGATAGTAGGCAGAACATAAAGTCTAGAAAGCACTGCTAAAACTGGGTGAAGCCCCCTTTAAAATGTTAAAAACGAAAACTTTCTTTCTCATAACTAAAAGAACTAACAGCACAAGCCTAGAAGGAATAACTTCAGAAATTATGGATTATAACTGTTTAAAGAAATTTTTTTCAAGATGATATAATAAAAAATGTAATGTTTTAAATAAATGTTTATAGAGAAAAATGTTAGTGACTAGTCTGAATAAATCCAGAATAAATAAATTTATATTATATTTATTTATATTAAATAAATTTAATATTTTATTAAATAAAATCCAGAATTTTATGATTAAAATTCATTTTAATCATAATTTATTTTACAGGTGAAGCATCCACTTAATGGGCTGTCTCTGTATCGGGACAGCAACTGGATCAGCAAAGTGTAAGTTGAGAAAGGTCAATGAATAGCTAACAGGAAAGCAGGGTCACTCAATAAATAGCACCTACTATGTCCATTAGAGGTTTAAAAATAACCTAGCATTGAGTTTACCTGTACCTGGAAAGATTCAATTTAAGAATTTACCTGAGGGTAGGATAGGGGTGCATGTAGCATAGTCTGTTCTTTGGAAAACTTTCTAAAGATGCTTTTTGGCTCTTCTTGTAGGCAAAAACTTTCTTTGGATAATGCTGCTTTCCCTTTCCTTGCATATTCTGGAATCCCAGCGGTCTCTTTCTGTTTTTGTGAGGTAAGTCTGAAGAATGCTACAGCACTGTATCTTAGATCTTCTTTGGTCAGTTTTGAGACCAAGTTTCCTAGAATGCTTAGTATGTGTTGAGAAATTATACATGTGCAGTTACTGTAATCTTTCTTATTGTCAGTCTTAACATAGAATTTTAATCTCAGCTTAGTTAGCGTTTGAGTTTATTTGCTAAAACTTCTTCAGTTATATATGATGACTTTCAGTAACAAGGCTGTCTATTGGAGAGTGCAAGTATAGAATATTTCCTTCAAACAAAGTTCTACTGGATAATGCTGTTCTTGATGCCTGTTGAAATATGATTGTAGATGTTTATCCCAAGATGTTAGTTAGTTTTTTAGGCAGGGATTATAGATAAAAGCACACACACAAAAAAGGCAAGCTTTTTAAGGGACAGAACTTTGAACTGACCAAGTTGTTGGAAAACCAAGATTGGCTTGGTACAAGAGCCAATTAGAAGACACTGAAATCCAGGCAGACTGAAAATGATGAAGGCCTCTGTGTTGGAGTTGAAAAACCAGCTCTGTAGCAGGCTCTTCCAAGGTGTGAAGAGATCCCAGAGTTCGTACAGGGGTTCAGGGTAGAAACTTTGGCATCAAATTGTTGACCCAGTAGAGGCCAGGTCCTTACTAGACTTCTTCCCACTGGGTGTTTTAGCCTGGGATTAGGACAGAAAAAGTGAGGAAGTGATGAAAGATGTGGATTTAGAGATTAACATAGCTGGAATTCCCCTAACTTTCTGCTAGATCAGCAGTATGAATGGTATTGAAATATTAGGTCATGATGTCTATTTAGTACCCTAGGAAGAACTGAGTATCAGGTCCTAGGGTTGAGGAAATTTATGGATGATTTCTGTTGACCTTCAGGAGTCTTTTTTTTAAAAGCTGTTCAGAGGTATAGGTAATACCTATACAAATAACATACATACCTATACAGATATGTGTGTGACACATACAGATAAGCATGTACAGTCTGAAAGTTAAGGACTGAGGTCAAACCAAAGGATTGCCAATGAGACTGTCACCAAGGACAGTGGTAGTGTTGAAGAAATAGTTACTAAAGTTGTCCGGTGAAAGGAGAGAGTTCTTGTGACTGTCTCATCAGAAAGGTAGCATGAATGGATGAAAGCTGCATGATGAGAAAGAAGGTAAATTTTTGGCTAAAAGTAACACTTTATATTGAAAGTACATTTCAGGCATGTTCTCCTCTTCCCTCATGCCAAACTTCACAGGGAGACAAGAACAAGGATACAACCTGCTCTGGCTACAAATCCATTCAGGGTCTGTGATGTGATAGAACAGGGATTCAGTACAGCTTAGAAGAAAGTAAAATCATTCCAGGAGTAGGTAAGGTTCAGAGGAACAAGCAAAAGCAGTATCTTCTTAAAGTAGTGGATAGGAGATAAAGTTGGAGTAGGAATATATTAGAAGCAAAGGAAGAATTACAGTTACTGTTACCTTGATGGGGGAAACTAGAATGTGAAACTCCTAGTCTTATAACCCACCTTTGTTTCCCAGGACACAGATTACCCTTATTTAGGCACTCCCATGGACACCTATGAGACACTGAACAGAGAAGTTCCTCAGTTGAACAGAGTGGCACGTGCAGCAGCAGAAGTGGCCGGTCAGCTTGTGATTAAACTTACCCATGGGGTTGAGCTGAACCTGAACTACGAGATGTATAATGACGAAATACTTCGGTTTGTGAAGGAAATGAACCTATTCAGAGCAGACATAAGGGTAAGCACTAATTAAATCAGGTTCCTACTGGTAAAGTATCAAACAGTTTGAAGAATACTGTTTAGCTATTCCTGGGGAGCAGGACAGGTAGACAAAGTATGTTTTAAAGTGCACTGAAGTATAATTTTGCATAGAATCCACAACTCACTTGAGAGGAAGCCCAGAGACTGCAGTACATAGGACAGACCACAGCAGTGTTTCAGAATCTACAACAGTGTTACCTCATTCATCTGAAACAGTTCTCTCATTCATGTATTCCTAGCACCCCATAAAGAGGCTGGATGTAAACCATATGAAGATCTCAACTATGAACTTTGGAGTTTGTGCCACAAATACTTTTCAGAGATCACATGGGTGGAGAGAGGCACTTAGCCAGTGGGTTTATTTAGTGTTGATCCTTTGTGTCAAATATTCAAAGTTTTGATAAAACCAAATTAATATTAATGAGTGGCTTTTATAGTACCAGAAGTCAATTCAACAGATCCCTTAAATAAAGTAAATCACTGATAACCTAATCTTAATTATAAGGATTGGCTTTCTTGAAACTAATTGTAACTGATCAGAAACTGGGACGTAAGAATGGATAATAGTACTATTTGCTGAGCTTAAATATGAGTACGTTACTTAGCATATAGAGCCTGGAACCTTGTGTACAATATGCTTATATCTAGCTTTTGCTGCGGAGAAGGCAATGGCAAGCTACTCCAGTACTCTTGCCTAGAAAATCCCATGGATGGAGGCTGCATTCCATGGGGTCGCTACGAGTCGGTCGCGACTGAGTGACTTCACTTTCACGCAATGGAGAAGGAAATGGCAACCCACTCCAGTGTTCTTGCCTGGAGAATCCCAGGGATGGCAGAGCCTGGTGGGCTGCTGTCTATGGGGTCGCACAGAGTCGGACACGACTGAAGCAACTTAGCAGCAGCAGCAGCTTTTGCTGACTTGAGCTTGTTTGTGAGTCTCACCCCCTTTTATCAGGATCATTTCAGTTACTACACCTAAATTTAGAAAGGTATGTGGAATAACACCCTTAGAAATATAGTGACTAATAGTGACTTTCATGTCTTTCTGTTTCAGGATATGGGTCTGAATATGCAGTGGCTGTATTCTGCTCGTGGAGACTTCTTCCGTGCTACGTCTAGACTAACTACGGATTATAAGAATGCTGAGAAAACAGACAGATCTGTGATGAGGGAAATCAATGACCGTATCATGAAAGTACGTAATCCTTAGAAAAGGAGGAATTCAAGTTTGTTCATGTCTAATTGGTAAATCTTGTGTTTCTAAAAAGTAGATTTTATAATTCTAGGAGCCTGGAATCCTTTCCCGCTTTAGAATTCAGCACAAATTTTAAAAAAGATCTAAAGCTAGTATATCTAAACTGAAAATACAGAAGACATTTGACCTAGTATTAGTTTTTTTAGGCTCTGAAATCATTTTAAAGAAAGGATCAGTAATGATTTTCATCTGTCATTTTCTCTGTATTTCTGTTTAAGTCAGCCCTTAGCTGTTTTATTATAGTGGAAACTTGTAAAACTTCCGTATGTAGACGCCAACCAAAAAAGAAACAAAAAACAACCCAGTGCAGTTAGAGTTTACAAAGGGATTGACAGCTTTCCTTACAGTTTTAACATTAGAAGATTAGTAGCTTGGTTCTCAACATTCTTAAAATTCAGGGAAATTTAAACATTGAAGCGAGAGAATGATGGTTGTTTTACTGTATCAGGTCATTTTCTCACGACAAAAGCTGAGCGTTGTGTAAGGTCTGTGTTTTATTTTTGCAGGTGGAATATCACCTCCTCTCACCCTATGTATCTCCAAGAGAGTTTCCTTTCCGACACATCTTCTGGGGCTCTGGCTCTCACACTCTGTCAGCTTTACTGGAGCACTTGAAGCTGCGTAAGAAAACTAATGGTGCTTTTAATCAAACACTGTTGGAAAACCAGTTGGCTCTGGCAACTTGGACTATTCAGGGAGCCGCAAATGCCCTCTCTGGGGACATTTGGGACATTGACAACGAATTTTAAATGTGACACCCATAACTTATGCTAAAACATCAGGGTAGTGTGGTTTCTAGACTTGTATTGGTTATGCTAAATTTTCAGTAGGGCTAAAAAACTAATATTAAAATTCTACCCAATCTTGGTACTACTAGATGTTGGTCTTTAGACAGCAGCTTTTACTACAGGGTAGGTACTTGCATTTCTAGTTAAATTAAATAATTTTTTAAAATGTTCACAATAGAATATTTTCTGTGATTATCTCTAGAATTTTTAGTGCTTTGTAATGGTAACTGCCTCTTTCCTGTCATAGTTCTGAAAAAGTCAGAACCAGTTATGTGAACTATTGGTCTAAATCCTAAGGACATGAGCTGGTTATCTTTTGAGCTGGAGGAGGAAGGTGATACCTGCTGAAGGTGGAAGGTGGTGGCTTAGAGTGGTCTTCCATCTTCATCTGATGCTAGACAGACACCAGACTGTAAGGCTTTACTCTCCATGGGGTCTCTGCCTTCTGTAAGGATTTAGCTGGTTTCTACCTCTGAAAGTGGAACAGTTCACTTTCAGAAGAGATGGGACATGTTTTCTTGCCATTGAGGTCTGAAATAGAAGAACTTCAGCTGCATAAAATGAGGTTCACAGGAGTAAGGCCTTAATGTGGCAACCTCAAGATTGTCTATGAAAAGAGGAGACCAGAAAGCCAAAGACCTAGTATATTTTCTTTTCCTCTATCTCTTGTCCCATAAACCTTTGTTAGTTTTTTGTTTTCACTTATTCCAAGGTATTTTGAAAGAGAACCAGGTTTTAGGTGTTTAATTTCAAACTCAGTTTGTCAGACTTTAGAGAACACAGTGCCAAATTTTGGCCAAAGTGTTAATTTTTTGGAAAAGCTTCCTGTCATTTTGGCACTGAGATATTTATTGTTTATTTATCAGTGACAGAGTTCACTATAAATGGTGGTTTGTTTTTTTTTAATAGAAGATAATTATCGGAAGCAGTGCCTTCCATAATTATGACAGTTATACTGTCGTTTTGGTTTTTTTTTAAATAAAAGCAGCATCTGCTAATAAAACCCAACAGATACTGGAAGTTTTGCACTTGTGGTCAACACTTAAGGGTGTTAGAAAACAACCACAAGCCAAATAAAATTATAAAGCTCAGTCTTGAGAATTAAATTTAATTAGTGGTTGCTAATCAAGTTAAACTTCTATTTAGCTAACCAGATAAAAATGGCAGTTCTTCTAAATGCAGTGAATTGTGACCAAGTTATAAATTAATGTCACTTAAAAGCTGTGATTGTATTCATACATGCAAAATTTTACAGTTCAATTTATCCAAGATGTAACTTCAATTTGAATTTTGCAAAATTTCCAGTACCTTTGTCACAAACCTAACTCACATTATCGGGAGCAGTGTCTTCCATAATGTATAAAGAACATGGTAGTTTTTGCCTACCACAGTGTCTATATCGGAGACAGTGATCTCCATATGTTACACTAAGGGTGTACGTAATTATCGGGAACAGTGTTTCCCATAATTTTCTTCATGCAATGACATCTGCAAAGCTTGAAGATCGTTAGTATCTAACATGTATTCCCAGCTCCCTATAATTCTCTATCTTTTAGTTTTAGTTGCAGAAACATTTCGTGGTCATTAAGCATTTGGTGGATAACTTCAACCACTGTAAAATAAAATTACTTCCTTCAAGGTTCTTTGTTTTTAAACCTAATGCTGTGTTATTTGTGGTTTCTCCGGGTCTTCTGTTAGGCAGGATAGTGGCATACATTTATAATGTTTGCTGTTGTCAAGTAAATTTAACTTTATCCCCTTATTTGCATGTTATCTCCTATAAACTTAGTTCACACAAGTTTGAATCCAGAATTAACCTTTTAGCTTAAAGCAGTAGAAACTTGTACCAGAGTTTGGGGGGAGGGGCAACTGTAGGGTGGGGGGAGGTAAAGTTTGCTAAAGGGTCTTTGATCACGTCTCCCCAACCATTAGTATGTGGTGGTTATAAGTTAAATGTAGACATGAACAAGTAAGTTTGAGACCACATCAGTTAGGACTTTATTTTCTACTCACCCATTTTTATTATAAACCTGATAATCAGTTGTTTGTTCTAAGGCAGTTCAATACTGTCACCAAAAAAAAAGTTCATAGGGTAATCTTAAGATTCTTAAACTTAGTGTCATTTATGTAAATTAAAATAGATGTAGATGAATACAGCCTCACTGATTTGTTTGACTATTCAGTCTGTTTCAGTCTTCTAGTGTTTTATCTTGAACTGATACTTAGTGTAAGTGAAAAGGTCAGAGTTGGGATTCCTGGTTTGAGTATCATGCTTTGTCATTTTAATGAAAGTACAGTGACTTCAAGGCATTTTATGAATAACGGGTATACATTTTACAGCAGTAAATTTCTTCAGAAAATATTTCTGTAGTTAGGATTAAGTTATTTACAATCAAACAAGTCATTATGTGGTAAGGGGCTTAATATTCCTGAAGGAAATGGATATCTGACTAACGTCAACCAGCTGGTCAGATTTTTTCTGGTTTTAGATGTCACATGTATTTTGAAAGTAAAAGGATAAAATGAGTGAGCTTTGTCATGATTCACTATCTAGAACTTGCATGACCTTTATTGTGTTTCCTCTGGAATGTTCTTGAAATTTTAGTTTACTAAAGATAGCGTATTAGACTTGCCAACTTACTGCTCAGCTGTGTTTGTGAACAAGTGATATGCCCTTACATTGTATACAATCTGGTATGTGCAACAATGTGGAGATTCCTCAAATGATTTAATAAAATGCTTGAACACTGAGTTGTCATTGTTAATAGATTTCACTTAGGTTCCCAGTAAAACTGAGCGGAAAGTATAGTTCCCATATACTCCCTGCCTGCACACCACCCCCATCCCAGTTTCTTTGACCATCAATATCCTGAGAGTGCCCCACCCCCAAGTACATTTGTTACAGTGACTCTATCTTGACACATCATTATCCTCCAAAGTCCATAGTTTACATTAAGATTCACTCTTGGTGGTTTACATTCTATGGGTTTGGACAAATGTATAATGATGTATTTACCATTATAGTACAATACAGGATAATGTTGCTGCTGCTGCTGCTAAGTTGCTTCAGTCGTGTCCGACTCTGTGCGACCCCATAGATGGCAGCCCACCAGGCTCCCCCGTCCCTGGGATTCTCCAGGCAAGAACACTGGAGTGGGTTGCCATTTCCTTCTGCAACACATGAAAGTGAAAAGTGAAAGTGAAGTCACTCAGTCATGTCTGACTCTTATCGACCCCATGGACTGCAGCCCACCAGGCTCCTCCTCCCATGAGATTTTCCAGGCAAGAGTACTGGAGTGGGGTGCCACTGCCTTCTCCGACAGGGTAATGTTACTGCCCTTAATATCCTGTTCTGCCTCTTCAGCTTCCCTTCCCAGTAGCCTCTGGCAACCACTGATAATTTTTAGTGTTTCCATAGTTTTGCCTCTTTCAGAATGGCATGTATTGGGTTGGCCAAAAAGTTCATTCAGGTTTTTCCATTACATCTTAGGGAATCATACAGGTCATTCAATGTAACTTTTTCAGATTGGCTTATTTCAGTTAGTAATATGCATTTAAGTTTCCTCTATGTCTTTTCATAGATTGATAGCTTGTTTATTTTTAGTGCTGAATAATATTCCATTATCTGATGTAACAGTTTATTTCTCCATTCACCTATCAAAGAACATCTTTGTTGCTTCTAAATTTTGGCAATTATGAATAAAGACGTGTACAGGTGTTTATGTGGACGTTGGGTTTTCAGTTCATTTGGGTAAATACCAAGGAATGCAATTGCTGGATCATATGTTAAGAGTTATCCTTTTGTAAGAAACTTCTAAAATGTCTTCCAAAGTTACTGTGCCATTTTGCATTCCCACTAGCAGAGAATGAGAGCTCCTGTTACGCCACATCCTAGGCAGCATTTGGTGGTGTCAAGTGTTTTGGATTTTGGCCATTCTAGTAGGTTTGTAGTGGTGTTTCATTTTAATTTGTATTTCCCTAATGACAAGATGTTGGGCATCTTTTCATGTTTTTATTTACCAAGTGTATATCTTCGGTGAAGTGTCTGTTCAGATATTTTGCTCCTGATTTAAGCAGGTTGTTTATTCTCTTATTGTTGAATTTTAAGATTTTTTTTCTTTTGGTGTATTTTAGATAACAGTCCTTTATTAGATATGAGTTTTACAAATATTTTCCCCCCAGTTTGTGGTTGTCTTTTTTATCTTTGCAGAGCAAAAGTTTTTAATTTTAATGACATCCAGCTTATCAATTATTTCTTTCATGTATCACCAAACCCATCTAGATTTTCCCCTATGTTATCTTCTAGGAGTTTTATAGTTTTCCATATAAAGGATTTTTGTAAAGAATATATGGTTTATTCATTTTTTTGCATGTGGATGCATGTGGATGTCCATTTGGTCATTGGTTTTCATTAAGAACACTCTAACAGGTCACATCATTTGCAAGTATTTTTTCCCATTCTGTAGGTTGTCTTTTTGTTTTAGATTAATTTTCAAATATATACAAACAACTCATACAAATCAAAATCAAACAAACAACCCAATCAAAAAAATGCACAGAAGATCTAAATAGACATTTCTCTGAATAAGACATACAGATGGCCAAAAGGCACATGAAATGATGGTCAACGTCGCTGATTATTAGAGAAATGCAAATCAAAACTACAATGGGGTATCACCTCACATCAGTCAGAATGGTCATCATCAAAAAGTCTACAAATAATAAATACTGGAGAGGGTATGAAGAAAAGGGAACCCTCTTAGACTGTTGGTGGGAATGTAAGTTGGTGCAGCCACTGTGGAGACTACTACCGAGGTTCTTTTAAAAACTAAAAACAGCTACCATATGATCCAGCAATTCCACTCCTGGTCATATATCCAGAAAAAAAATACAATTCAAAATGATATATGCACCCCAATGTTCATAGCCACACTAATTACAGTAGCCAAGACATGGAAGCAACCTACATGTCCATCAACATGAATGGATAAAGATGTGGTATGTGTGTGCATATACACACACACACACACACACACACACATATACATACAATGGAATATTATTCACCCATTAAAAAGAATGCCAGCAACATGGATGAACCTGGAGATTATCATACTAAGTGAAGTAAATCAGAAAGACAAATATATGATATCACTTATACATGGAATCAAAAAAAGGATACAAATGAACTTATTTACAGAACAAATAGACTCACAGACATAGAAAACAAATTTACAGTATCCATGGGGGAAAGATGGGGGAGGGATAAATCAGGAGTTTGGGATTAATACACACAACTATATATAAAATAGATAATCAACAGAGACCTACTGTAGAGCACAGGGAAGTCCACTCTATAATAACCTATAAGGGAAAAGAATCTGAGAAAGAGTGGATTTTTTTTTTTGCAAGGACTGACAAGTTTATTTCTGCAGTCAAGCTTTGAAAGAGTAGATTTAATGTACAACAATCACTTTGTTATATACCTGAAACTAGCAACACAGTAAATAAACTATAATGTGAAATGAAAATTAGAGGTGCCATGTGGGAAAAGATTGATAAAATGATTTCATATGAATTGTTACATGGAAAAAAAAAACCTGATTTCATACCAATTGTTGCATAGCAAAAAAAGCATAACCAAATTATAAGGTAATTGGCAATAATCATTGTTGCTAATCATCAGGGAAATGCAAATCAAAACCACAATGAAATACCACCTCACACCTGTCAGAATGGCCATCATTAAAAAGAACACAAATAAGAAATGTTGGCAAAGATGTAGAGAGAAGGGAACCTGTACACTGCTGATGGGAATGTAAATTGATGTCAATACTGTGGACAACTGGAGGTTTCTCCAAAAAACAAAAATGGAACTGCTATATGCCCCAGCAGTTCCACTCCTGGGTATGTATGAAAATAACCCAAAACACCTATTTGAAAGATACATGCACTCCAATGTTCACAGCAACACAATTTACAATTGCCAATACAGCAAAACAATCTAAATGTTCATCAGCAGACGAATGGGTAAAGATGTGGTACATACACACAATGGAGTACTACTCAGCCACAAAAAGAATGAAATTTTGCCATTTGTGCAACATAGATGGACTTAAAGGCATTATGTGAAGTAAAATAAACCCAGTCAAAAAGTGGGCAAAAGAACTAAACAGACATTTCTTCAAAGAAGACATAAGAATGGCTAATAAACACATGAAAAGATGCTCAACATCACTCATTATTAGAGAAATGCAAATCAAAACCATAATAAATAGTATCATCTCACATTGGTCAGAATGGTTATTATCAAAAGTCTATAAACAAAGCTGGAGAGGATGTGGAGAAAAGAAAACCCTCTTACACTGTTGGTGGGAATGCAAATTGGTTACAGCCACTATGGAGAACAATGTGGAGATTCCTTAAAAAACTGGGAATAGAACTGTCATATGACCCAACAATCCCACTGCTGGGCATACACACTGAGGAAACCAGAACTGAAAGAGACACGTGTACCCAATGTTCATTGTTGCAATAGCTAGGACATGGAAGCAACCTAGATGTCCATCGGCAGACAAATGGGTAAGGAAGTTGTGGTACATATGCACAATGGAATATTACTTAGCTATAAAAAGGAACGTATTTGAGTCAGTCCTAATGAGGTGGATGAAACTGGATCCTATTATACAGAGTGAAATAAGAAAGAGGAAGACAAATACCATATATTAATGCATAGATATATGGAATTTAGAAAGACAGTAATAACAATCCTACATGCAGGGCAGCAAAGGGGACACAGGTGTAAAGAACAGACTTTTGGACCCAGTAGGAGAAGGCAAGGGTGGGAGGATTTGAGAGAATAGCATTGAAACATGTATATTACCATGTGTAAAACAGATAACCAGTGTAAGTTTGATGCATGAAGCAGGGCACCCAAAGCCAGTGCTCTGGGACAACCCAGAGGGATAGGGTGGGAAGGGAGGTGGGAGGGGGTGTTCAGGATGAGGGAACACATGTATACCTGTGGTTGATACATGTTGGTTGATATATGGCAAAAGCCATCACAATATTGTAATTATCCTCCAATTAAAATAAATTAATTAAAAGAGAAATACTGTATGATATTGTTTATATGTGGAATCTAAAATAAAAACAACAAACGTGAATAAAACAAAAAAGCAGACTCAGATACAAAGAACAAAGTAGTTGTTATGGGGGGGCAATATAGGGGTGGTGGAGTGGGAGGTAGCAAGTATTGGGTGTAAAGACAGGCTCAAGGATGTATTGTACAACATGGGGAATACAGCCAATATTTTGTAATTTAATTTTAAGTGAAAAGTAACCTTTAAAAATTATATTAAAAGTTAAATTATAAGTAAAAGAGTACCTTAGTCCGTTTGTCGGTTACCAACTTCAACTCAAAGTGTCCACCAGGGGGCGTCAGAACCCAGGACTATGGCGCTTCATTCTGAATAGTCTATGTTGATCCAGGGCTTGTAAACTCTGGGTTCATCTGGCTTTTTCTCTAGCACGGCAGAAGGCGCAGGCACGTGGGAGCAGCTGGCAGAATCTCCTCCCACTGCTCTAGTAACTGTCTGAACTGTTTGGAAGCGTGTGAGCCCAGCTGCCCGAGCAGCTCTGGGGAGCTCCGACTTGCTCGATAGGATGAAGGCACTGTCCGTTCTCGGTCCTGGGAAGACGTGACCTGGGTTAACAGATAGCCCCATGCCAAATAATTCCTTTAGAAATCCCTCTCTAAAAGCTCCACTAAGGGGCAGGTGGTCCTTTGTCATACTGCATCGTTTGCTCAGATATCTGTCCTAACCCCACACCTCACTTTCCTCCCACCTCAGCTCAGGCACTGGAGGTACTCCAAGGAACCAGCATCCACTGTTTCTGTTTGCACATGGTGAACTTTTAAAACCAATGGCTGCTGAGCCCCATCCTAGAGATTCAAATTTAATTGTTCTGGGGTGGAACTTAGGCAGCAGAGTTTTTAAAAGCCCTCCCCACGTGATTCTTATGTGCAGCCTTATGGAGAATCTCTGGGTTCAAGGCACTACTCAAGTGTAGGAGCCTGAAAGAAATACAGAATCTCAGCATCCCCTTCCCAGCTTGCTGAATACGAACCTGATTAAGAAGCACTGGTCAAGCCAGCATATTGTTCCACTTCATCCATACTCATCGCCCTGGCCGGAACCACAGCCTCCCCAACTTTCTCAAGTTAGAGCACTTGCCTTCAGAAGTTTTTGCCTCTGACCTACAGAGGGAAACACATTTTATAGCAGGATGTACAGCACATACATTTGTAAATAATGAAATTAAAATATCATAAAAATACTTCTATTATTCTTACTGAAGCAAACTTGGATTCGTTCACTTGTGCACAGCTAATCCACTTTCTTGTGATCAAGAAAAGTGCACCATTCATTGCAGGACACCAGGCAATGAGTCCAGGCAGCTAGAGTTCCAAAGACCCAATTCCCTGATGGGTCCAGGAAAAACTTTTAAGGACAGAGTGAGGGAGGGGAGATTGAAGGATGCATAATCAGCTCATGGATCTCCTTCTGATTGGCTGGTGGTGATGTAACTGGGAGTCAACATCACCAACCTGCTGGTTCCAATTGGTCCGGGGTCTACATGCTTGTGGGCGGCACACAGTTAACTTATTCCACCTGGCGGGGGTTTCAGTATCTGTCAAACAGCTCAAAGGACATGGCTTAGGATATTATCTATAGCCCTTGAGGAGGAACTAAAGGGTCTTGACTTTGTTTAACGGCTAAAGTATTATTGTTTCGTCTTGCTTGGCTGTTATGCTTTATTTCTGCATTTTCTTACCTCTCTGATTAAATTTATTTTTTATTGGAACTTGGGGAAGGCCTAAGAGGCTAAAGTTTTTCTACAGAAAAGAGGCAGGCGGAAGACATGGTGGGGTGGGTAGGGGGGCGGTCTATCCTGGGAAGGCCCCATAGAGTTACATTATCTGGTTGGTTACACTATCTGTAATGGACTCTAATCCATTCAATAAGTATTCCTGGCACCTACTGTATACCTGGCATTGTTCTAGGTGCCTGTGCCAGTCTGTTCCCAGGCAAAACTTCCTGTTATTATGGAGTTTATGTTGGGGGTGGTGGCAGGATGGGGTTGTCAGAAAGTTAAAAGTAAATCATGAATATGAAGGGCATGCTTGAAGATTAATATAATAAAGTTTCTTTTAAAACTTATATATGAATCCTGATTGTGGTGTTTCTTGATCTCAGTCCTGGGTATACACACTTCGTAAAACCCAAGTCTTTGCATTTCTCTGGATGCATGTTATGACTCAGTGAAAAGTTCAAAAAGATTATATTCTGATATTTTCTATTATTGTCTTTTCATTTTAAAAAAAGCCAATTAAAACACTAAATTCAGTTCGGCTACTATTAGGTTGTAACAGGAGTTTAAAAACATTTCTCTCTTTTTAAAAACAAAACAGAACCAAAGAAAAACCTTCAGCCCAATAACTCCGCAGCATCCACCACTCTTGGCTGAACACCTGCTTACAGGTATGAGACAGGCTGCCTTCCTTGCCCTCCTGCTTACCCTGCGTGCAACCGTCTCAAGCCTTCTTAAGGGCAGCGCCACAAGCCTCCCTCCAGCAGCTCGGGCCACCTCTACTTAGAACTAGACCCGACAGGCCCTTCTCCCTGCAGAGTCACTCTGCTGTGGGCAGCTCTCTTCAGGCTCCAGCTCTGGGAAGAGACTGGCACAGGCATACAGGAGGGCTGGGGTTATTTCTGCAGCCACCTCCTGAATCTCCTGAACCTTGTGCTTCTAGCCTGTCTCATTTACTCCATTATGGTGTCAGTCCCCTTGGGGGAGATGAGACTCCCTGGCTACTAGTACCAGAGTCATCAGACAATGCAGAGAAGGAGCCATCCTCTGAGACAATTCCCATCACAGCTCCCACTGCTCAACGTGGTGGTGGGGACAGTCCAGGAGTTGGGACTGGGCAGGATGGGTGTGGGGAGCAGGAGGCCTCTTTTCTGTGAGCCTAACGGTCCAGGTAACCCTGCACTAGGGACCAGAGGCATGGGTCTGGCCCCTGAGAGCAACTGGAGGGGAGACGGGAGAATGGGGAGTCGGGCTCCCCTAAGAGAATCAGCAGGACCATCCAGCACGTAGGTGCTTTGACCTCTTGCCTTGTTTAATTTTGAGCTTGATTTATTAGCAGAAAAACTTGCTCCAAATTGTTGTTTGCATCTACTGATCCCCAAAACCTAGGCAGACCTGATGCTTCCCAAAGTTCCTGGGTTTGGTGTTGCTTTGTTGTGTCTTAGTGGTTCAGAGCAGACTTGGGAGTCAGAAAACTGGATTTGAATCCTGGCTTCACTCTACCAGCTGTTGCTTAATTGTGTAAGGCCTCATTTCTATCACCTGTGGCCCCCTACACCCTGTCTCGGCCCAGGTTGGGTGCATTCACCTTCCTGCTCTGTGGCCCCTGCTCCATGACAAAGGGCAAACCTTACAGACACTGGTAGCGAATGATTTAGTAGGAAGTTGTCCTGCTCACCTCACAGGGCAAGACGCCATGACCCAAATCCACCCAGTCCAGCCCCCCATAGCCGTCTAGAACCCACCCCTTCTCATTGCCCCACTGTCCTCAGACCAGAGCCCTTGGGCCCAACGCGGGAGAATAGGCGCGCAGAGAAGACACCTTTACAGAGTTCTCTGCTGTCTGATCCTTGGGACAGTTCTGTCTGGAGTTGTTTGATTACTATACACATTTTACAGATGAAGTACAGTCAGTAACAGGGCCAATTGCCCTAAGTCTTCGGGTTCTAAGC
>NW_011494604.1:4301986-4303050 GCF_000754665.1 Bison bison bison | reverse complement strand
GGCAGGCTGCACCGACACTGGGAGAAGAGCTCTGAATTTTCTCCTTCTTCCGAGGTGCAGGCCCAAGAGGGAGCAGTGGAGGAGGGAGGAAGGCCCTCTTTGCCTGGAGCTCTTTCTGCTTGTACTCCCCTAGCAAGAAGTGTCACAGGCCTGAGCCCAGCTTCCCCTTAGACCCAGGGAAAGGGTCAAGGCGGTCCAGTTTGGCCTCTGGGCTGCTGCTGAGAGATTAGGATTAGACTCCTTCTCTGCAGTCACTCACTCACTGGATTGGGACCTTGGAAATTTCCCAATTCAGTCTCTTCATTTTAGAAACGAAGGAACTGAGGCCAGGGGGAAGTGATGATTTTTTTTTTTTTTTCAACGCTACATGGTAAGTAGGGGGAGCGGCTGAACTGCTGCTTAGAATTCGAGGCTCCTATTTCAGTGCTCCTCCACTGGGCCCTGTTGACTACACCGGCTCAATGTGAACTCTCTACCTTCTGCTTCACGTCTTCTCCCTTTGGCTCCACCAGAAGGCGCAAGCAGCTCCTCTGGCGGGATGAAGAAGGGGGAGTGGTAGCCGGTTTGAAGGAAGAGGGAGAGGGAGAAGTAGGACAGGGCCCCTTAAAGGGGCGGGTCAATCCCGCCGGGCCCCGCCCCCTGGGGCGGCGCAGGCGCAGGCGGGCTTCAGGAACTCCGGCGGGAGGGCGGGCGCTCCTGGCTCTTGGGCCGGCGCGCTGGGCCGCAGCACCTGCGGGGGCCGGCGCAGGGCGCGGCGCCCGGCGGGCGGACCTCGACGCCCAGGAGCGAGGGCAGGGAGCCGGGACCGGGACGGGGGGCGGAGCGGGAGGGGACGCTACCCCGCAGCCCCCTCCCCCGGGGGACGGGGCGGAAGCAGCCGGGCGCGGGGAGGTGTGAGCGGACGCCGAGGACAGCACCATCTGGAGGGGCGGGACCGCGCGGCCTCTGGGGGGCAGGCGAGTGCGTTGGGCAGTGCCGGCTGGGGGCCCCAGGCGGGGAGTTGTGCAGGAAGAGCGCGGCGGGCTCAGCCCAGGGCTGCCGGAGCAGCAGCCGCAGCTGGTCGG
>NW_011494604.1:4284705-4301720 GCF_000754665.1 Bison bison bison | reverse complement strand
TGCTGCAGCAGCCCGAGCAGCTGTCCGAGTTCGGGGAGGCTCTTGGGAGCGCAGAGACGAGCTCTTAAGTTCCGGGGAGCAGTACTGGGAGAGCTGCGGGCACCTCAGACGGGAGGCGGTGGTCCTGGGAGAGGTCCCGGCCCGTCGCAAGAGACTCGAACTGCTGGGGAGGGCCCGGCCAGTGGGGCCCCGGGGGCCTGAGGGAGAGGGACGTCTGGGGGTGCAGGAAGCGAATTGGCTGCCTGGGGTACAGGAGGGACAGGTGGTGCGGGCTGTCCAGGAAACATACCTGGACGGGAAGGGGTCCCAGGAGGCGGAGGGTCCCCCTGAGGGGCACAGGATCCGGAGGCGCAGGCGGAGGAGGAGGTGGTAACCCACGGGCCGGCTGCTCGGCACCAGGGCCGGGCGGGGCCGGGCCGGGGTCGAGGTGAGCGCAGAATGTAGGGGTTTGGGGAGAGGGGAGCAGAAGAGCACCGCGAACCTGGGGGCGTTGGAAACCACTGCCCGGTAGCAAGCAGTGCCCTGCTGGGTCCTTTTCTGCCACCTCGGCTGGGACATCATAGAAGCAGTGTCTGCAGTGAGCCAGTGGAAGGCAGCAGGTAAGGAAGCCCAGTTCTGTTCTCAATTGGAAGGAGGGGGCTGTAGTTACCTCAGGAGAGCGTGGTCTCCGAACTGCCTTTTTTTTCCTTCCCCGTGTTTAAACCTGGAGAGGACCCAAGCAGTGCAGTTTTCAACGGCAAGGCAGGGCCCCTCCCCCCAGCACTGTTTGTGCCAACTGGAGTGATGGGACATTTCCTTAGAGTCTAGACTGGCGGTGAGACTGTCTGGGTGACTGCCAGGCCTGGGCAGAAGGAAGAGAGGGGTAGCCCTAGGGTGAGGTTGCAGAGGAAGTACCCCCCCCCCCCCCCCCCAGCCAACTGCAGTGGAGGTGCTTCATGCCCTAGCTGGGGTGGTGCAGTCAGCACAGGCTGCCTCACGTCCTCAAATCACATTCCAAAAAAGGGAAGGGGCAACATTGCAAGGACAGGACCTTATCTTGTAACTGTAGCCACATGAGCTGAGATGAGCGTGGCAATCAGTGACTTGGGCACGAGCCTGACCTGCTCCCGCCACACCTTCTTGTCACATTTGATTAATAGTGAGGGCCCAGAGCCAAGGATAAATAGTGGGCAGGAGGGTGGAGAGCCACTGGTGAGGCCCTGTCTCCGTGTGGGCTCTCAGGACCCCAGTCTGAAAATGAGGGAGAGGAGGGGTATCTGCATCGCTGGACTCTGGGCATCCTGTGTGGCCCAGACCTCTGCCCCACCCCAAGGAGGTGGACAGATGAGCAGCTGAGCTGTGGCATCATGAGTTCTGTACCAGCCAGGGCCAGCTTCCAGCCCAGCTTGGAGGTAGGGCTTGCAGAGGTGGGGGCTAAATATGGCTTCCTTTTGACTCCCTCATGGTCTGGGTGCCAGGCTGTTCATTCCTGCCCCATAGGGACTTGGTGGTTCATCTATGGGCCTCGTCCTCTTAGGGATGTTCATCTCTTACCTGGCACTGTGTGGGTTCTTGCTTCTCTAGCCCTCAGGTGGAGGTGGGTGCAAATTGCTGCCTGTCTCAGGACCGTCGCCAAGACCCATCTCTGCCCCAGCCCAGGGAGTGGCTCTGAGTCAGATGGCCCCCAGAACCCCTGTCCCAACCGGACTGGGTGGAGATGGTCCTTTTCTGTCAGGCATGGAGAGTGGTGGTGGCATCCTCGGCAGGCAGCTGCTGGGACTCCGCTGGAGGAGCCGGTTAGCCTGCTCCCCATGCAAACCCAGACTTGACTGTCAGCTTCATCCCACGCCTGCCTGTCATCCTGCCACCACAAACACTCAGGCACCGGAAGTTCAGCTTCTGTGTCCAAAGAGTCTGGCTCTTGGGATGGCCAGACTGGTTCTGGCTCTCTGGTTTCAGTGGAGAGAATTGTTCTGAATACAGACACACAAGCGCACACCTTTACCCTTTTTCAGGTTGATTCTTGAATTTGTGGTAGATGAAGAGAAAGGACTTTGGCAGGTCTGGGTTTAAACCATTTACTAGCTGTGTAACCCTCTGAGGCAAGATAATGTCTCTGGGCTTCAGTTTCCTCCTCTATGAGGTGGGCTGCTGTTTTCCCGACAGTGTCCTCAGTGCAGAGGGCTCAGACCCTTTGCCAGCCTAGCATCCACCTTCCTAGGAGCCATGGGAGTAGACATTAGGTAGGAGGGGTTGGTGCTCCCAGACCTTTTCCTGTGTCCCCGAAGTCCATGATTATTCCCCTGCCCTGTGTTTTATTCTGGAAGATGAAGTGCTTTTTTTGTTTTTATTAACAGCTTTATTGAGGAACATATTGGAATATATTTATTGGAACATATTTAAAACATAATTTAATAAGTTTTAACATTTGTATATACCTGGAAAACTACCACCACAATGAAGATAATGAACATACCCATTATTTTCAGACTCCCCCACAAAAGTTCTTTTGTGCCCCTTTGTAATTCATTCGTCCTGTCCCTCCTTTGCCATCCCCCTTCCCTAGGTAACAGTGGTCTGCTTTCTGTCACTACACATTAGTTCACATTACCTATATTTAAGGAAATGGAATCATACAGTATTTTTGTTTGTTTGTTTTGGCTTGGCTTTCTTTAAGTCAGCATAATTATTTTGAGATTCATCCATGTTCTTGTGTGTATCAATTGCTTATTCCTTTTTATTGCTGAGTAGTATTCCTTTGTATGTGCATACCACAGTCTCTTTATCCATTAACCTCCTGATGGGTTGTTTTCAGTTTTTGGTTATTACAGTAAAACTATTAAGAACATTTGTATAATTATTTGTATGGACATATACTTTTATTTCTCTTGGAGAGATCCTTAGGACTGGAATAGTTGGAGCATATGGTAGATGTACATTTCATTTTTTAACAAAGTGCCAGACTACTTTCCACAGTGGTTGTACCAATTTACATCCCCACCAACTGTGTATGAAAGTTCTAGTTTGCTACTTTGTCAGCATTTGTCAGTCTCTTTAAATTTAGACACCCTAATAGGTCTGTAATGCTATCTCATTTTGGTTTTAATTTGCGTTTATGTAATGACTAATGTTGAGCATCTTTTCATGTGCTTATTTGCCATCTGTTTATCTTTGGTGATGTGTCTGTTCAAATTGTTTACCCATTTTTTAATTGTGTGGGGTTTTTTTTTCCATTCTAAGTTTTGGGCGTTCTTTTGTATTCTGGATTGAAGCCTTTTATGGGATATATGATTTGAAAATATTTTCTTCCAGGCTTTGGTTTGCATTTTGATTCTCCTAACTGTGTCTTTCAAAGAGCCAAAGTTTTAGATTTTAATGAACTTCAATTTACCAATGTGTTCTCTTATGGATTTCGCTTTTGATGTCTTAAGAACTCTCTGCCTGACTGAAAGCACGATGGTTTCCTCCTATAACTTTTATAGTTATGGATTTTACATTTAGGTCTATGGTCTATTTGGGTTTAATTCTTGGGTTAGTATATGGTGCAGGGTGTTCAGTTTTTTGCATGTGGAGGTCCAGTTGTTCACCAGAATTTTTTGAATAGACTTGTTTCTCCATGGAGTTGTCTTTGTACCTTTATTGAAAATCAGTTGTATATGTGTAGATCTGATTGTGAATTTTGTTTTGTTCCATTGATCTAACTTTTCTATCTTTATCCCAGGACCACATTATCTTGATCACTAGATTTTATTGTAAGTCTTGAAATCACGGAAAGATCTTGAACTTTGTTCTTCCTTTTCAGAATTGCTGTAGTTATTCTGGGTTTGTTGCACATTTGTATTTTAGAGCCATTTGTTAATTTCTACAAAATAGCCTGCTGGAATTGCATTGACTCTATAGACCAATTTGGGGAGAATTGATATCTTAGAATATTGAACCTGACCCATGCACAATGTGCACCTCTGTATTTATTTATATTTATGAGTTTCACCAATGTTTTGTAGTTTACAGTGTACAAACCTTTTAAATCTTTGTCAGATGTATCCTTAAGTATTGCAAATTTTTGGTGTTGTTATAAATGGCATTTTTAATGGAATTCAGCATTTTGTTTAAAAATTTATCTACCTTAACTGTGGTAAAATATACACAACAGAAAACTTACCATGTTAACCATTTTTAAGTGTGTCGTTCAGTAGGGTTGCTGCTGCTGCTAAGTCGCTTCAGTCATGTCCGACTCTGCGACCCCATGGACTGCAGCCCACCAGGCTTCTCTGTCCCTGGGATTCTCCAGGTTAGGTGTATTTATGTTGTACAACCATTGCTGTCATCCATCTCCAGAATTTTTTTTTATCTTGCAGAACTGAAACTCTGTACCTATTAATCAATCTCTGTATTCCTCCTTCTACCTCAGTCCCTGGCAGTCGCATTCTACTTCTGTCTCTATGAATTTGACATCATACAGTGTTTGTCCTTTTGTGACTGGCTTTTTTGACTTATCATAATGTATTCAAGGTTAATCCATGTTGTAGCATGTGTCAGAATTTTTTTCTTTTAAGGCTGAATAGTCATCCATCGTATGACTATATTACATTTCATTTATTCATCAATGATTGCTACGACCTTTTGCTATTGCCAACAATGTTGGTGTAAGATGGTGTTGTTTGTTAAATTTCAATTTCCAATTTTTTACTTCTGAGTATTATATACTCATATCCTCCCACCTTGCTGAACAGACTTGTTCTAGTAGCTTTTTTGTGGCTTCCATTGGGTTTTATACATAGACTGTCATGTCATCTGCTAGCACAGGCAGTTTTACTTCTTCCTTTCTGATCTTTATATCTGTTATTTCTTTTTCTTGCCTGATTGCACTGGCTAATCCTCTGGCATAATATTAAGTGGAAGATTAGATATATTGTTCCTGATCTTCAGGGGAAAGTCTTCAGTATTTCACCATTATGAATAGTTTTTTTTCATGTATGATCTTTATCAGTTTGAATAAGCTCCCTTCTATTCTTATTTTACTGGGATTTTTAATAGAAAATCCATAGAAATGGATGTTGGATTTTGTCAAATGTCTTTTTCTGTGTTTCTCAAAATGATCATAGGATTTTCTTTTTTAGTTAATGTGTGGAATTGTCATGCATTAATTTTTTTCAAATGCTAGATCAACCTTGCATTCCTGAGACAAGCTCCATTGGGTCATGATGATTATTCTTTCTATTGTTGAATGCTGTTTTCTAAAAAATTTGTTAAGATTTTTTGCATCTATTTTTATGAGGATAGTTTTCTTTCCTTGTAATGTCTGCAGGATTCATGATATACATCTTTAATGTATTATAGTCTGCCTTCAAGTGATGTAAGAACCATAAAATAGTACATTTTCACTTTTTCTTTCCTTTATGCAGTTATTATCAGAAATTTTATTTATGCACGTGACAACCCCCATGCAGCAATGGTAAGATTTTTATTTAAACAGTTAATTTATCTTTTAAAGTATTTTGAACAGTAAGAAAAATATGTTAACTATTTAACCATGTAGTTGCCATTTCCAGTGCTATTCATTTGTTTGCATAAATCTATATTTCTATACTGGAGAAGGAAGCAGCAACCCAATCCAGTATTCTTGCCTGGGAAATCCCGTGGATAGAGGAGCCTGGTGGGCAACAGTCCATAGGGTTGCACAGAGTTGGACACGACTGAGCAACTTTCACTCACACACACATTTCTATTTGGTATTATTTTTCTTCTGTCTGAAGGATTTCTTTTAACATTTATTACAGTGCAGGTCTGCTGGTATTGAATTCTTTCAGCTTTTATATGTTTAAACAGTTTATTTAGTCTTTATTTTAAAAAGATATTTTCAGTGGAATAGAATTGTAAATCACTAGTTTTAATGATACAGTGCCTCTGTCCTCTCATTTCCATTGTTTTCTGCAAGAAATTTGTTGTCATCTTTGTTCCCTGTATGTAGCATGTCTCCCTTGCCTTTCCCAACTACTTCTTGAGATGTTATCACTGACTTTGAGCAATTGGGTTATGATGTGCAATGATATACTTTTCTTCTTGTGTCTTGTGTTTGAGTCATTGAGCTTCTTGAATCTGTGGGCTTTTAGTTCCCTGTTCTGTAGCCTGGAAACTCAACTATAGGGCTGACTTCCTCTGTTTCCTGTCTCCTAGGTATCACTGGTCTTTGTATCTTGATATACGGTGTCTTCAAAACCATTTTGTGTATTTTGTCCATGTTTCTGTTGTTTCTGTCAGGAGGATAAGTCTGATCTATATTGTTCTGTCTTGGCCAGAGCTGGGGATTTTACTTTAATTCTCTCACTACCACCTTTACTCTTCCCATCTTCCAGTCCATCCACTCTGGATGTATCTCATTTTTTCATCAGTCTGCTATTCATTGTTTATGGTATGATGTAGTAAACCATGACTTCTCCTTTCCTGCACACTTTTTTGTTTTTCCTGGAGTTGACTTTTCTTGTTTGCTTAGTTTTCTATGTACCTTTCAGTTAGACCCCACACTAGCTGTCTGAATTTCTCAGGATGTCAATTCTGTTAAGAATTCTATCAGATTCACCTTTCTGAAGAAGGCTCTTTCAGACCTTGTGCTCTGATGGCATGGATTAATTGCTCTCTATCACTGATGCTTAGCTGTCCTCCTGGGCTCTCCCTTTCAGTATCCTGGGCATTTCCATCACTGCCTTCCCGTGTTGCATTTCCCATTTCCTATCTTCCCCTTTGTTCCGTTTATTCTCTAGTTTGGGATAGCGCATCGTTCAATAGTTTCCCAAGAGGAGGGTGAAAGAATGGTAGATTATTCTGAGACCTTGCCAGTCTGATAATCAAGTCACTTAATTACTAAATATAGAGATCTAGGCTGGAAATGGGCTTCCCTGATAGCTCAGTTGGTAAAGAATCTGCCTGCAGTGCAGGAGACCCTGGTTCGATTCCTGGGTTGGGAAGATCTGCTGAAGAAGGGATAGGCTACCCACTCCAGTATTCTTGGGCTTCCCTTGTGCTCAGCTGGTAAAGAATCTGCCTGCAATTTGGGAGACCTGGGTTCGATCCCTGGGTTGGGAAGATCCCCTGGAGAACGGAAAGGCTACCCACTCCAGTATTCTGGCCTGAAGAATTCCATGGACTGTATAGTCCATGGGGTCGCATACAGTCCATGGGGTCGCAAAGAGTTGGACACGACTGAGCGGTTTTCACTTTCAGGCTGGCAGTTGCTCTGGAATCTTAAAAACATTGCTGTTAAGTTCCAGAGTTAACATTAATGTCTAAAGTCATTCCCAATCCTTGTTTTGTCCCCTTGCCCAGAAGTTTATAGCGTCTTTTCTTCATCTCCAATATTCTTTAATTATGTAGCTTTGGTGTGGACTTTTGCTCTCCATTGTGGCAATTCCCTGTACTTTTCCCTCCATCCCTTCTGTTGTGATTTTAGCAATTTTGATAGCAGAAAATGTCTGTTGATGTTCTTTTATCCCATGGCATGGATGAAATAGACAGAAAACTACTAAAGTCACCTTAAGTTTTAATAGACATATTGGAAGAATGGGTTAGGATTTTTGGCTAGGGAAGTATCCATATTTCACTAAAAAACAAAAAACACCTTTTTTTTTTTTTTAAGGACTTAATTTGCTAACATTTTAAGACTCAGATTTTTTTAAATTAGAAAAATTAAGAGAAGTGTGTGAATCTGAAGAAGAAATTTTCAGAATGAATTTCTTAGAAATTTAGTAGAATGATTTTTCCATCCAGTGACATTAATAGGATTTAGTGTTAAGAATTATCATCTGTATAGTAAGTAGTCCCATAAACTGGTGCTCATGGCCATGATGAGAAGAGCCTTCTGAGAGTGGTCAGGGTCAGTGGCGGAGAATATTTGAAAACACGACTATTCTGGCCAGGACCAATGATTAGCACAATTACAGGCTTTCTCTCTAGAGCAGCAGTTCTTAACCCCAGTCTGGATTCATCTGAAGAGATTTAACGATATGGTGCCTAAATCTCACTTAGACCAAGTTTAGAATCTCAGTGGGTGGGACCCATACATTGACACATTCCTACTCACCAGGTGATTTTTTAATACACAGCTAGTGCAGAGAACCACTGCTCCAGAGTTTAGCAGAGACCCTTGCTTCTCAGAGTGTAGGCTAAGGACCAGCACATTATCACTGGGAGCTTGTTAGAAATGCAGAACTTAGGCCCTACCCCATATGTGTGGAATCTAAATCTGCATTTTAACAAGAATCCTCAGGTGATCTGTATGGGCATTAAAGTTTGAAATAGTACCTCATTATTTATTCAACAAATAGATTTGCAAATAGATCTGTTGAACAAATTTATAAGCACCTACTGCCAGGGCAAGACTGCTGGGAGAGGTGGTGATGGGTCTATTGAATTTTTTATGTCTTCTGCCTGTTTGTAATTTTTTATTCCCCTTGTTTAAAAAAAAATATATATATATTTATATATATATATATCCTCTTCTTGTTTTGTATAAGAAGACAAGATGAAACATCTTGTCTCTCTCAGGATATTAATGAGCATTTTCTGTCAGAAAGTTTCTTCTCTTGTGTAGTCTTGTTTATTCTCAGTTTTTTTTTTCTGTGTTTTACTTTTTTCCATGTTAGAGGCTTTGCTTGGGTGTCTGAAAATTTTTTTGTCATCTGCTCTTGACTGCAAGCACTGGGTGGTCTTGTTGACTGAGCCTCTTCATATGGTGACCTGGCTGGACGGTTTGAGGGGGACTCCCAGGGTTGGTTTCTTTGTATCTTTCTTGCCTGTTCAGAGTCCTCGGAAAGGATACCCCTGTCTTCTGCTAGGAGATGGAGGCCTGGCTCCACGTTGCTGGAGGGAATGCAGAAGGGGAACTAGAATCGCCATGTCTATGTGTGCCTTCCTTTTTAGGGCCATGGCATCCGGTTCTCAGCCAAGCCTGCTGTGCCGGTCAGAGACCGGCAGTTTACCTCTGAAGGAAAGTCCCGACTTTGCTGGGTGGTACCAGGGCAGCCACCCAGTGGCTTTGTATTGGGGAGGGAGTCCAGAGGGGTCTTACTGCTTCTTAAACAGCTTTTAACTAATCCTGTGTATTTTTAGCACTTCTCTCTGTCTCCTGTTCTTCTTCTAGAGGTTTCTGGGGCTGCTAGTTCCCAGGTCTTCTGAGGATTCTGTGGGGGGCAGTCAAGGACTTTTCACCCTGAGACTGGGGATTTTCTCAGGTCTGCTCTCCGTAGCCACTGGCCCATCTGCTTTCTGGCTTCTAAAGCTTTGCTGTGGTTTTTCTCCTCTGCTCTTCTTCCTGTCCTTAGGGACTTGTGCCATTCAGAAAGTTCCTCTTTTGACAGTTGCCACCTCAGGAGGGTTTTGGGAAGAAGTGGAATTATGTGCATGTGTCTTTTCCTGAAACCTCTGTCCCCTCTTTAAACTTCCTCCCAGGATCCATGAATTCATTCAGTTAAATATAAACAAATAGGATTCCAGTCCTGCCCTCCATGAGCCCCAACCCTCCAACCAAGCCGTTTCGTGTCCGGTTGTATATGGACTGAATTCTGGTTCAGCTGTTACTCCCTGCATGACCCTGGTCATGTCTCCAGAGCCTCAGTTTCCTCATCTGTAAAACTGGGATAACGTAGGGTAGTAAGGGGGAAGGTTATTCAGGCAATAAAAAAATAAAAGCTTTTAGTGAAGAACTTGCACACAGTGTCTTTTTGAGAACCCAGGTTGTGACTTCTCTGTCATACTCCCCCAAACCTAGCACAGGGTGAGCACATAGTGGGTATGTGGTGAGTGACTGAAGGAGGCGGGTGTTGAGAAGTTTGGTCTGGGCCCTCCTTCAGCACCTCTAGGTTCTGGGAGCCACAGGCTTCTGTTGGAGGTGAGAACTCCGGGTTCTTCCTGTCTCTGCCTGTCGCCTGGATGCTGTGACTCCCAATGAGGCAAGTTCTCTTCCCAGGCCCCTGACCTTGGCAAGGCTGCCCCTTCATGGCTAGAAGGGAATCACCGTTGCTCTGAACTGTTGATCTCCCCTGACTCGTAGGCATCCATTCCTTGTGACAGCTTCTAAGGCGCCTGAGACCTGGCGTGGTCCTTCCCTTTCAGGGTCTCAGTTTCTTTATGGCTAAAATGGGTGGGATGTAAGGTAACTTAAAATATTTTGTAGTCCCTGACATTTCTCTCACTCCCACCTTCGGACTCCTCCTCTCCCAGTTCAGCAGTCCACCCTGCGCTGGATATTCCTAGCTCCTGGGGTTCTGGTGTGGACATGGTCCCAGGGGGATGAGCAGTCCCGCTCTCAGAGTAAATGCTCTCCAGTTCACAGCTCTGGCTTCATTCCCCACCCCACCTCCAGGCCCCAACAATAGGCCCCTTCAGCTCTAGGCTCTTGCTGAGGGGGTGGGGGTGGGGTGAGGCCTGAGCGGGACCAGCCCTGAAGAGCTCTGGGAGTGGCTGGCTGCTGCAAGCCGGACTCCATCCTTCATCTCTTCCCAGGAGCCTGTACTTCTGGGCCTTGGTGCTGTGATGATGCTTGGGCCAGAGGGTGCTGAGAGGCAGCTTGCTGCAGTGCCCTGCATCCCAGCCCTGGCACTCAGGCGTGTGTGGTACGTGTGTGCAAGAGACCCAGACAGCTGCTGGAATTTACCCACTGACACACGCAGGTGGTGTTTCTATGCGGGGGAGGGATGCCTCAGGAATGTGTCAGGACTCTCTGTGTCCTCTCTCTGGGTGTCAGGGTTGGCACACCAGTCTTCAACTGGTGGAGCGTGAAACAGCTACAAAATACGTTCAAGAGCAAATTGATAGATATGGTGAGGTGTTGGGCTCAGCCTGGGTCTGTGTTGTGCTGTTCAGTCAGCTTCTTCCCTTTGCTTTCTGAAAGTTACACTTCCTTCTCTGTTGGAGTCAAAGGAGATGAGGTATAGGAGGGTCCCTGACCTGGTGTGTCTGTGCCGGCTTCCACGCCCTGCCTTCCCACCCTCTCACTGCCTTGTCCCTGTCCTTTCTCTCTCTTTGCGGCTGGGATGCCTGACAAACCAGACCTCCTTCCCATCAGTCAACCCTGTGGCGTCTTGTACCCCAGCTCTCCCTCTCTCAGCATCTCCGTCCAGTCTGATGAGAAGGCAGCCTTCAGTCAAAACTCCCCCTCTGTCTTGAGGGACTGCTGTGCTGTCCCCCGGAGCTGAAATAGCTTTGTGGGAGCAAAGTAGCTTAGTAGTTCTGGGACAGGGGTAACTGTAACGAGATTGGTAGCCCACACAAAGGTACTTGCTTTTCTGGATTAGAAATAATGACAGAGGGTAGGGGTTGGTGGGGGAAGCGGAGCAAAGCCAGAGCCAACGAGGGCAACCAGGTTTATTCCTGATATTCACTGGACGTAGGTGGCACAGCTCACTGGAATATAGACAGGTCCATCACAAAGGCTTGAGGTCCTTTTCAGCAAACTCTGTTGACCACCTGTGCCTTGCCAGATTCTTCTTCAGGGTGACAGATATAAACAGATGGTTATTTTACAATGTATAAACCACAAGAGAGGTACGTATGTAGGGCTCCCTCAATAGAATTTTATATTAATACAGAGTGGTACAGAAACAGTGACCCTTAAAGGAGCAGAACATGATGGATAATTAAACATTTTTTTTCATTCTCTTGACTATTTTCCACATGTGCTATTATGTGATATGCCACTTTGGTTTCAAATATACTTTAACAAGATAACATAGGAAGCATTGTAAAAAAAAAAATTAACCATTTGGGAATAGGAAATAGGAATTCATAAAGGAAGTGATGTTTTAGCTGGGTCTTGAGGGATGTGTAGGAGTTCATGATGTAGACAGTAAATCGCAAAGCATAGCACAAAGACATTAAGCTCCAGGAAAGGCTATTTGATTTGGTTGGAACATGGAGACATTTGAAGGAAATGATAAAAGAGGTGGAGGTGGACAAATACACGAGAGGTGGATTGTGAAGGGCCTTGTAATTGGCTCAGTGAGGAGTTACAGAAGGATGCAAGCAGGAAAGGAACTTGAGACTTGTGTTCAGATGAGTGTAACAGTAGGGACTGTGTACCGGATGCTGTGCCAGGTGTGCTACTCGTGACCTCACTGAGTTTGCACTTGATGCAGGAGGCATTGTTTATCTCCATTTTACAGATAAGGAAATTGAGGCTTAGAGGTTGTCAGTTGCCCAAATGATTAGAGAGTGATACAACCAAGATTTCAGTTCAGGTTCTTTCTGACTCTCGTCGCAGTGAGATTGATGGGAGGGAGAATGAGGAGGCAGAGAGCAGATTTTATGGTCTGCCCCATGGGGGAGTGAGTAGGGAGTTATGGTCGGGGAGCCCAGGGTGAGGTTTCCAGCCTAGGTGGCTGGCATTGGCTTATGACATTTTCAGTCCGGAGACAGGAGCACACGCTTGGTTTAAGGTCGGGGAGGCTGAGCTCAGTGTGGACGCGTGTGGTACCCCTGTATCCCCCTGGCGGAGCCAGCTGGACATGTCTGGAAACACAGGTCTAGAGCTTCAGGAGCTCAGGAATGCGCATGGGGCTAATCGGAACCCTAGGAGGAGAGGAGGTAACCCCCCACTGCCACCCCCCAGGTACAGAGAGAAGGAAGGGAGAGTTTCAAAGTCTTAAGAAATACCAGCAGTTAAGGAGAAGGGTGAAGAACCTTCAGGGTTAGTTAGACTCAAGGCCTGTGCGCCCCCCAGTGCTGGCAAATATGCCTCAGCCTTGACTGTCTATCCCAGGACCTCAGCTGCCAAGCTCCCCTGGAAGGGAGTGGGTCACTGTGTCCTGGAGATGGAGAGGGTGTGGACAGCCGTGGTGTGTGTCTGAATCACCCTCTTCTCTCCCTTGGCCTGTGGCCAGCCTCCTCCCAGACCAGTGTGATTTCAGACCTGGGATGACCTGAAGGAGTGAGGTTTCCTGATGCAGTTCCTCTGGGATGAAGTCCCACAGGGAACCAGCCTGGCCCTGGTCCAGAAGCTTAGGCCCTGCACACAGAGGGGTGAGTTGAAGTTGACTGGGTTTGGTGGGGCTAGCATGTGGAGGCAAGATAATCCTCAGGTCGGAAGAAGAGCCATAACCTACCCCCCGCCCCCCTCTCCCCAAACACACACTCTTTCTCCTCTCCTATATGTTATCTTCCCTCCAGGGCCTGGAGAAGAGGGAAGGCAGAGGTGGGAGAGGGCTGGCCTGGAGGTGGGGTTGGCATATATTCTCGAGAATACGGTAGATTGTTTTGGAAAAATCCTCTGGCCGGAAATTACATGTCACGTCTGCTCCTCAGTGTAGATTTGTCACTCCACTGATGCTGTAGGAGAGCCTGGGGGAGGGGAGGGGACAGCAGAGGCAGGCTGGTTCCTGGCCATTATCGGCTGCCTTTGGAGATAAGGGGCCAAGTTGTTGATCATGGGGTGTACCTGTGGGGTAGATTCCCTAAACCCGAGAGGCAGTTTGGATCTTGTGGATGTCTTGTAACAGGATGGCAGTAGGAGGCAAGAGATTTAGGAAGGGAGGAGGCAGGAAGAAAGCAGGAAGGGGGAATGGTTTAGATCGAACCCTTTATCCAACCTGGAGAAAGGATGTGTGGGCATCTTTTTCAACCTCTCTATCTCTACAGTCTCCTGAGTTTGGGTTCCTGCTGCTGTTCCCAAAACCAGTTTCTGCCTTCTGGAGCTCTGGAGACCTGCAGTAGGAGCAGAGGAGCTTCTGCCTAGAATAAGCACCCTGCCTGGTAGGGTCTCTTCCCTGGTGGCTTAGCAGTAACGAATCTGCCTGCAATGCAGGAGACTCCTGTTGGATCTCTGGGTCAGAAAGATCCCCTGGAGAAGGGAATGGCAACCCACTCCAGTATTCTTGCTTGGAGAATCTCATGGACAGAGGAGCCTGGTGGGCTACCATCCATGGGGTCGTAAAGAGTTGGACACGACTGAGTAACAACACATACCCTGGCAAGGTCATCCCCTGTACCAGCGTGCTTCAAGGTGGAGAAGGAGCTTTTGAAGACAGTGAGCCTTATGGGAACTCACTTGGTGCCCACTTGGGGTCTCCTTCCTCAGTCTTGAAGTGGTGTGTGTTGATGTCTCAGCGTTTCCCTCCTCCTCTGCCCCAAACCCCAAAGGGGTGAGGGTGCCTTGAGCTCAGCCCTAAATAGCTGGTGCTGAGGAGTCAGTGGATGCTTCACATGCCATCGTAATGAGAGGGTGTGCGTGTGGCACCTTGGGGCCCTCCGGGCTAGAGGGAGAGGAAGAGCCTCTGCAGTGGGCCTTCTTCCATTGGCAGTGTCCTCATCGCGGCACTGGGGAGACTGCCCGTTGGACTCATGTTGGAGCAGCTCCTCCAGCAGGGAGTGTGGGTACTTGCACTCTTCTGAGGCCAGAGAGGTCAGCCCCAGTACTCTCCCCGGCCCTGAAGGCTCTGAGCTCCCTGGCACTGGGCCAGCACAGTCTTGGGGTGGGATGGGGGAGGAACGGCGGCAGGGAGAAGTCAAGGCCAAGAGACGGAGGCGGGGGCTGCGGTGGCCTGCGGTCTCCTTCCCTGTGTGGATGCCGGGGGCGTGGCTTCCATAGCCGGCGAGGAGTGGGCTGGGCAGGTTAGCTCGGAGTGCGGAGCGGCAGTGCGGAGCCGCGGCGGTGCACTGCGGAGCCTGCCAGGTGGGCGCATTCTTGCAGCCAGGTAGAAGCTGGGCTGGAAGGAGAGGTTTCAGGCCCCAAGGTCTAGAGGGAGGGGTCTCGGGTTGAGTCAGAATAGGGGCTCTTGGATGGATCCCCCTCCTTATCATGGAGTATGGGGGCTCTTGAATTCCCAGGACCTGATCGGTGGCTCTGAGGTCCTGGAGGCGGCCAGGGGCTGAGGGGAGCTGTGGGTCTGTGGTCAGTAAAGGTGCGGACCCACACCTGGCTCTCTGGGTCGGGGCGGGAGGGCAGCTGGTGGCGCTGCTCTGCGGAGAGGTGGCTCCTTGGAATGGAGGCTGGGCATGGGATTGGGGGAAGGGCAGCCGCAGGCACAGCGGGAGAGGCCGCTAACCAACCCGCTCTGCTCGGGCTGCAGGTGGCAGATGTGGGGTGCATGTGGGGCAGAAGACCTGGCCTTCCCCTGGCCGAGGCGCTATAACAGCCCCTGCCCTCCTTCTGAAGGATGTCAGAGGCCCGGCCCCTCAGGACGCAGGGCAGTGACGCTGCCGGTGCGCTGGAGCGGTGGGGGGCTGCGGGAGGGCTCTGCTCCCCTCTCTGGCCCTAAAGCCGGGAGTTTGGATTTCATGGGGGAGAGATCTGCATATCAGCGCCTGACTGGGGCTGAGGAGGAATCGCAGGTAAAGGGGCAGCCAGATAGCCTGGACCCCGAGGTCTGCTGGTGAGCTGAGGACAGCCTGTCAGGAGTGAGGGGTATCTATGCTTCTGGGCCCCAGGACAGATCCTGGGGGATAGGAGGCTGGGTGAAGAATGGTGGTGTGTTTGTGTGTGGGGTAGGATGGGGAAAGTCAGTGGTGATGAATTTCTGTTGCTGACATCTGCTTCAGCGTCTCTGAGTCCTTAGGACCCAATTAAGCTGCCCTTTGGGCTTGCCTTAGTGCTGCATGGGAGCACTGGAAGCACTGCCAGGATATGGATTTAGTCTTTCACGGACACAGAGTCCGTGTGCCTGGACATTCCCTCTTACTGGCTTTATGAATCTGCATATTAAGCCAAATGTCCTTGTTTGCTTTGGAAAATATGATCAGGGTGTTTATGGGTCTGCCTCCCTTACCCTTGGAGATCAAGCACTTTCTCTCTTGGCCAATAGAGGGCGGTCACTGACAGGACAAAGCTGGGGAAGAAGGGTGCTGTTTTCCAAGGCTGGGAGAAAGGGGTCCAGAGCTAGTCGGAGCTCTGACCCCTGACCACGCTTTACTTTTCTTCACAGCCTCCTACAGCTGGATTGCTGAGCAAGCTGTTGAGGCTTGTTCTTACCTGACGTGCAAGGGGAGAATCAGGTCTGGGGTTCCAGTGAGTTTGGGACACATCTTTCTGGGCGGTTGTAATTTTCAATTCGGCCCTTCCAATCCAGTAGTTCCCCCAACTTTCGACAGAGGGAGTGATCCTGCTTAAATTGTCCCCTTTAAGTCAGGTGCCTGGGTTTCCTTCAGAGTGGTGCTTGGTGGGAGGTAGGTAATAGGTTTCTCTGTGCTGTGGGCATTGTGTGCCAGAGTTTAGGGGAAAGTTAGCTCTAGTGTGACTGCGACCTGACCTCCTCTTGTCCGTTAGCTGTGATTCCATTCTAAGACTGGTGATTCACTGGGACCCAGGAGAGGCTGCACCTGGCTGGCATCATAAGTATTGGGTAGTGGGGGATGAGAGGGGGCTGGGAAAGAGGGACTGATTGCCTGGGGGTGTCCCATGCCCCCTCCTCCCGCCTTGGGTCAGATCAGGAAATGTCTGTCCCTTCAAGCACCTCCTTGCCAGAAAGGTCAATCACTGAGAGAGAGGCCCTAGAAAGAGCCTGGGATGCTGACTCCCCAAAACTCTCACCCCAGCTGCCTATTCCACCAGCCAGCTGGGGCTCCCAGAGCTGGTAGCCAGCTGGAGAGGGACAAGAGAGCAGTGTGCAAGAAACAGGGGCTCCCTGGGCATGGCTGAGGGTGGGGGCTGAGGGAGCCTGAGAGAACTTCCTGCAGCTGTCAGGTGTGTCTGGGGGCTGTAGTGAGGGGGGTGTAAGAGCAGCTGGCACCCTTGAGGAGGGCCAGAGGGATCAATTGTCAGCTCTAGGAACATGGGGGGCCCAGGGGGGTTGATGGAGTGATGCAGTTCCCTCTAGCTGGGGCTGTTGTCCCTGTATGTAGGTACTGTTCAGGAGACATCTTATAGCCTGGAATCCTATAGTTTTGGGGTGGAGCCATCACAGGGTTTAGGGGCTTATTTGTTTGTTTTGAGGGGGCTTTGGATCTTGGCCAGCTGGTCTGGGGAGGAGGCATCCTGGGTGATGTGCGTAGCAGACAAGGGAACACCAGGGGAGGGGGTGGAGATTCCTCACCGTCCCCCTCACCCCCACCCA
>NW_011494604.1:4284263-4284605 GCF_000754665.1 Bison bison bison | reverse complement strand
ACTCTGGCAGGCTGCCAGACTCTTATTTCCGTCGGGCACCAGGGTAACAGGGCCACATTAGGGCTTGAGCCAGGAGACGCCCAGCCAAGGCTGGGGCTGGGAGATGGGGGAGGGTCTCTGAAGGGTCTGCATGCAAGGTCCAGGATTGACTTTCTGGTGTCCAGGCCCCCTCACTAGCCCTCAGAGCCCCCACACAAGCACATATGGGGGCCTCTTTGTATATTGCTGCTTGATTGACATGGCCCCCACCCTAAAATCCCAGGAGTTGTCTGCGACTATGGGGGCTGGGGTGGAAGCCAGAGACAGGGGGCCTTGTGTATGTGGAGGTGGGGGGGGCAGCGC
>NW_011494604.1:4277691-4284102 GCF_000754665.1 Bison bison bison | reverse complement strand
GGAGGGAGGGCGGGCAGTCGGGTGGGGGAGCCCGGGAGTAGGGCTGAGCTGTGACCACTGCACTGAAGAGAAGACAGAGAGACAGGACAGAGGACCCAGGCTACAGCCACCCCAGAGAAGAACTAGCTCGTTCCTGCCAGGCTGGCCAGCTGTGGAAACAGCTGTAGAGTAGAGCAAAGGAACCACCCTATTTTTCTACTGTATTCACCGCTCCTGGTGTGGACTCTGGGGGCCTCTGGGGCGGACCTCTGGCTAACCTCCCTTCTGGGCAGTACCTGCAGTTCAGGAGCTGAGACCACTGTCCCCCATCCCCCCCACTTCTCGGGCCAGAGCCCCGGTGACCTGGTCAGGGTGGGTCCTTCTCCGTGGAGATGCCAGCAGCTCGTCGGTTCCCGGGCCTCGAGCTCTCGTTCCCTCTTCTAGCCAGACTCCGGCGGAGACTGTACACAGTGAGTGGGGGGCTGGGGACGGGAGTGGACAGCCGGGCCTGAATCAGCTCGTCAGAGCCAGCCCTGCGCTGAGGGCCAGCGGCGAGCAGGACGGGGCGGGCTCGACAGGGGCTCAGGGCCTCTCTGCCCTGGTGGCTATGTTCTTGGTGACGAGTGTGTCGGCAAAGTGTTGTGTGGGAAGTGTGTGTGCCAGCCACGAGAGCTACACGTGTCAGACACAGGTGTGTAGACTGGGCTGTGCTGGGGGAAGCAAAGACACGGGCTGGTGGTGGGGTGTGGGGGAGCGGACTTGTCCAGGGTCACCCTGGGCTGGGTGGTAGAGACAGGGCTGGGACCCTGGCTGCCGTCTTCTTTTCCCCGGGATCCCAGTGTTCTCTCCCGTCTTCCCACACATGCCCCCCCACGCAGAGCAGCCTGTTCCCAGGGTTGGGGAGCAGGGAGATTTGTTAGCTGGTGTTTCAGGAAAAAGGAACAGGCCAGACTGTGCTTTCTCAGAGACTTCTTCAGGGGAGGGGCCCCTGGGTCTCCCCCAGCCCTGACCACACAGGGCAGTTGTTTGAGCTGTTCTCAGGAGTGGCTGCCTCCTGCCCCCAGGAGCGTAGGGTTGAGGGGCCTGGAGCACTGGGACTTGAGGACTGGGGAGGACGCAGTGGGGGTCTTCAGACCACCTGCTCTGGTGGCCAGCCTCATCTTAGGCTGAGCCGTGTAGGGGGTGGGATCACTCTGCTCCACGGACCAGGTAGTGATGATGGAGGTGCGAGCTGGCCCCGTCTGGTCACTCCATAGAGAGACACTGCCTGGGTTAGTGATTTTCACAGGGGTCCTTTGGGGCTTTCTTCTGGAAAGAGGTGGTGCCCTGCTCTCTTCAGTCCATACCCCCTTGTTTGTAATGGATGACTTTGTATGAGGATAAGTGAGTTAATCAGCCAAGTGCTTAGAACTGTCCCCAGCATCTGGTTAACTGTAGTTGAAGTGTTAGTTATTTTTATTTTTCTTAAATAAAGTTAATAGAAATACAACCTGTTTATTCTGTGTGTATGCACATGTGCCTATGTGTGTAGTCAGTCAACATAATGCCTCCTGTAATATAAAGGAAAATGGAAAGGAAATCAGTTACTGCTTCAATTATGAAGCAGTCAGATCCTAAGACCTCAGGTAGAACCAGCGTGGAGGCAAAGATGTTGTCAGGCAAGTGCTGACTGAGAGGAGACATTTGAAATAGTAAGGATGGGCTGTCTGCAGTGACCTCTTTCTGAATGGTGGACAACGTCTCATCTCCGAACAAAGCAAAAGGCCAGTTTCTCCTCAGTTTACACAGCAGTTCCATTCTAGGAAAATTCAGTCTATATTAAAATTGCAAAAATACTTTCTTGTTTGTGTATAAAATGGAATCTGATTCTCTGTTCAGATGATTATAAATAAATTTTTCACCTGCATAAATTCAGTTGTATGGGATTTGTGACAGTATGAGAATCCCAGCACTCACTCACTGCCACTAGCGGTCCCCAACATATTGGCAGCCAGACATGTTCTCTAGGGGGCTACCCAGGCCTCCTGAGAACCATGCGGGTGAACGGTTAGGGCTTAAAGTTTGGAAACCCCCTTCTGGGCCACCGCCTCGGTGGAGGAGCCAGGGTTTGAACTGAGGGCGTCTCGTTTCTGTCCGTGGCTCTTTGTACTGCCCAGGGCTGCCTGGGAAAGTCTGAGCTTCTGGCACTGGGCTGGCAGCTCCGCTGGGAACTGTGGGGGCAGGAGGCTCGCCCTGGGCCCAAGCTGTGAGCGCCTGCTCTCCCAGAGCGACCTGGGAGGAGAGCTGGGGGGACAAGCCTGCCTCCCAGTGGGGAGGAGGGGTTCTCGGAGCAGCTGGCCTTTTCCCTGGTCCCTGTCTTCAGCGGGGATTGAACACAGGTCAGGGCTAGGCCAAGCCCTCAGCTCCGAGGGGGTCTTACTCAGACCAGGATGGGTTTGGTGTCGGATGAGCCAAGCTGCCTAGCTTTGAGGGTGCCACTGGCCTCATTCTCTGGGCCCCAGGGAGTGTCGGTAGGAGCCCACTCCTTGGTGGCCCCGTGCCTGACTGTGACCTGCACGGAGTTTTGTTTGGCCAGCACAGTGTACACACGTGCTTGCGTGTGTATATTTCAAACTTGAATTAGTTGACATAGTTCAAAAGTCAGGAGAAAGATCTAATGTCAAGTGTAAACAAGGAACAGAATGGTGTGGGTAATGGGTGAGTATGTGTGTGGGGGGAAAACAAGTCTGGAAGAATGGGTAAAAGTCATTAACGCAGCTGACTTTGGGGACGGGCCGTGCAGCAGGCAGGGATGAGACTTTATTATGGCTTCGGTGTGCCTTTTGGTATTTTACATGTGCCTATATTACCTTTTCAAAAATTTTTTTAAAGATATTTATTTGGCTATGTCGAGTGTTAGTTGCTGCATGTGGGGTTTTTGTTGCAGTGCACAGGGTTCTCTCTAGTTATGACTTAGCTGCCCTGTGGCATGTGGGATCTTAGTTCCCTGATCAGGGTTCGACCCCGAGTCCCCTGCCTTGGAAGGTGGATTCTTAACCACTGGACCACTGGCAGAGTCCCTCAAACTTTCTTTAATGGTGAGATTTTACACACAGATTCCGATTTCTGGTATTTCTTTTAAAAATTGAAAATCTTTGACACCACTAGGCCACAGCCTGTTGTGACAACTGTTGACTGTAGCTGAGCCACACTGCCTCCCTAGGCTGCGGCTGCGAGCCCGCCCTGGCCTCCACCCCTCTTTCCCTCCAAGCTCCTGTGGTTCTGTGTGGTGCCTGGGGAGTGGTTTTTGGATCAGAGGAGAAGCTCCTACAGTGCCAGGCATTGGGAGGAACATGCTGGAGCTCATCTAGTCCCTGTGGGGTCCCTCAGATCTGCAGAGCTCTTGGATGGGTCTCAAGGGACACTGCACCCCCCCCCAACTTTTTTAAGTAACATTATGAATAAGAATGTATGTATTTTCCTGGAGATCCAATCGATATTTTCATCAGATTTTTATAGAGTTTGTGATGCCAGGAGAGTCGAAGAGCCAGTGGGGAACCAGAGGACAGAGTTTGATCTCAGGTCACTCGACCACAGGTGACAGATTTAGGGAGTAAGACCCTGACTCCAGGGCCTGGGCCATGTCCCAGGTACCCTGATTCTACCCCTGTTGCCATAGGAAGCAGGACATGGCTGCAGGCTCTTACGATGTGCAGCTGTTTGGGGGAGCAGAATGGGGGTTTGAGTCCTTCCCTGCAGCACACAGTAGGATGTGGGCGAGCCCAGGCCAGTAGCAGGGCCGCGTGTTACCTCCCTTCCTTCTGCAGTCCCTGAGCAGCTCTTCTGTTCCCACAGAGGCTGGGGAGCAGCAGCATGCAGCCAGAGGAGGGCACGGGCTGGCTGCTAGAGCTGCTGTCCGAGGTGCAGCTCCAGCAGTATTTCCTGCGCCTCCGTGACGACCTCAACGTCACCCGCCTGTCCCACTTTGAGTATGTCAAGAACGAGGACCTGGAGAAGATCGGCATGGGCCGGCCCGGTAGGTGGGGGTGTGGCCTTGCCCATCGTCACCCACAGACCAGTTACCTTGTCTGTCCTCAGAACTGCCGGCCTCGTGGGAGAGCCCTCCTTGCTTTGTTCTGAGTGGCAGAGCTGAGAGCTGTCACTGCCTGTCCAAGATCCGCCCCCCCATCTCCCCAGGTGGGGCTTAAAGCTGTGCACAATGAGTGTGCATTGGTGAAGGTGAATTGCAGTTGGAGGAGTCTGACTTAAATTTCTAGCTACTCAGGATTAACGACACACTGAGTTTTGTTTGTGCAGACATACGTAGGCTGTATTTCTTCCATCTCCTCCTCGTTTGTAAATTGAGCCTGTGCCAAACACCCGGAGGGCTAGTGTCTGGAGGTCTGTGGAGAAGGAAAGATAAAAACCCTCAGATGGGTTGCTGCCTTTCTCCTGATCTGTCCCTTTCTCTCCTCTCTCCTACAAAGATCTGTTCTATAGGCTAACTTCCCCTCCCGCCATGTGTTTATCCTAAAAGTACTGACTGTAGCTTCTAGAAGTCATGGTGTTCCTTGTAGAACGTTAGCAACTTTTTAGTGCATTCAGCCTGAAATAGCTAAATAAGTGATAATGTGAGAATTTAGATACTGATTTACGCTGCTTGTAGCCTAGAGAACTGACAGTTAATGCCAGGAACATAATACAGCCTTATGGGAGAAAAACTCAAAATTGAAGAAATTCTATCCATCACCTTGACTTAACTATTTTTTCTTGAGAGTTGACATAAGAGTACTGCTGTTCAGTTTTGGTGGTTAAACACCTCCGTCCACTTGGAGAAGAATTGCCTGGAAGTGGGACACAGCGCCCATCTGGTTAATGGCGGCCGGGCCCTGGTGGTGGGGACGGCTTGTTCCTTGGCGTTGCTGCGCTGCACACTGTCTAGTGGTGGCCTCCCCCCAGGAGGACGAGGAAGCAGCCTCTGTGGGGGGATGAGCGCTTTAACAGCATGGGTTCCCCTTCCCCCCTGCCCCGCAGGCCAGCGGCGGCTGTGGGAGGCCGTGAAGAGGAGGAAGGCCATGTGCAAACGCAAGTCCTGGATGAGCAAGGTGGGTGGACTGGGAAGGAGGTGGGAGTGGGGTTTCATCGGGGCGCCTCTGACGTCACCTGGGAGCCTTCCCTCTCCCCGCGGTGTAATCTCACACTTTGTACAGACCTCCTCCTCCGGGGTCTTATCAGGCAGGGTACTTGTAGAGCTGCCCGGCTAAGTGTCTGTCTCCGCTGGAGACGGTGCTGAGTGGCCTGTATGCAGCCTTGGCTCCACGTCCCCTCCCGCTGGGTGGTGGTGCCGGGCATGGAGCAGGCGCTTGTTGACAAGTGCTCTGTAACTTGAGCCCTTGAGCTGAGTGTTGGGGCCGCTGTCCAGTATGGGGCGGTGGGACTGTCTGGACCCAGGATGGCTTTGCTTCCCTCCTCCCCCACCTTCCTAGTCCGTGGAGGGTTTCTCTGGTCTACTGGCCTCCCTGACAGCTTCCTTCCCCAAGGCCTCCCCCACCCCCCTTTCTCTAATTTGGGTCTGTGGAGTGGTGAGTCCCAGGTCTGACTCAGTGGAACTTTGCCCATTGTCTGGAAGACAATGCGAGAGGAAATGAACCAGCCGGGCCTTCCCGCCCCACTTCTGGCCTCAGGGTTGGGTGGGGGGTGGGCAGTACCAAACAGCTGGACCTGGGATTGGGCAGCAGAGATTTCCTGGCTGTGATCTGGCAAAGGGGCTGTGTCTTGGGATCTTGTAGCCTTTTCTGGGGACACTGTCCTGGTCCCTTGCCCAGGTTTTCAGGAAGGATGAGTGTGTTGGGGTGGGTGAAGGCAGGAGGGAAGAGTTGTGCAGTGTGCAGGACTCAGGGGTCTTGGATCTACCTCCGACTGACTGGAGGTCTCTGGGCCAGTCAGTTGACCTCTCCAGATTTGAGATATGTGGTCGGTAAAACAGTGCCAGCCACACTGCCCAGCTCACCTCAGAGCCTTGGGGAGGATCCCTTGAGAAAAAGGCTGTGAAGGCCCTTGTCAGCTGAACGTGGCTTGGAAATGGAAGAGATTCCAGTTGCTGGGAGGAAAGATGGAGCAGTGGTGAGAAGAGGCCCTCAAATTGGAGACCCCTTCACCCTGTACAGACGAGACTCTGCCAGCCTTGGGGGCAGGTGCCCAGCTGAGCAGAGTGTGCTACCTCAAGGGCTTTGCATGCCCTGGTAGGGTGGCCATGTTAAACTGTCAGAGCTGCTCTGACTCTCAGGGCTTCCCTCTTGTTCCCTGACCTTTGGCCCCTTCCCTCCCAAGCTCAGGCTACAGAGTCCCCCAACCTTCCTTCTTTCTGAGCTCTCAGCTCTGGGCCTCTCTCCAGAAGCCCAGCTGTCTTCCCAGGCCCTTCCCCAGCAAGGCCTTGCTTCATCTTCACCCCCT
>NW_011494604.1:4269589-4277591 GCF_000754665.1 Bison bison bison | reverse complement strand
CTCTCTCTCTCTCTCTCTCTCTCTCTCTCTCTCTCACACGGTCCAACCTCAGGCTCAAATTATCCTCTCTCCTGGCAGGATGAAGGGCAGCCGACTCCCTGGGGAGGGTGGAGACAGACAGCGCCAAATGGGCAACCCAGAGAAGGGGCCAGGGCTAAAAATGGACGGGAGGTGTTTGTGAGGGCCCCTGAGGCTAAAGCCCATCTGCTTGGGTGAGGGGCTGGAGTCTGTGCTGGGCAGGGGTGCAGAGAGGGACAGGTGGGGTGGAGGGGGGTGCCTTTGAGCTGTCCCTGACCCCACAGCTGGGTGTGGGGCCACAGCAGCCACGGGCTACACTCCTGTAGTCCATTTCTGGCACATATCCTGAGGCCACACTGAGATCGTGGGCTCCCATTTGGTGGTGTGGTCAGGAGGGGACATGGGCCTCCAGCCAGGCTGTCTCCTGGAAGTTTGGCAAAGCCAGTACCTGTGTGGAGGCCTCACCGAGGACCAAGTGGGGCAGGACGGAATAACTGGCCCTGGGACCTCAGGGTTCCATCTGGCCCCCGACTGCCTTCAAACAGGTGTTCAGTGGAAAGCGGCTGGAGGCTGAGTTCCCCCCTCATCACTCTCAGAGCACCTTCCGGAAGACCTCGCCCACCCCAGGGGGCTCTGCTGGGGAGGGGTCCCTGCAGAGCCTCACCTGCCTCATTGGGGAGAAGGACCTGCATCTCTTCGAGAAGCTGGGAGATGGCTCCTTTGGCGTGGTGCGCAGGGGCGAGTGGGACGCCCCCTCGGGGAAGACGGTGAGCTCCCTGGGTCCTCGGGGGTGTGGTGGAGGGGCAGAGGCCCTGCTCTGCCCTCCAAGGTGGATCGGTCCCCTCCGCTCGGATGTGAAGGGGGCTGGGCACAGATCCAGAGTGGCTCACCCTGGAGTCCATGCTCAGGGTTAACTCGACACAAGGGTTTCTTTTTCAGTTATAAAACTGTTTTACTTATCATAAAAGTTTGAAAACTCTTTTAAAAATTAAAATTAAAAAATATCTGTTTCCCACCACTCAGAGGAAGCCGAGTTAGTGTTTCCACCTGTTTCCCCCCCTCAGGCATTTTATTGAATTTCTTCAAGATACAGATTTCAAACACAGCTTTTTAACTCTTGCCCTTTTGTCTTAGTATTGTATCTTTAAAAATTTCCCCAGAGGGATAGATAGTACATGTGCAGTAAAGCACACAGTTTTTGAGCGTACAGCTCAGTGAATTTTCACATACGCACGGGCCTGTGTGACCATTGCCCAGATCATGGTATGGGACATCTCTCTTGCCCCAGGAGGCCCCTGCACCTCTTCCACTGGGCGTCCTCTTCCTTCAAGAGAAAGCCACTGGTCTGACTCCTGTCACCATAGCTTAGTTTTATGGCATTATATTTAAAGCATTTACTTTCCACACCAAAAACATTTTTTTATTATAATATTTTAATATTCTATCATCATACCAGTCATCTCTTTCCTTATCATTGCCACTTAACCTGGGCATGCCCTCACAAAGGGGAGGCCCAGCTCATGGCCTTTGGACGTCAGCCAGCTGCCCTCCCCATGCCAGGCCACAGGCGCCTGGGACGGGCTCACCCAGATGAGCAGACCTGAGGCAGGAGGAGGAGCAAGCTGGCCCAGTGGGTTGGGACTGGGGTCTGTCCTGACTCCCTGCAATCCCTTGCTCTGGCTAGGTGAGCGTGGCTGTGAAGTGCCTGAAGCCCGACGTGCTGAGCCAGCCGGAGGCCATGGACGACTTCATCCGGGAGGTCAACGCCATGCACTCGCTTGACCACCGAAACCTCATTCGCCTCTACGGGGTGGTGCTCACACCGCCCATGAAGATGGTGCATACCGTGGGCAGAAGGGGGCTGGGGACAGGGAGGGGCCTGTGGTCTTGGGCCCCCAGGCCCCCCTCACCTCCTGCTAGTGCTGCGGTCACTCCTTCCCGACGAAGGTCCTGCTTTGGTCCCTCCACCCGCAAGTGGCAGAGGGGTTCCCAGGCCTGCCCTGCTGACTGTGCAGCCAGACCTCTCTTCCCTCTCCGGATTGTGCTTGTGTTCTCTGGCAAAGAGTTGCGCCTATGGGCGGGCCTGGCCCCAGAGTTTAGTTTTTGGCATTGCTAAAAACTGGGCCCCTTTGGGTGGCTTCTCTGGGCCTCAGTTTCCCATGTTCCCTGGAGGGCGAGGGCCCCGGAGGACAGGTCAGGAAGGAGCATGGCAGTGGCAGGCCTTGAGGGGAGGGGCAGGGCTCAGCCATGCTTATGCCTCCTTCCCTCCTCCCCCGCGGCCTCAGGTGACAGAGCTGGCACCTCTGGGATCATTGTTGGACCGGCTGCGCAAGCACCAGGGCCACTTCCTGCTGGGCACCCTGAGCCGCTACGCTGTGCAGGTGGCTGAGGGCATGGGCTACCTGGAGGCCAAGCGCTTCATCCACCGGGACCTGGCCGCCCGAAATCTGCTGTTGGCCACCCGCGACCTGGTCAAGATAGGGGACTTCGGGCTGATGCGAGCACTGCCCCAGAACGACGACCACTACGTCATGCAGGAACATCGCAAGGTGCCCTTTGCCTGGTGAGGGGCAGGCGCTGCTGGCTCCCAGGCCCTGGACCCAGCCCCGCCCTAGTCCCTACACACCCAGGCCTTGGCGCTTCCAGGGCCTTCTGTACCTCCACTAGGCATTGTGTCTTCTGGGCCTGGCTTCCTTTCTCGTGTGCCCATCCATTCACTTATCCATCCAGAAATGCTTGTGGGCCCTCATAGCGGGTGCTGGAACACACAGGGCTAAGTGCTGTGGGGATGCGGGAAGGCTTTGGGGAAGACCCAGTATTAAGCTCCTAAAACAGCAGAAGTCAGCCAGGCAGAGACTGGCTGGTGTGTTCCAGGCAGGGCCTTGTAGACTGATGAGAAATGTTCACCTGCACACTGGGCTGGTATCTGGCCCTGCCCTGGCCCCTGTGTGAGCTTATCCTGCGCTGAGACCGTCATGGGCCTCTGATATCAGAGGCACCTGGAGGAGCGTGGTCTCCTAGCTTTGGGGTGGGAGGAGTCGGTCCAGTTCTGCTTGCCAGAAAACCCTTCTAATCCAGGATATACGATCACCCTAATTAATTCCTGACCTTATATCGAGGATGATCACACATCCTGGATCCTGCCTAATGTCCTCCAGTGATTAATAACACCTCTTTTCATAGTCAGGCACCCTGGTAAATTATAAGGTCACTTTGTTATGCAGCCCTCTTAAAATAACCCTATGAAGCGAGCAGACTATTGTTATTACCATTTCATAGATGAGGAATGTGGGTCTTAAGGAACATGATTTTACCTGTGTCCCTCCCTCCCACCCCCAACCCTCTACCCCCTCTTTGAATGGCTGGGCCAGCTCTCGAGTCCCACAAGACATCTCTGATTCTCCCCCGAGGGCACTTCCTCCTCACTTCTGGCACCGCAGTCCACCCTGGAGTGCTTGCCCCTTGCTGGCTTCACTGCAGTGGCATGTTTCTTCCTCGCCCCGGAGGGCATGTGGGGACGTCTGGGGACACCACTGTGCCTCTTCCCACCCTTTTTGGTTCTTCTTCAGGCCCTGTCCAGATTTCCCACCCACACCTTCCTGCTGAAATGGCCTAAATCCTAGGATCCTGCCCCAAATCTGGAAATTGTCATCCTCCCACCACAATTAGAAAACAGCCTGGGATCTTATCCCCGCCCCCTTTTGCCCCTCCTGGAGCCTCTGACCCTCCTCCTTGCCCTGCTTCCCTGTGGGAATGCCCCCCCTCTTCCTGCTCCAGGCTGCGTGTGGACGAAAGACCTGAGCAGAGACGGTTGGGTCCACGACTGTGCACCCCGTAGTCTAGAAGGCCTGCCCTGTTCACTTCACACTGTGCCCCCCAGTGCCTGCTGTGTGCCTGGGCTCTCAGAGCAACAGCAGGCTTGTGCAGGAGCATTTGGGGTCCACTGGGGCTGCTGCAGGGGCAAGGGTTCTCTGAGAGGCCTGTTTGACCCCTGCCTCTGCCAGGTGTGCCCCAGAGAGTCTGAAGACACGCACCTTCTCCCACGCCAGCGACACCTGGATGTTTGGGGTCACGCTGTGGGAGATGTTCACCTATGGCCAGGAGCCCTGGATTGGCCTCAATGGCAGTCAGGTGAGGGGGCTGGGGTGGTGCTCCCCACCGGGTGGCCGGGGGTTGATTTGATCCCTGGCTGTCTGCCTGGCCCAGTTGGAACTGGCTCTCACCTGTTGGAATCGCTGTGTCCAGTGCCCTGTGTCTGCTCGAACCCCTCAGAGAGCTGAGCGGGGAGCATGGCCCCAGTGGTGAGGAACAGACCAGCCTGGCTTGCTCGCGGTCCTCCTCTGCCATGGCCCTCTCTTTGGAGGCCGCAGACCTGGGGGTCAGGGTCTGAGGCCTGGGGATCAGGCACAGGTCTTCTTTGCGGTGCAGGCATGGCAGACTGTGGTTCCAGTGGTTCCGTGACTGGGGGACATGGAAGATGGGGGTGAAGAGCCAGGTGCTCTGCTTGTCCTTAAACTGCCCCTCCACCCCCAGATCCTGCATAAGATTGACAAGGAGGGGGAGCGTCTACCCCGGCCGGAGGACTGCCCCCAGGACATCTACAATGTCATGGTCCAGTGCTGGGCTCACAAGCCCGAGGACAGACCCACCTTTGTGGCCCTGCGGGACTTCCTGCTGGAGGTGAGGCAGGTGTGCCCACAAGGGCAGGGGTATCTAAGCAGAGATCAGCCTGGGGCGGGCAGTGACTGGTGTCTCCCCCAGGCTCAGCCCACCGACATGCGGGCCCTTCAGGACTTCGAAGAACCTGACAAGCTGCACATCCAGATGAATGACGTCATCACCGTCATCGAGGGGAGGTAGGGAGCCTGGGGTCTGCGTCCCACTGCCTTGAAGGACTCAGCCAGGAGGCTTCTGGGGCCCGAGAGCTCCTCTGCCCCTCAGGCTGTTGTGGCAACACCCTGGCTCCTGCAGCGAGATGGAGGGCAGGCTTGGGTCCCCTCCTGAGTGTGAGGAGTGAAGTATGCAGGTGCCGAGGCATACAAAGGGCTTTCCCTTCCTGGAGTCTCCTCCACCCTTTGCCCACTAGGCTTCAGCTGCGGCTCTGTGAGTCAGGGCCATGCTACCACTGTGGGTAGGAAGGAGCATCAGGGCCTGGGGCCCAACTGGGGACTCGGGGGCTCCTTTTACCCTCCCCCACCCTCCTCTTCCCCTCCTGTCAGGATAAGGACTCTGGACTCTCACCTGGGCACCCTGCAGTAGCCCAGAGCAGCCCCGCCTTTTCCTGGCAGCCTCTGCCCTCCACTGAGCCCGTAGCTCCCTCCGAGGGCTCCTCTCCATCCTCTGCTGGGCCTTTTGTCCCCAGCTGCCCTCGCAGGGTCTCTTTCCTCCCTCCCCCTCACACCTGGCAGCACGTGTCTGCCCACAGGCAGCATCCCCTGAGTCACGTCTTCTACTTGCAGCCCCCGCAGTTCAAGTGGGCCTGCCTTGGAGGAGTCCCCACCCACCGCTCACCCCACCCTTTGTTATCTGATCCCTGGGATGTCTGAGGAACTGACTGAGGTGGGGCCGGCTAGAGGTGCCTTTGGGGTGGGGGCTGAGTATGGAGGAGCAGGGGAGGAAATCCCCTGGACCCCACACCCCAGTCCCCAGCTCCTCTGACTCAGAGCTGGGCAGGGATGGGGGCAGGGGCTTCCCACGGAGCCCTTTCTACCTGGACTTCAGGTTTGGGGTTTGGGGCCTTTGGAGAAACTTTGTTCCTCATGGGTGTTTGTTGAGAAGGGAGAGCTTCTGGGTCTGAGTCAGACTGATGACACAGGCCCCAGAGCCCAGGCTGTCTGTGGAGGAGCGGGACCTGCACCCCTGTGGCCCCCAGCATCTTCCCTCCAGGCCAGCATTCCGGCTTGGCAGTCTGGGGAAGGTTCTGGAAATAGGAAGATGAGGATGAGGGCCCTCCTGGAGGTGCAGGCAGGACCTTGGGCCAGAGCTTGAGCCTGCAGCCGTTCCCTCCTCCAGATGCCAGAACCCTGGGCCTGCACTCTCCTCTGCCCTGTAGATCCCAGGCCTTTACTCTCAGTAAAGGGCCCCCAGGCCCTTGCTCTCAGTGAGGGCCCATGTGCCAGGGCCCAGTGTTCCCCAGGAGGTGACTCAGGGGCTTGGTGTGTCTCTGGGGCGTGTGTCTCTGGAGCTGGCACCCAGGGTCACCCCTGGAGCAAGGCGGGGGACAGGAGGCTCAGGGGAGCCGCTCCTCCTGGGAGGCCCCAGTGGGCGGGCCCCGCCCCCACCCCGCCCTTCCGTCCCGGGCTGCTGGCTCCGCTGCCGCCGCCGCCTGCCAGTGTGGGCTCATTGGGCTCTTCCTCTGGGGCCAGCAGTCCGACTTGGACCACAGCGCCTGCCGTGGGTCCCTGGAGCCGCTCAGGAGGTGGGAGGTGAGGGCAGGAGGCATGGCAGCCGGCGAGGCTTGGGGAGTGGGCCGTGTGTCAGTAGCGCCAGGGCTTGAGCTGCTGCCTCGTTTCCTTGGGTCCCAAGTGCGTGTTTGCCTGGCTCTGTCTCCATGTCTTCGGGTGGATGGGCTGTCTGTAGGTGTCCCTTTGGGTCCTCGGGTCCCAAGTGCGTTGGTTTGCCTGGCTCTGTCTCCATGTCTCCGGGTGGATGGGCTGTCTGTCTGTGGGTGTCCCTTTGAGTCCTCGGGTCCCAAGTGTGTGTGTTTGCCTGGCTCTGTCTCCACATCTCCGGGTGGATGGGCTGGCTGTCTGTGGGTGTCCCTTTGGGTCTGGGTTTGTGCATGTGGGTCTCAGTCTGTTTCTCCATCCTCCAGCAGCCTGGCTCTCAGCTCTCTCACATCTGTGCTCTTCTGTTAGACTTGGATTCCTTCTTGCCGAAACTGTCTCCTAGCCACAGTCTGGGAGCACCCTTGCCCCTGACTCTGACCAGTTCTTTAGACTCAGTGCTTCTCGAGGTATCAGGCAGTGGACAGAGAGAGGACACCAGATGTTCTGTGAGCCCAGCTCGCGAGGCTCTGTCTGGACTGAGAGGGATGGGTGAAGACCGCTCTTCTCCAGTGCGTCTTTGGAGGCTAGGATGGCTGACAGAACTCTGATGTTCTGTCTCCACCAGCCAGAGAAGGGAAACAGAGGTGTGGGGAACAGAGGTTTTGAAATCCATTGTGCTGGTCCTTGGCCTGGCTGGTGCCTGGAGCCTCTGCTTCCTCTGGTAGGCGAGGGAGGAGGAAGCGAAGGCTGTGTTGTCCCTCAAGGCCAGGGGCTGCTGGGGACACCCGGAGAGAAGCGCTCAGGTGGTGTTTAGAGCACTGTTTAAGCCACGTTTGTCAGCCATTTCTAGGCTACCTAGGCTGGGACTGAGGTTTCCAGGGACTGGTCCCCAGTAGGACTGGGGCAGCCTTCAGGGGTTCCTAATCCAGGCCCCGGTTCCTGGCTGCTGCTTCATATCTCGCCTGTCCCAGGATGCTGTGAGGCCATCCTGCTGGAGATGCTGGTTTGCTTCAGGGACTGTGCCCTCCTGTTGCCATGGAGACTCTGGGCTGAAGGGAGGTGTGGCCAGAGCAATCTGGGTGGGAAAGGCTGACCTGCTTCTCCTGGGCTGATGGTGTCTCCATCCCACAGAGCCTTGGAGGGCGGGGGAGGGGACTGGGAGCAGTGGAACGTAGCATTGGCCACCTCGGGAGTTATATTTGACTCTCCCTGGGAGGATGCTGCTTCCGTGCTTAGGATGTGGTTCCCAAGTATGTTTCCTACACATACTCTGCACTCCCCACAGCCCCCACCTGTAGCAAAGCCTTTTTTGAGACTTGGTGTCAGGACTCCCAGCAGTGACAAAGGATCCCTTCCTTCTAGGCCTGGCTCTTGTCTTGGCCATACAGGTAACAAGGAAGGTAGGCTTAGTTCTGCTCTCCCCTCTCAGAAGTGGGTCCAGAGGAGGCTTCCAGGTGAGGGGCTGTGTTAGCAAAAGGGAAGGAGTGGAGGGAGGG
>NW_011494604.1:4266967-4269489 GCF_000754665.1 Bison bison bison | reverse complement strand
CAGACTCACACCGGAATCAGTGACCACCTGCCCCCCTGGGTGGTCGTGATTCCGGTGTGAGTCTGTTCCACTCTGCACTGCTTCTCCAGCTCAGTTAGTGAGCATCTCTGGAGAGGTGTGCAGAGCAGAATCCAGCATCCAGCTGCTGGGTTTGGTGTCTGAGGCTGTTCCGCGGAGGGGCCCATGAGACCCGGGGGCCTGTGGGTGTTGGGGGGAGGGCAGCATCGGGGGCTGGGTGCCAGGCCCTCCCCTCTATGCCTCTTTGGCCTCAGCCAGCCTGGAGGTGGGGTGGGGAGGGGATGTGCTCCTCTCCTTGGAATGGCCCTGCTATTTTTGGATGGGCTTTGTCCCTTCCCGGGTGTTGTCCTCTCTTCTTCCTTCCCTTCCTGCCCTCACCCCCGAGAGGCACGGCGGTAATCACAGGGTTGCTGTGTCTGTGGTGGCTGGGCAAGCAGCCTTGTTGGCAAGGAGGCTGGGCCCTCAGCCCTCCCCTTGCACCTCCTAGCTCCCCCAGAATCACTGTGCTCATGGGCCTCACTGCCTCCGTCCTGCTTCCACCTCCCCCAACCCTCCGATCTGGCTGCAGATGGGAGGAAACCTTGCTCTATGTCCCTGGTGTGGACAGGTAGTGTACAGGTGGGGGGCTGACAGTGAAGGGACACAGCTTGATGCCACATGGACCCCCCCTACAGCTGCAGGAGGCCCTCCCCACCTCTGCCGTTGCCCAAAATCTGGGCCTGTTCCCAGTGTGAGCGATCTCAGCAGCAGGTGCAGGAGCCTTGGGGCTGTTGACTCTTTGGCTTTCGAAGCATCCAAGAGGGCATTTTGTTCTTTCCTGCCCACCTGGCCCGGCTTCCACCGCCGACCCCAGGCCCGGACCTAGGCTGTGCCAACAGAGTCTGTCTGAAGTCAGAGTGAGGGGCTGGTGGTCCCACAGTCCAGCCACACTGGGAGGCTGGGGTCCCTCCTGGACCCCTTGTTTAAGGCAAGGAGGTGGGTGGGGGTGAGAGCGAGGGTCCCACAGTCCTGGCAGGAGGTGGTGGAAGGCCCTGGAGATACGTAAACCTTGGGTTGCCCCAGGTACTTCCAAGCTTCTGAAGGAGTACCTGCCTGCAGGAGGGATGTAGTTGGAGGGCTTGGCCCCAAGCCCAACGCTAAGGCCGTGGTGCTCCTTTGGGCCCCTGCAGCTTAGAGCTCCTGGAACCAGGTTGAAGAGTGAAATTGGGTGGCCAGGGGAGGACAGGGGCTTAGGCCTTGCCAGGGGAGAAGGGAGGTGAGGTGGTACGGTGAGAAGAGTACGGCTTCACAGACTGACAACTGGGTTTGAATCCTGGATCTGCTGCACTCTGGTAACTGTAGGCAAGTTGTGTTACTTGTTTGAACGTGTTTCTTTATTTCTAAACTGGAGGAAAAGCTGTCTGGCCCATCTGAGTCGCTTAGGGTAAGGCTCTGTGCTAACGCCAGGCCCTGTACTGGGTGAGTGGCAGATCCTGGGGGGCTGCTGGTGGGCTGCTCTGATCCTGGGGCCCTCACCCTGATGTTCTTTTCCGCTGAGGTGGTCAGATACCATGGTGCAGAGAGCTTGGTATGAAAAGGGTCCCGTCCTTGGGACCTTCCACCACACCCTGGCATTTACCACATCACCTCTGTTGGGCAGGGCTGAGAATTACTGGTGGCGTGGGCAGAACACGCGGACGCTGTGCGTGGGGCCCTTCCCTCGCAACGTGGTGACCTCCGTGGCTGGTCTGTCAGCCCAGGACATCAGCCAGCCGCTGCAGAATAGCTTCATCCACACGGGGCATGGCGACAGTGACCCCCGCCACTGCTGGGGCTTCCCTGACAAGATTGATGAGTGAGTACTGGTGGGGTCCTACATGGGGGCTCCAGGGCCAGCAGCCCTTCTCCGGGCACTCAGGCTCTCCAGGCCTCCAAGGTCCCCATTACAGCCCTGGGCCAAGGGTCTCCTGTCCTAGGCCTTTCCTTGCAGGCAGGCCTGAGGTTGCAGCTTCAAAGGTTGGACCAAGTCTTCCTTTGGTGGAAGGGCCTCTAGGGCCTGCACCTCTTAAGTTCTCCCTGAAAACTGACCTTAGGAAAATGGACTTGGAAGTAGCCTTTGGAAGCAGTTAGTAGGAAGCATCTCCTGATCCCCAGTACTTGGTGGCAGTTTCCCTTCTTCTGCTGGAAGCACCCATGTCCTAGAGACGGAAGCTGCTGGCTCAGGCCTGAGAGGCAAGGTGCAGAAAAACTCCCTGCAGGGACACTCCAGAGGGCATTTAGGCAGCAGCTCGGAGCCCTCTGCCCCTCCCCACCCCACCCCACCCTGCTTACTCTACCTGGGAGGGGGTTCAGCTTCCTTTAAGCGAAAGGATGAGGTCATCTAGGGGCATCTGGGGAAGACACACAGGAGGATTAGTCACTTCCTGAGGGCCCTGCCCCAGGGAGCCACCTGGAGCTCCTCCTACTGGGACTCCAAGCCTCTCTGCCAACCCCACTGGGCTTCTGAGCAGTGCTTTCTTCTCCAT
>NW_011494604.1:4266027-4266867 GCF_000754665.1 Bison bison bison | reverse complement strand
AGCCTGCCCTTCACCCCCTGCTCTGCACACCAGGACACTGAGCCCAGGGAGGGTGCCAGGGCTCTCGCCTCACCAGAGCCGGGGAGGGCCTGAGAGAGCTGGGGTTGCAGACCCCCTGCAGGAGGCGGCCGTGGCAGTGTGGCCTGGCAGCAGAGAAGAGAGTGGCAGCAGGTGGCTGCTGAGTGGGGGTGGGGGTGCCGCGGGGGTTGCAGAGGGCCAGCTCTACCCTTTCAGGGAGTACTTGGAGCCCATACAATCCTAGGCTTTTCAGCCTACACTCAGGAGTTCTTCCTCTGCCCCCTCTCCGTGGCACCCTCCCCTGGTCACTGCTGGATCTTTGGAAGGGAGCGCCTGGGAGCCAGAAGTCCTGTGCTCCAGACCCACGTCCGTCAGGGGCTTGGACAGGACTCTTCTGTCCTCTGCCTGAGGCCTGGGCACAGGCCCAGCAACTCCCCCAGGGTGCCCTCTCTGCCACCACCCTACCTGCACCCATCTCTGACCCGCTTTTCTCCCCACAGACTGTATCTGGGAAACCCCATGGACCCTCCTGACCTGCTGAGCGTGGAACTGAGCACATCCAGGCCCACCCAGCATCTGGGCAGGGTGAAAAGTAAGGGTCCCCAAACCCTCAGTCCCCTAGCTCATCAGCTACCGAGCAAGAGGTGCTGCCTCCTCGGGCTACCCTGAGCCGGTTGGGTCAGGGCCACAGGGGACAGCTGTGTCCCTGGCTCCGGCGGGGAGTGGGGCGGGCGGTGAGAGGCAGTGGTATCCGCCGAGGTGGGCATCGTCAGTCTGGCCAGCGCTGGCCTGCCCTCTCTGCTTTCCTCCTCCCCCTCCTCC
>NW_011494604.1:4261741-4265603 GCF_000754665.1 Bison bison bison | reverse complement strand
CACTTTCTCTCTCTCTCTCTCCCCCCGCACTCTGCCCTTCTCTCCGGCTCTGTCTCCCCTCCCTTGTCCTCTCCTGCTCTGCCCCTCTACTCTCCGCATGGCCTTTCTTGCAGGGGAGCCTCCACCTCGCCCTCCTCAGCCTGCCATCTTCACTCAGAGTAAGTGGGGCTGCTCCCGGTGCCTTGGCCCCCGCCCCCGCCCCCTCTCTCCTCTCACTCCTCTCCTTCTGGAAGGTACAGAGCCCTGGCCGGCCGGGGGGGAGGGGAGGTGGGCGTGTGCTGTGAGCTTCTGCGGCTGACCTGGCCCAGCATGCCTGCCCTTCCCCCCAACCCCCCAAAGCCTGGGCTTCTGGAATAAGAGTGTGGTCCTGGTGCCCACCGCCACCTCTGCCCACCATTGTGCAGCCCTGCCTCACTTCCTGCTGGACCTGCAGAAGCTGTGTCTGGGCTTTCGTGCCAGTTTGTCGGGAGCCCTGTCCTCTCTAAGGATGGCTCCTGTTGCCCTTGACGGTGGGAGATGGCCCATAGCCCCTGCCTGCACTAATGGTGTGCTGTAACGGAGTAGGGATTGCTAACCAGGGCCCACAGGGATTTGGGGTCTTGTGTCAATAGAGAGGGTATTGAAGCGGGCGGATGTGGGGTATTGCTTGCTCTAGCTGCAATGGAGGCAGGGGCTCACTGGCCCCTGTGGAGGGCTGCTAGCCCCCAGAGCAGGTTCTCCCCTCCTGTTTGGAAAGGGTCTGTGTGCACGGATAATTCTGGTGGCTGAGGGCTGCCCTTCCGGGGAATTGGGAGCTGGTAGAGATACTTGACTGTCTTCCCCATCCACCTGCCTGACGCTGCCTCCCTGTTGGGGTTCTCCCTTCCATCACAGAACCAACCTACGACCCCGTGAGTGAGGACCAAGACCCCCTGTCCAGCGACTTCAAGAGGCTGGGCCTGCGAAAGCCAGGACTGCCCCGTGGGCTGTGGCTCGCGAAGCCCTCAGCCCGGGTGCCAGGCACCAAGGCCGGCCGCGGTGGTGGCGAGGTCACGCTCATTGATTTCGGCGAGGAGCCTGTTGTGCCGGCCCCACGGCCCTGTGCCCCATCACTGGCGCAGCTGGCCATGGACGCCTGTTCCTTGCTGGACAAGACCCCGCCACAGAGCCCTACACGGGCCCTGCCCCGGCCCCTGCATCCCACGCCTGTGGTGGACTGGGATGCACGCCCACTGCCCCCGCCTCCCGCCTACGATGACGTGGCCCAGGATGAGGATGACTTCGAGGTCTGCTCCATCAACAGCACCCTCGTGGGCGCCGGGGTCTCTGCTGAGCCCAGCCAGGGCGAGACCAACTATGCCTTTGTGCCTGAGCCGGCGAGGCTCCTCCCCCCGCTGGAGGACAACCTGTTCCTCCCACCCCAGAGTGGGGGCAAGCCACCCAACTCGGCCCAAACCGCAGAGATCTTCCAGGCGCTGCAGCAGGAATGCATGCGGCAGCTACAGGTCCCACCTGGCTCTCTGGTCCCCTCACCCAGCCCTGGGGGTGATGACAAGCCCCAGGTGCCCCCCCGGGTGCCCATCCCCCCGAGGCCCACGCGCTCGCGTGGTGAGCTGTCTCCAGTCCCCCCAGGTGAGGAGGAGATGGGCCGGTGGCCCGGACCTGCCTCCCCTCCCCGGGTGCCTCCCCGGGAGCCCCTGTCTCCACAAGGCTCCAGGACTCCCAGCCCCCTGGTGCCACCTGGCAGCTCCCCGCTGCCTCCCCGGCTCTCCAGCTCACCTGGGAAGACCATGCCCACCACCCAGAGCTTTGCCTCAGACCCCAAGTATGCCACACCCCAGGTGATCCAGGCGCCTGGCCCGCGGGCGGCCCCTGCATCTTGCCCATCGTCCGAGATGGGAAGAAGGTCAGCAGCACCCACTACTACCTGCTGCCCGAGCGCCCGCCCTACCTGGAGCGCTACCAGCGCTTCCTGCGTGAGGCCCAGAGCCCCAAAGAGCCAGACCCCATGCCCATACCCCTGCTGCTGCCCCCTCCCAGCACCCCAGCCCCAGCCGCCCCCACTGCCACTGTTCGACCAATGCCCCAGGCTGCCCCAGACCCCAAGGCCAACTTCTCCAGCAACAACAGCAACCCAGGGGCCCGGCCATCCTCCCTGAGGGCCACTGCTCGGCTGCCACAGAGGGGCTACCCCGGGGACGGGCCAGAGGCTGGGCGGCCTGCAGACAAGATCCAGATGGTGAGTAGTGGGCCTGGCTGCAGGGTGAGAAGGGGCGGGGGCCCAAGGGACCCAGAGGAAGGGGCCTGAGTGGTGCTGACGGGTGGGGGTGGTGTGCCCAGCTGCAGGCCATGGTGCATGGGGTGACCACAGAGGAGTGCCAGGCGGCCCTGCAGAGCCACAGCTGGAGCGTGCAGAGGGCTGCCCAGTATCTGAAGGTACCACCACCTCCTGCCCACTCTGGCTTTCAGGGACCCTGAAGACTGTTCTGCGGCTCTCCTCCCACTCTCTCCCTCCCTCCCCCCACCCCCCTCCTCTGCCCTGCCCTGGTCCAGCACCCCACCCCAGTGTGTCCCATGGCACCGCCCTCTGCTCCCCAGGTGGAGCAGCTCTTTGGTCTGGGTCTGCGGCCACGAGTCGAGTGCCACAATGTGCTGGAGATGTTCGACTGGAACCTGGAACAGGCCGGCTGCCACCTGCTGGGCTCCTGCGGCCCTGCCCACCACAAGTGAGCAAACCCTGCATCTGCCGTCTTCCTGTCCCCGGGCTTCCTGGAGCAGCCCCCCTGGGAGTAGCCAACATTGCACGGCCAGACGCAGGGCTCCAGGCAGGAGGAGGGAGGGGGTCCCAATCCCACAAGACAGGCAGTTCTCAAGGAAAACAGTTTCTCCTAAGCACGTTTGTCTTGACTTCATAGCTTCTTTGTTCAGATGAACTAATGAGTAAGAGGAATCAGAGCCACTCTGGTTGCAGGGAGCTTGCTTCCTAAGCAGGCTCTAGCAAGCAGCAGTTTAGGATCCAATAATTTAGACAAATACTTCTCACCTTCTCATTTCCTATTGTGTTTAAAATAACACCTAAAGTTTTAATGCCTTTTTAAAGGAATGTCTAATAAAAAAAAATTCATTACTTTTCCTGTAAAAAATTTATATGTAATCTGACAAAATATATAGATGTATATTAATAGCAAACTTGATGTAGAGTATAAATACCAATGAAAGTTTTATTGAGTCAAAAGTGAACTTCTTCCCTGGGAGGTGCTGGCAGGGTGTGGGGTGTCAAGAGTCCCCTGGCAGGACAGCCTGATTGGAGCCCAACGCCCTGCTCACATATGGTGTCAGCTTATGCTCCTTTCCTGATCTCTCAGGGTGCTCATCTGTAACATGTGTATCAGTGTTAGTTCCAACCTCATAGAAATGGTTAGAAGAATTAATGAGGGATGCCTCTGTCATACCACACAGCAGGTGTCTGGCCCACAGGACGCTGTCCCTGAATGTTAACCGTTACCTTGTGGTCATTCTTACTCATTTGCATCAGTTATTGATACACAGTTAAAGAAGGCATCCAGGATGATAAATTCCAAAATTATTGCCTAGAACCACCCATTTTCAACCCCTTTGGCCTGCACCAAGAGGCCTTCTCGTACCTGCTTAGCCTGGACCTTCCATCCTCTTGCACTGACCCCTGCTGACGGAGGGCTTTCTGATTGTTTCCCATCCTTTAGGCGTTGAGATGCCTGAAGAGCCAGAGGATCTGCCCTGAAGGAATCACTTAAGCTTGTCCATCTGAGGAGGGCGGGGAGACTCCCTGCCAGGCCTGGAGGACCTGCTGCATCCACGGCTCCCAGTGGCAGAGCGAGGCCATGGCAGCAGGGAGCGGGGGCGC
>NW_011494604.1:4254592-4261641 GCF_000754665.1 Bison bison bison | reverse complement strand
CCCCGCCTGTCCCTCGCTCCCCCAGTGCTGACCCTGCAGCTCCAGAGCCTGTGCTGCCCCAGCCAAGGTGCAGGAGGGACCTGCCTCTGGGCTTCAGTCCCTGGTGGAGCCTGTGGCTAAAGGGTGTGGCCAGGCCTTTCGGGAAAGCCAGACTTGACCTTGGGCAGGGAGGATGTGTTGGCCATACAGAGAAGTGGACCAGGGAGTGGGTGGGGGCCCTTCACAGGGCTAGGCCCTTTCCAGGGAGCCCTGTCGAACAGAATGTGGCCTCACCATGGTCGTATTATGGGACTTGGCCGGTCTTAGGATCTTGTGCCTGAAAATAGCCTGAGGTGGCTCAGGTAGCAGAGCTAGGGTGCCAGTTCGTTCTCTGGCAGGGACCAGGGCCCTAGGGCCCAGGATTGGAAGGAGACCAAGGGGGCAGCAGCCCTGGAGGGACACCAGTGCTTCCTCTTTGACCCAGCTCTTCCCCTGTGCTGTTCCGTGTTTTCCCACCAGTCTCTGTTGCCAAAGTTGCTGCCCCAGCTATGAATATCTGCTTCTTCCAGAGAAATAAAGTTAGTTTCTATTTTATGTTACTTGTTTGTGTCTGCCTGTTTCTTTTGTCAGCTGCCTGAGGTTCCAGGGCTCCCCAAGCCACTGCCATCTATCCCAGGCAGCAGGCCCTGTAGCGCCATCTGTTGATGATAAAGAGGAAGTACAGGCCTCTTTGACCCTAAGGAGTCTCTCCCTTTCCTGAGCTGGCTGAGGACAGAACCCACCTAATTCAGTGTCTCTTAAGTTTTATCTCTGGAGTTCTGTGAGGCAGGATATACTGTAGGACAGTAGGACAGAGTACAGTAACTCAATTAGCTGGACTTAAGCCAGAAATTTTTTTAGCACGTGCTAAGCTCAACATTCAGAAAACTAAGATCATGGCATCTGGTCCCATCACTTCATGGCAAATAGATGGGGAAACAGTGGAAACAGTGTCAGACTTTATTTTTCTGGGCTCCAAAATCACTGCAGATGGTGACTGCAGCCATAAAATTAAAAGACGCTTACTCCTTGGAAGAAAAATTATGACCAACCTAGATAGCATATTCAAAATCAGAGACATTACTTTGCCAACAAAGGTCCGTCTAGTCAAGGCTATGGTTTTTCCTGTGGTCATGTATGGATGTGAGAGTTGGACTGTGAAGAAAGCTGAGCGCCGAAGAGTTGATGCTTTTGAACTGTGGTGTTGGAGAAGACTTGAGAGTTCCTTGGACTGCAAGGAGATCCAACCAGTCCATTCTAAAGGAGATCAGCCCTGGGATTTCTTTGGAAGGAATGATGCTAAAGCTGAAACTCCAGTACTTTGGCCACCTCATGCGAAGAGTTGACTCATTGGAAAAGACTCTGATGCTGGGAGGGATTGGGGGCAAGAGGAGAAGGGGATGACAGAGGATGAGACCGCTGGATGGCATCACCGACTCTATGGACGTGAGTCTGAGCGAACTCCAGGAGATGGTGATGGACAGGGAGGCCTGGTGTGCTGTGATTCATGGGGTTGCAAAGAGTCGGACACAACTGAGCAACTGAACTGACTGAAGTCACTTCAGTCATGTCTGACTCTTTGCAAACCTATGGACTATAGCCCACCAAAGTCCTCTATCCATGGGATTCTCTGGACAAGAATACTGAAAAAAAAAAAAAAAAGAATATTGGAGTGGGTTGCCATGTCCTTTTCTCCAGGGGATCTTCCCAATCCAGGGATCAAATTCGTGTCTCTTGTATCTCCTACATTGGCAGGCGGGTTCTTTACCACCAGCACTATCTGGGAAGCCCTTTTGTTTGTTGTAACATGGAAGGCCTCAATATGTGTAAGCATTTTAATTTTCTTTTTCTGGATAGCTAATAATCACTTGGTTCAAAATTCAGAAGATACTCAGGAGTATACAGTGAGATTTCCCACCCCAGCTGCCACCTCCCCTCTTCAGAGGCTGCCTTTATCCTCAGTTTTCTGTGTGTTTCTTGTTTTTTTCACTTAAAGTGTTCTGAAGAGCTCCTTAGCCATACTGAAAGAGCTTCCCCAGTCTTGTCTAGGGTTGCGTGGATATGGCTGAACCATTCTCTGTTTAACCAGGCCCCTTTGGATGGTGAGTTATTTGGTTGTTACCAGTCCTCTTCAGTTACAGCCATTGCAGCAATAAATGGCGAATGTGGGTTATTCGTCACTTGAAAGGCAATCTGAAGGATGAGTTCCCAGAAGCGGTGTTCCTGAGCTAGCGTGTATGCAGCTCCTGAGGGATCCTGCCAGCTTTCTCCCCACAGAGGAGGGTCTTCCCAGTGTCACAGTCACCGGTGTGTGAGAGCTTTCCTTGTGGTATCAGAGCTTTCTGACCTTTAGACAGTCTGACACATGGAAAATGGTGTGTTTTAAAATGCACTCCTCTAAGTTGGGCCATTTATATCTCTTTTCTATGAGCTACTTATTAATAGCTTTGACCCATTAAAAATTAGATTATTAATCTCTTACTGGTTTTAAGGAATTTAGTGAAAGAAGAAATTTAGCCTTTTGAGCTTTATCATATTATCATCTGAACTTAAGGAAAAGAGGTAAGTCATAAAGTAAGCTGATGGCTTGGGTTTATTAAAAACAAAGGCAATTCAAGATGTGCCTGAGTTGTTCTCCTTAGTGTCTGGGGCTCCAGGTTGGCTGTGGGGTAGGCCCCCTAGGAGATCTTTATATATTGCATACATATATATATTGCATCTTTCGGATGCAAATATATTCTGAGTATGCGATTCACAAAGGCAGGAATTAAATTATATTTAGCTGCAATTTAAAGAAATTAATCAAATATATTATCAGGTCAGTTCAGTTGCTCAGTCATGTCCCACTCTGTGACCCCACGGACTGTAGCACACCAGGAAAAAGCATGTTGTCATAGGAAAGGAAAAAGTATTTGGGCCTTGCTGCTAGACCTGGATTTCATTCTCAGTTGTTGAATCTTGGAAAAATGACAACTTTTCTGAGTCTGTAAACTGGGGAAGAGTGTAATTCCCACTTTATAGAACAGTTGTGAGGATTAAATGAGGTCATGTAGGTGAAACTTGCTAGGTGACTGGCCATGCGAAGTACCCAGTAAACCATAATCATAACACATTTTGTTTCTTCATGTTCCCGCCTATTGATAGCTTGCATTATACACTGAACAACTCTTAAGTGTACAAATCTCTTCTTTCACCTACCCTCTTATTTGGAAACAATTTGTTTTTTGTTAGCAAGTCACTTCTAGTTACAGATCATGGGCACTTTTAGCTCCATTAAAAAACATCATTTTTTGGAGAAGGAAATGGCAACCCACTCCAGTAACTCTTCCCTGGAAAATTGCATGGACGGAGGAGCCTGGTAAACTACAGTCCATGGGATTGCAAAGAGTTACACGCAACTGAGCAACTTCTAAAAAAAAAAATGTTTTTTGGTGAATGATGGCAGAGCTAATACATTTCAGAATTATATTTTATAAGGGGGATACCAAAGCATCTGGAGTTTCCTCAGGGGGTCAGGAGAACCAATGTACTTTTCTTGCCAGAGACACAGCTCCCTGAATTCTAGGTTTTCCTGCCATTTTTCTTGTTTCTGGTCAGGCTGCCAGCTTCTGCCAGCATCTCTTGGGTTTATTGAAAAGATCTTAAGGAAAGATACTGAAAGAGCTGACCCAAGTTTTTTTGCCAATACGGAGCATCAGCAAATCAGTGAGGATTCACTGGATACCTTCTTTGTGTCAAGCCTTGAAGAGGGGATACAAGTTGAAGAGACATAGTCTGTGCCCAGGGGGACTGTGACATTGCAGCAAGATGATGCGTACTCTTACATGCTTGATGCCTTGGAATGAGAGAGGAGGTGGCTCCCTGGAGGAAGAGACATTGTGCTGACTTGATAGGGAAGAACAGACAAATGCCAGGAAGGCGAAGGGACGTGACAGCATCGTAGGTGTGGGAAACTGCACGCACACCCTATGGGGATGCAAACTGGCTTGTCCTGAGGACAACAGGTGGCGAGGCTAGCACTCCTCCTCTTGTTAGGTTTCTGGGGTGAGTTGGAAGTGACTTTCATTGTGTCATCCTAGTGAGTGGATCCTAGGGCTGGAACATGAAGACACTGGTGTGAAATGCTGAGTCCTCTAACTTAACAGACAAAGGGAGGTGGCAGAGGAATAATGTGGTCAGACCTGTGTCTTTAAGAGAGATGGGATAACCAACAAGGTCCTACTGTATAGCACAGGGAACTGTATCTAATAACCTATGATAAACCATAATGGAAAAGAATATGAAAAAGAATATGTATATGGGGACTTCTCTGCTGGTCCAGTGGTTAGGACGTCACCTTCCCATGCAGAGGGTATGGACTCGATTCCTGTCCGGGGAACTAAGATCCCACATGCCTCAAAGCCAAAAAATAAAATGAAATAAAACCAAAACATAGACAATAGAAACAATATTGCAACAAATTCAATAAAAACTTTAAAAATAGTCCACTTCAAAAATGCTTAAAAATTATGTATATATGTATGTATAATTGAGTCATTTTGCTCTACAGCAGAAATTAAATACAACACTGTAAATGTACTTTATTTCAATACAATTTTTTAAAAAGAGAGAGATGGCTCTGCTTTAAAGTGACTTGCCGCGTCACTGTGGCCATGAGTGGTCTATGCATGGTGTCTCACTGCACACTGGGAGAATAAAGGTGTCCTTAAAGCAAATTGATTTTTACAGACATTTGAACTTGGAAAATGAAGAGGCCACCAATTCCTTAAATCCTTGGCTAGAACAGGGGTTCTAAAGGCCAGTCCAGGGCCTGTGCTGGTCTAGGGTCAAGTTTTCACTGGCCTGAGGTGCAATGTTAAGAATAAGAACCAAACAACTTTTTCTCAAAATGTACTCCATTACAATGATTGTCTTTATCCTGAGATTTTTGTCTTCCTGCATTGGTATTGAAGTGGCTGTTCTTGTGCAGTGATGGTAGTGGTCGTGGTAGGTGGTAGATTTGTCCTCGTGCCTTTACATAGCAATGCTATGTATGCACAACCTCTCAAGCAGTTAGTTTTACATCATGATCTCTGAAATCCATCTTCAGAATGCCTGGACAAGAGTGCTTTTGTGTTAGGCAGCACCACCTATTGGCAACATGTGACACTGCAGTCTCTTGGGCCAAATGTAAGATGAAGGGTTAAGATTGTGTGAGGTCGTTGTCCAACAAATCAAGTCCAGAAACTCCAGGCCCAGCCCCATGGGTGCTTAAAAGGACATTCCAGGGAAGCTACTGGGGAAGAAACAGGTTCGCCAATCATCTGGAGCCAAACGGGGCCGGCTAGGATTTAATGCCAAGCAGAGGAACTGAGTGGGAGGCTTTGAAGGAGCCCACCCCTAACCCAGAAAACTGGACTAACTGGGAGGAAGCTGTGGGCTGAGGAAAAAGTCCTGGGAGGACACAGGTGCCCTTTGGGAAGCCATACCAGCACTGTATTATTTATTTTTTATTGAAGTATAGTTGATTTACAATGTTGTATTAATTTCTGCTGTACAGCAAAGCGTCTCAGTTTTACATATACATCCATTCTTTTTTATTTATATTTTAAAATATTTTTTCCATTATGATTTATTCCAGGATATTGAATAGAGTTCCCTATGTGAAGTAGGACCTTGTTGTTTATTCATAATAGTGTGTACCTGCCAACCCCAAACTCCCAGTTCATCCTTCCCGCATCCGCCACTCCCCCTTGGCAGCCACAGGTCTCTTCTCTATGTCTGTGAATTTGTTTCTGTTTTGTAGAGAGAGTTCATTTGTGCCGTATTTTAGATTCCACACGTAAGTGATATCATATGGTATTTGTCTTTCTCTTTCTGACATACTCCATTTAGTATGGTAATCTCTAGTTGCATCCATGTTGCTGCAAATGGCATTATTTCATTCTATTTTTGTGGCTGAGCAGTATTCCATTGTATATATGTACCACATCTTCTTTATCCAGTCTTCTGTCGATGGACATTTAGCTTGTTTCCATGTCTTGGCTATTGAGAATAGTGTTGCTATGAACACAAGGGTACAAGTATCTTTTTGAATTATAATTTTGCTCAGATATATGCCCAGGAGTGGTACTGTTGGATCATATGGTAATTCTATTTTTAGTTTTCTAAGGAACCTCCATTCTGTTCTCCATAGAGACTATACCAACTTAGGTTCCCACCAACGATGTAAGAAGGTTCCCTTTTCTTCACACCCTCTCTTGCATTTAGTTATATGTAAACTTCTTAATGATGACCATTCCGATGGATGTGAGGTGATACCTCATTGTAGTTTTGATTTGCATTTCCCTAATAATAGTGATTATGAGCATCTTTTCACGTGCCTGTTGGGGATCTGTATATTTTCTTTGGAGAAATGTCTATTTAGATCTGCTGCCCATTTTTCAACTGGGTTTTTTTGTTGTTGTTGAGTTAAATGAGTTGCTTGTATATTTTGGAAATTAAGCCCTTGTTAGATAGCAAATGTTTTCTTCCATTCTGTAGGTTGTCCTTTTGTTTGTTTATGATTTCCTTTTTCCTTCGCAAAAGCTTGAAGATTTGATTAGGTCCCATTTGTTTATTTTTGTTTTTACTTCTATTGCCTTGGAAGAGTGACCTAAGAAAACATTGGTATGATTTATATCAGAGAATATTTTGCCTATGATCTCTTCCATCATTGTATTTTTTAACACTGTTTTTATGATTGTCATATGTACTTACGGTTGAATTGAAACATTCAGAAAAGCACAATTTGAAAATTAAAATTACCCAGAACCACTTGAAATTTTGATATATTTTTTCCTGTGCACATATATGTCTGTATTGTGGTTTTATAAAAATAAGGTTATCTGGCTTATATTCTTATGTACCTGACGTTTTTTACCTGCCATTTGACACCACCAGTTTTCTGTATCTTTAAATGCATCTTCTCACAGGATATTTAAACACTGCATATTTTGCATTCTGTGAAAGTGGAAAATAGACGTTTTCTACTTTCAAGATCGGAAGAGCAC
>NW_011494604.1:4253145-4254492 GCF_000754665.1 Bison bison bison | reverse complement strand
ATGTTTTTTCATTTCTTTTTAAATTGAAGTATAGTTGATTTACAATGTTGTCTTAATTTCTGCTGTACAGCAAAGTGATTCAGCTATATGTATATGTGTATCTATCTATCTATATATATATACACATACATTCTTTTTCCTATTCTTTTCAGTATGGTTTATCCCAGGATATTGAACATAGTTTCCTGCACTGTTCAGTAGAACCTTGCTGTTTATCCATTTTATACACAATAGTTTGCATCTGCTAACCTCAAACACCCATTTGATTCCTCCCCCGACCCTCTCCCCCAAGTCTGTTCTCTGAGTCTGTGAGTCTATTTCTGTTTCATAGAGAGGTTCATTTGTGTCCGATTTTAGATTCCACACATAAGTGATATCATATGGTTGTCTCTCTTTTTCTGACTTACTTAGTATGATAACCTCTACTTGCCTCCACGTTTCTACAAATGGCATTATTTCATTCTTTGCTGTGTGTCCTTTCTTATTCCACTGTGTATGTATATATCACATCTTTATCCATTCATCTGTAAATGGACATTTAGTTTGTTTCCATGTCTTAGCTATGGCTAATAGTGCTGCTATGAACAGAGGAGTGCATATATCTTTTTGAATTATAGAAATAAAGCCTATATGCTTTAAAAGAAAGGATTTCTATTTTGGAGCTTTGTTTTAAAATACTTTTTAATGAGGTAATCTGTTGAGAATGGTCCAGATGGTTGGAGGAAATGGGCCATGACTTGATAATTGTATAACTTAGTGTTGGAATAAGAGGGCTTGCCTACTTAAGAGAGTGAATGAACCGTTCCATGATTAAAAGCTAAACAGAAATCCACGCACTTTCCAGGCGGGAACATTCCCAGGGGTCCAGCTTTCTGCAGCTGCCCCTTGGAGGTTTCTGACTTTGTCCCTGCGGCCACCTCTGGGATGCATGGCTTCCCCCTTTTTGGCTCTGGCATCAGGTGCCCAGAATCCCCTTCTCTTGCGGGTCTTTATGAAATGGAGATCAGGTGGAGTTTTTACAAACCGCTGGACCGAATGCTGCGGGAAATATCTCTATTACTACAGGCTGTACCCTGTGTGTTCGCCCTTTATCCTAAGGGTATCCTTATCCTTGCTACTTCAAGGGTGGCACAAGGTAGGTCCGGCAGTGTTGGCATCACCTGGGAGCCTTCGAGAAACGCAGAGCCTGGGCCCACCCTGACCTACTGAATTGGAATCTCCATTGTAGCAACGTTTCCAAGGGATCCTTGGACATGCTCAGCTGTGTGAAGGCTTGAAGTAAGGCAAGCTCCACTCTCACTCCAAAGAGCTGGGTGGCCCTGCTGGCTCCCCAGCCCTTGGTCCTCT
>NW_011494604.1:4252641-4252970 GCF_000754665.1 Bison bison bison | reverse complement strand
CCCAGCATGGACTGTGCTCCCTGCCCTGCTCTCCCCATGACCCATCACCCATTTGAATGCCTCCCTTCTCTGAATAAACCATTCATTTAAAAAATATATACAAGGAATTTAATCATAACATCATTTATAATAGTTAACAATTGGAAACCATCAAAATATTCAATAATAAGGGATTGATCATATTTTATTTCCTCCAAAGAATAGGATACAACACAGCATATCAAACCATCCTTAAAAGAATGTGTAATTGATATTCAATTAATATTAAAATTGATTATTCTTAGGGATAGGATTGTAGCTGGCTTTCTTTTCTTTTTTTTTTTTACTTC
>NW_011494604.1:4248790-4252541 GCF_000754665.1 Bison bison bison | reverse complement strand
TCCGTTATACTGTTTTTCCCGTTTTTTTTTTTTTTTGTCCATGCCACATGGCTGTGGGATCTTAGTTCCCTGACCAGGGACTGAACCTGGCCCTTGGCGGTGAAAGCAGAGTCCTAACCACTGGACAGCCAAGGAATCCCCCCCAATTTTTTTTACTGTGGTAAAATACACATAACAAAATTTATTTATTTATTAAAATAGTAGCCATATTAATGAGGACTAGGTGGTTTTGATTTGTATCAGTGACGCTGAGCATCTTTTCATGTGCTTCTTGGTGATCCATTTTTTAACTGGTTTGTTGCTCTTCTGCTGTCTGACCTGCCCTGTTGCTTGACCTCCTCTCCCACCGTTTAGTGTCACTGGCCTTAGGAATCCTGCCTTCTGCCTTTCTCCTGTCTCCAAGCATGTGAGGTGGGCCTGGCTCTCCCTACACACACACACACACCAGCACCTTCTGTCCCGACAGTTCCTGTTCTCGGGGGTCTTTATCCTCCCTTTCTGGAGGAGCAGCCAGCCCCTTGCCTGTTACTCTTGCCATCCCTGCCAGGCTGGCACTGCCCCTGTGTACAGACGTCTTGTAGTCTGGCTGACGGCAGCCACCCCTCCAGACGTGCTGCCTCCCCCAAGTCCTTCCACACCCCTCCAGCCCAGGCTGCCTCTTCTGCACGCCCAAGGCCGCAGCCCCACCCCTATGGTTCATTCGCAGGGGTCCCATCTGTGTGAGCTGCCCTCTGGAATGGTTACCAGGCTCTTAAGGGCTCACAGTAAATGAGGGGAGGTGGAGCCCAGAGTTCTGATGTGGCAGAGACAAGGAGCCCTAGTACCACAATCGAACAATTGAAGAAATGTGTGGACCTTGAAGGATGAGCAGTTGCCAAGCACAGGAGAGGAAAGTTAGGAGAAATAAAGACGTGAAATCACAGAAGCACTTGTGGTAGAAAATGGTGGCTGGACAGGGGTGTGGGGAGGCAGGGGAGAGACCAGAGGAAACGCTGGACGAGGGGCCTCAAGGGATGGTTTTGTCTCTGTGATTAGGTTTTAAATTAAAAAAAAATTTTTTTATTATTGATATTTTTATTTGACTGTGCCAGGTCTTAGCTGTTGGATGATCTTTAGTTATGGCCTGCAGGATCGTTCCCTGACCAGGCTACCTGTGATGGGAGTGTATAGTCTTAGCCATGGGACAACCGGGGAAGTCCCTCAGTGATTAGGTTTTAAGTTCCAGAGAGCAGACCTGTGTCTTGCTCTTCCTTCTGTGCTCCAGGAGAGCTTGTCAACTGGATTTCCTATTTGCTTTCATTGTGTTAAATTTCAAGTGTTAAATATTTCCAAATATGTCCTTCATCCATCTATCCATCCATCCAGTCATTTCCTCACCAACTAATATTTCCTGCATTCCTCCTGTGTATCAGGCACTGTACTAGGAGCTAGAGATATTGATTATGAGCAAAGCAGAAATGGGTTACCAGGCATGGAAGTTGCTCAAAGTCAGATAAGCTATTGATCCAGCTATTGTCCTCCTGCTAAAACAAAACAATGGCTTCTTCCTCTCTTAAATCAAACATTTTCTTCCTTTGCTAAAAGAACACTTTCATTACAGAATTTCTGGAACCTAGGAAAATAGAATCTTCCACTCATTTGTAGCCTGACACTTGAATACAATCAGTACTAAACATCTTGGTGTTCTTTTTTTTTTTTGGCTTTTACTGTATTCACTTCACTTCATCATAGATTCATAAACATATTTCACTGAGTACATGTGCCAAATATTTTTAATCATTTCCCTTTGGTTGAGTATAGAAGTAGTTGCCACTTTTCTTCTATAATTATTACTGTCAAAGCTAATTGTGCTAAATCTATTACTATTTAACCAACTCCTCCCAGTGCTTTGCATTTCATCTGATGCATTCCTTTAAAAAGTAATCATTACCTATTATGTTATTTCAGCAAATTATTTATTCAGTTCAGTTCAGTCGCTCAGTCGTGTCCGACTCTTTGTGACCCCATGAATTGCAGCACGCCAGGCCTCCCTGTCCATCACCAACTCCCAGAGTTCACTCAGACTCACACCCATCGAGTCAGTGATGCCATCCAGCCATCTCATCCTCTGTCGTCCCCTTCTCCTCCTGCCCCCAATCCCTCCCAGCATCAGAGTCTTTTCCAATGAGTCAACTCTTCACATCAGGTGGCCAAAGTACTGGACTTTCAGCTTTAGCATCATTCCTTCCAAAGAAATCCCAGGGCTGATCTTCAGAATGGACTGGTTGGATCTCCTTGCAGTCCAAGGGACTCTCAAGAGTCTTCTCCAACACCACAGTTCAAAAGCATCAATTCTTTGGCGCTCAGCGTTCTTCCCAGTCCAACTCTCACATCCATACATGACCACAGGAAAAACCATAGCCTTGACTAGACGAACTTTTGTTGGCAAAGTAATGTCTCTGCTTTTGAATATGCTATCTAGGTTGGTCATAACTTTCTTTCCAAGGAGTAAGCATCTTTTAATTTCATGGTTGCAGTCACCATCTGCAGTGATTTTGGAGCCCAGAAAAATAAAGTCTGACACTGTTTCCACTGTTTCCCTATCTATTTCCCATGAAGTGATGGGACCGAATGCCATGATCTTCATTTTCTGAATGTTGAGCTTTAAGCCAACTTTTTCACTCTCCACTTTCTAAATATAGGCACCTTTCTTTTCTTGACCTGTACTCATTAATGAAATTTATGTATAGTACTTATAGTACTTATTACCTTATACATATACTTATGTATATAAGTATATATATACTTATATAGTACTTATTACCTTATACATATACTTATATATAGTACCTTATAGTACTGAGCAGCCAAAGATGGAGAAGCTCTATACAGTCAGCAAAAACAAGACCAGGAGCTGACTGTGGCTCACACCGTGAACTCCTTATTGCCAAATTCAGACTGAAATTGAAGAAAGTAGGGAAAACCACTAGACCATTCAGGTATGACCTAAATCAAATCCCTTATGATTAGACAGTGGAAGTGAGAAGTAGATTTAAGGGCCTAGATCCGATAGATAGAGTGCCTGATGAACTATGCAATGAGGTTCGTGACATTGTACAGGAGACAGGGATCAAGACCATTCCCATAGAAAAGAAATGCAAAAAAGCAAAATGGCTGTCTGGGGAGGCCTTACAAATAGCTGTGAAAAGAAGAGAAGCGAAAAGCAAAGGAGAAAGGAAAGATATAGACATCTGAATGCAGAGTTCCAAAGAATAGAAAGAAGAGATAAGAAAGCCTTCTTCAGCGAAATGCAAAGAAATAGAGGAAAACAACAGAATGGGAAAGACTAGGGATCTCTTCAAGAAAATCAGAGATACCAAAGGAACATTTCATGCAAAGATTAGCTTGATAAAGGACAGAAATGGTATGGACCTAACAGAAGCAGAAGATATTAAGAAGAGATGGCAAGAATACACAGAAGAACTGTACAAAAAAGATCTTCACGACCCAGATAATCACGATGGTGTGATCACTCACCTAGAGCCAGACATCCTGGAATGTGAAGTCAAGTGGGCCTTAGAAAGCATCATTACAAACAAAGCTAGTGGAGGTGATGGAATTCCAGTGGAGCTATTCCAAATCCTGAAAGATGATGCTGTGAAAGTGCTGCACTCAATATGCCAGCAAATTTGGAAAACTCAGCAGTGGCCACAGGACTGGAAAAGGTCAGTTTTCATTCCAATCCCAAAGAAAGGCAATGCCAAAGAATGCT
>NW_011494604.1:4237807-4248594 GCF_000754665.1 Bison bison bison | reverse complement strand
GAGTTCGTCAAGGCTGTATATTGTCATCCTGTTTATTTAACTTATATGCAGAGTACATCATGAGAAACGCTGGACTGGGAGAAACGCTGGACTGGAAGGAACACAAACTGGAATCAAGATTGCCGGAAGAAATATCAATAACCTCAGATATGCAGATGACACCACCCTTATGGCAGAAAGTGAAGAGGAATTAAAAAGCCTCTTGATGAGAGTGAAAGTGGAGAGTGAAAAAGTTGGCTTAAAGCTCAACATTCAGAAAACGAAGATCATGGCATCGGGTCCCACCACTTCATGGGAAATAGATGGGGAAACAGTGGAAACAGTGTCAGACTTTATTTTGCTGGGCTCCAAAATCACTACAGATGGTGACTGCAGCCATGAAATTAAAAGATACTTATTCCTTGGAAGGAAAGTTATGACCAACCTAGATAGCATATTCAAAAGCAGAGACATTACTTTGCCAACAAAGGTCCATCTAGTCAAGGCTATGGTTTTTCCTGTGGTTATGTATGGATGTGAGAGTTGGACTGTGAAGAAAGCTGAGTGCCGAAGAATTGATGCTTTTGAACTGTGGTGTTGGAGAAGACTCTTGAGAGTCTTGGACTGCAAGGAGATCCAACCAGTCCATTCTGAAGATCAGCCCTGGGATTTCTTTGGAAGGAATGATGCTAAAGCTGAAAGTCCAGTACTTTGGCCACCTGATGCGAAGAGTTGACTCATTGGAAAAGACTCTGATGCTGGGAGGGATTGGGGGCAAGAGGAGAAGGGGACGACAGAGGATGAGATGGCTGGATGGCATCACTGACTCGATGGACGTGAGTCTCAGTGAACTCTGGGAGTTGGTGATGGACAGGGAGGCCTGGCGTGCTGCAATTCATGGGGTCGCAAAGAGTCGAACACGACTAAGCGACTGATCTGATCTGATCTGATCTGATAGTTCTGAATTCTCCAGAAATATAGAGAGTTCAGGACAGCAAGTGTTTCTGCCACTGGTTGTATGACCTCAGGCAAGTCCCAGTCCTTCCCTGGTCCTGAGTTTCACAGATTGTAGAGGGGGTGTTGGAAGAGGGTCCTTATCCCCTGCCTCTGTTAGACAGTGTTCCAATCCTGGGAGGAGAAGACAGATGCTTTAATTCTGCCGACAGCTGCCGTCTGTGTTCCTCTGCCTTGTCTGTCTTGTCTTCTCCATCTAAAGGGCCCCAGGTTATAAGCAGAAGCCTTAATTTGAATCCCAGCTCTGCTTCTCACATGCAGCCTCGTCCCTGTCTTTGGATCTCTCAAGAGCATCCGTTTCCCCCTCTTGAAATGGAAGTGAGCTACTGTGAGGGAGTCACACCTCAGGGCTTCCAGCTGTGCGATCTGATTACTTGTCCACTTTTGCCTCCCCATCTCTCCAGCCTTAGTTGGAGGTGAGTCCTCCTTCTGTGCCTCCTGCCATGTGCAGAGCACTGCAAAGAGAGAGAGAAACCACCAGTCCCTTCCCACAGGCAGCTTATATTGACTGGAGGGGGCTCATTGAGGAGTTGGTTAAGCAAATATGATAGTGAGGGGGAGGGCAAGCAGAGCCAGGTTCTGAGTGCGGAGCTAGGGTGGCTGGTCTAGGAAGAACTGGGCAGATTTAGACACATGTAGACCTCAGGGCAGCAGAACTGAGGGTTCCGGGGCCAAAGCCACTGGTTTGGTGCTGGCCTTACTGCTCCACCCATCCCTCGTCTCTTAAACCAAGGAGCCCTTGGGCTGCCTGTAGCCCATTCATCATGTTGGGGCCATCCAGTGAACTTTTTGTTTTGATTGAATATTATGTTGTGAGACTCTAGTTTTGTTTAATGCTTATGGAGGATGTTGGTTTTGTTTGTTTGAGCAGGCAATTGATATACAATAACAAATTCCTACTTGCCTTGTGAGCTGCAGTTCCAATGTCACTTCAATTTTCAAGACTTTGCTGGTGCTTTGTAATGCTACTCAGATCTGACCATGTGAGCATCACCTTGGGGGCAGTTTGGGACCTGGGTGGCAGGTTTATTTCCTTTGGTGTGCTGTTTAGGGAAAGATCCAGGCATATGTAGTTTGGATATGAGCCCAGGAGTTCCTCTACAATTTTATAGGGTTGATTTCTGGAGCCTCCCCTCCTCACCAACTCCTCAGCACTTTCTGGTTCCCAGGGGCCTTCCTTCCAGGTTCTCTGGCTAGAAAGCCAGGGCTTTAATTTCCCTGTCCTACCCAACACTTCACATGATGGCAACCACCTCTGACCATGCAAACAGAGAATACAGAAGGACTGGAGAAAGCAGTGTGGTTCCCCCATACTTTGGAGGCCAGAGTCTCTGGTCAGAGAGAAGCGTTCTCTCCTCTGGAGCTTTAGGTACCTGTCCAATTGTTGCCACTGCTGCTATAGGTTTGCTGGAGAACTGGGGTGGAAGAGAGTGAAAAAACCACAGAAAACGTATATATCCTCCATTCACTCTAACCCACAGGAGTCCCCTTCCTTCTCCTTCGACCAGTAGTAGAGAGCTTCTTGGGAGCTCTTTCTGATCACAGCTCCCGGTCAGCTGTCATACTCCAAGTCTGGAGATGCCAAAGGGAAACCAAAGGAAAATTCCGTGCTGGTTTGATGGAACTTCAGGTTCTGGTTTTCTTCCCATCCGCCTGCCACCCTTTGTTTCCCAGAGTCTCCAACAGCAGACCTCAGCTTAGGACGGGGATCTGCCTCCCAGGTTAGTGCTCCTGAGTGTATGCTCACAGGAGAAAGCCACCAGCCAATCAGGCATTTACCCCGGCCAAGAAGACTTGGCTCTGACACTTAATTAATGTCACCTTGATGACCCCAGTCCCACCACATATCAACCCCACCTCAAAGGCATACACTATCTTTATCGAACACCTACTAAGCACTTTCATTGGCCTTAGCTTACATAATACAGTTACCCCATAAACTGGAATTTCTTAGTCCCATTTTACAGACAAGGAAACTGAGTCTCAGGAAGGTTAGGTAATTTTCCTAAAGCCACAGGAAAGCAAGGGCACTGGAATCCAGGTTCAGATCTGGTGATCCCAGCACCCACATAGCTTCCTATTACATAAATACCCACCTTGGCTGCCAACCTGGGTCCTGAGAATGCAGCCAAGATGAGAGAGTCACCTGAATAAACCATGTGACTGCTCAGAAATTTGCCTGATGTCCATAGCCCACCTGAGGGGAGAGTCTGTGCATCCTGGCCACTGTGGGCAATCCTCTCAGAGAGTACTTCTGCCACCCTCCTGCACTGAGCAGGGTGGCCATCCCAGGGTCTCTGGCACATCCCCGTTTATACCCATTGCCTCTGTGTATTGCTAGTGGCATACCTTTTTCCTCTCAGAGGTGTGCCAGTGTGGACCCTAGATTACAGTAGCGTCCCCCTGCCACTGGGGGATGCTCAGCCATGCCTCTGAGTCTGCTCAGCTTTGTTCTCAGAACAGGACAGGTACTAGATCCTCCGATAAATCTCCACGTGGGCAGGAAGATATTTCCTATGTCTTCCCTTGACCTCTTCTTCTCCAGTCTGGAGAGTCCTTCTGGCTCTCCCAGGGGGCTTCTGGCAGGCTGCATGCTGCTGTGCAAAGGGCACAAGCTCTGGAACCCGGAGTTCCGTCCTCTACTGGCCACCTCTGGTGAAATATTTAAACTGTCTGAACCTCTTTTTCTTCACCTATAAAATGGGCGTCATAAAACATAAATGTTAAGGTGGTTGTAAGGACTTGATGAGAAAAAGAATGTAAAGCACTTTGGCGCAAATGGCTGTGTCTCATTTTTCAGGCTGGATAAACCGGAGAATCAGGTGCAAAAGAGATTGCTGGGTTGGGAGGGACGCTCTCTCCTACTTGGAGGCTAAGACAAAGCTACTGTGGAGGGACCGTAGGGCCTCCTGCTTGAGACCCACACCTCCCCTCCCCTCCTTGACCCGCAGACTCCTTGGTCACAGTCTCTGCACATCTCTTCTAAGAACAAGTCAGTGAGGGTCTGGATGCTGGGAGATCTGGTAGAGGCGATGTCTCAGAGGGAAAGAACTCTACCCAGAGTGAATTCAGGGACTCAGTAAGAATTTAATGACTACCTGAATGGGTGAATGAATGCAAGGATGCACAGACAATGGCTCAAATCCTTCAGAGTCAGAGTGAAAGCTGGGCTCCCTGTGTCAATTTGAGACCTCTCTGAAGGGCCATCCAGACCTTGAACTTCCCGAGGGACCAACTGAGCCCTCTGCTATGATCGTCTTCCCAGCTCAGGTCCCTCCGCCCAAGCCTGCCTTTCCCACCCCTCACAGGGGTTCCAAGAAAACGTCTCAGGTAACCACCTGCATGGAACTATTCCTCTCAGGGTGTTTCCTGTGGCCCTTAACCTAAGACAATGAATGCCCTGACCATCATACAAAGGAGGAAGTGGAATTTATGATTTATAATGAAGCATGTCACTATTTAGGCATGACTGCGCCAGGACCTTGCATCACTGGCCTCTCTTGGGGGCTTATGAGACACGCTGGCCGCAGACCCGCTGGAATCCCAATCTGTAGCTGAGCACGGTCCACAGGGCATGTATGTGCACAGAGTCAGAATACATCATTGAGACACGTGATGTGATTACAAATGGGCACTAACACATAGGTATTAATATCTCATGCCTGCTCAAAAACCCCAATTGGCAGTGCTGTCAGTGGTGAGGTTTTCTAAATCAGTGAGCAATTCTTGGTAAAGTGTCAAACAAAAGAAATAATATTCCCCAATTCATCCAGTGGTTGCATTCCTGGAAAATTCAGTATGTCTTAATATCATGCAAAAACCCCTCTTTCACCACATACAGAACAGGGGCATTTCCTCACTGTGTGTTACTGCTCTGTGTAGGGTAGATCCCTGGCCCTTGCCTTCTACGTCAGGGGCCTCTGGTACAGTGACCACTGAAAACACCTCAGCACTTCCCAAACTGTCCTGTAGGGGTCATTACGATCCCTACTAAGAACCCCTGGTCCCCTAGAGAAAACCTCGACTTGGCCATGTATGTGTTACTCATCCACCCCTCCCAGTAAGCTTAGGAAGTCAGTGTTGTTATTCCCTCTCCTAAACTAAGAAAATCAAGCTCAGAGACGTTAAGCAGTTTGTCCATGTTTACACAACTGGTAACTGGGGGAGAAGGCAAGATTGAACCCAAGTCTGCTTGTCGCCAAAGCCCATGTTCCCCAGGGGACCCCTTGAACTGCTCTGCACCTTCAAAGCTTGGGTGTGCAGACAGAACCACGACCCAGACCCTCTTCCTCAAGTAACACCCCATGAGGCTGTCTGCCCCACACACCACAAACAGACCCCCAGAGACACCAGCAGGTCCAGATCCAGGAGGTGCCAGAGCGTCTCTGCGGGTCCCTCCTCCCTCCATGCCTTCGTCCCAGAAGAGCAGAGAGCGCTGCAGTATCCAGCTGGGATGCCATGCCCTTCACTTGGAATTCACTTGACCTTGAGTAAGACTTTGAAGAACAACCGTTCGGCAGGTACAAATGGGAGCTGACAAGTCACGGAGGGGCCAGCATGGGATCAAGTTCTCGACCAGGAGCTCCCTGTGCTTGGTGGAAGAGGAGGGCGGAGGGGCACTGGCTCTGTGTGCGCCTATGCCCCCTGCTGGTGGAATCGCGGTGGACTTCTTCAGGGAGTTCGGTTCAGCTGCACCTGGGGTTGTATGAGAAAACGCACAGCCCCGTTGCGTTAGTCCCAGATCCCCCAAGAAGCCATCACCAAGGGTTGTGATCAAATGCCCAAAGTCTTTATTTGGGGAAGTGATCACGTGAGAGAAAATAATGAAGGAGCTGGAGACTCTGAGAGTGTCTCCAGGCCACCGTGCAAGTCTGAACCTGAGTGAAGGAGAGAGGGAGAGTGTGAAATGGGGCGTCCTGGACAACCCCCCACCCCGTCCCACCTACCACCTGTCAAGTAGTCCTTGGAAAGTTCGACAAAGCCATTGAGGAATCCTGCAGCCTGTGTCTCTCAGGAGTGGGTTAACATCCCTACCACAGTCAGTCATTGTTTGGGAGTTGGGGGCATCGGGGGCTTTCTGCTCTGACCCCAAGGACCCCTCCTACAACACACACACACACACACACACACACACACATAATCCATTGGGTTTTCTAGGCTCTTCCATCAAGCCTCAGATGGTAAAGAAACTGCCTGCAATGCAGGAGACCTGGGTTCAATCCCTGGGTTGGGAAGATCCTTCTGAAGAAGGGCATGGCAATCCACTCCAGTATTCTTGCCTGGAGAATCTCACAGTGGGGCTGGCGGGCTACAGCCCATGGGCTGGCAAGGAATTGGACATGACCAACAGTTTCAGTTTCCATCAACTCAGTGTCTTGACTCTGGCAGATTTTCCTTTTCCCGGTGTTGGTAAGGAGATGACAGGAGTGCGTAGGAGGAGGAGGAAGAAATGAAGGGAAACAGCCCCCCTGTCCAGCAAGAAAAGCACATCCACAAACCAGCAACCCTTTCCCTTGCTAGCGTTGGTGGCCTCCCACTTTGGTGTACTTTGAGTTCAGCGTGCAGTGAGAATGGTGGTCTTGCCCACTGTTTGTGGGTTTAGGAGAAACGTCTGGGCAGGTGTGACTGTGGTCACCCTGGAGGCTGGGGTAGTGCACTATGCAGGGCTGCTCAGCAGAACTGGGTGCCTGGTGATGAGCAAACTGGAGTTAGGGAGCCAGGGGGACGGGGAAGTGTTAGGGAGGAGGCCCCTGCATGGCCCCAGGAAGCAGGTCTGAGGGCTTAGCCATCTTGCTGAGCAGGAAGTGTGCTGATTTGTGACAGATTTGAAGGGGAGGAGAGCATCAGCCAGGATGGAACCCTCCAGGGCAGCCAGCCCTTCTCTCCTCTGGCTGTGTGCACGATGGGACCCCACGTGCAGCTCTGGCCTCAACTAGACCTGCTGGGGCCTCTGTGTTCACCCTAGGACAGCCTGGCCTTGATCATTCCAGAGCAGCCCAAGGGCTGTGAGACCTGGAGCTGAGTCCTCGCTGTGCGAAACTTCCTTCTGTCCTCCTCATGACTTCAGCCTCTCTGTCATCCTGTGCTCTCTGAACCCAGTGACTAATGCACAAAAACCTCCCCAGGAAGAGCAAGGCCAGGTGGACTCCGAAATGGAAGCTAAGCCAAAGGCATGTGGTTTGCAATTTGGGCGGCCCCTTGTCACTGCCTGTGGGTGCCAGAAGAGAGAGCTGAGGTCCAGGGAGAAGCAGGAAGGAGTGGGTGAGGAGAGATGGGGAGAGATTTCTCACTAGACTGGGAGATCCAGGAGGGCAGGAACCAGTTTTGCCTCATGTCCCCCTGGCAAGCAGCTGGCATGTAGAAAGCACTTGCTTTAATGTTGATTGATTGATCAATCAATCACTTGATTGATTTTTGGACAAGTTCATCTAGAGGGGCTGTGCAAAGGATGGTGAGAATGGGGTTGGAATGAGAAGAGCTAGTTTTCTTCTCAGGAGAGACATGGTCTCTGGTTGAAAATGACAGGAGAATCTTTGTAGAATGGCTGTTCTTTTGAGAAATCTAAGCAGGGGCGTGGGAGGGATCTAGAGTGGACACTGCCTGGAGGGACCTTCAGCCAACCTGGCAACGCAGCCAGTCACTAGTGTCCCATACAGCGGTGAAGGAGGAAAGATGACAGGACGTGAAGGCTGCTTCTCTGGGACGTGCTGTGTAGTCATTTCCCTCTGTGTGCTTGCCACACACACACTCTTCACAGGGGATGCCACACGGTCCAATATGGCAGCCACTAGACTTGAAGCCTGGCTGGACACAGCTGAGAGGTATCAATACAATAACTATACAGTACACCTGGATTTTGGGCTTTCCAGGTGGCTCTGGTGGTAAAGAATTCGTCTGCCAATGCAGGAGAAATAGATGCAAGTTCCTGGGTCAGGAAGAGCCCCTGGAGGAGGGCATAGCAACCCACTCCAGTATTCTTGCCTGGAGAATCCCATGGACAAAGGAGCATGATAGGCTATAGTCCATGGGGTCACAAAGAGTTGGATACGATTTAACGACTAAGCACGCACCCACACCTGAATTTCATTGAGTGGTGGTCTGAGAAAAAACATTAACTGTCAGGTTAATACTTTTTCATATTATGTTGAAATGATATTACTTTAGATATATATTGGGTTAAATAAATTATGTTGTTAAAATTAATTTCACCTGTTTCTTTTTACTTTTAATGTGGCTATTAGAAATTAAAATTATGTGTGTGGCTTGTGTTATATTTCTCCTGGACAGCATCGCCCAGCACACTGCTTCACATCTTGCTTTTTTCCCATGTTGTGGAAATTGTCCCAAGCCAATACATATGAAGCTATCTCATTCTTTCTAATGGTCTCATCGTATATAATTGCATCATATACAACTGAATGCAGAGTTCCAAAGAATAGCAAGGAGAGATAAGAAAGCCTTCCTCAGTGATCAAAGCAAAAAAATAGAGGAAACAGTAGAATGGGAAAGACTAGAGATCTCTTCAAGAAAATTGGAGATACCAAGGGAACATTTCATACAAAGATGGGCACAATAAAGGACAGAAACAGCAAGGACTTAACAGAAGCAGAAAAGATTAAGAAGAGGTGGCAAGAATACACAGAAGAACCATACAAAAAAGGTCTTAATGACCTGGATAACTACAGTGGTGTGGTAACTCATCTAGAGTCAGACATCCTGGAGTGTGAAGTCAAGCGGGCCTTAGGAAGCATTATTATGAACAAAGTTAGTTGAGGTGATGGAATTGGAATTCCAGCTATTTCAAATCCTAAAAGAGAATGCTATTAAAGTGCTGCGCTAAATAGATCAGCAAATTTGGAAAACTCAGCAGTGGCCACAGGACTGGAAAAGGTCAGTTTTTATTTCAATCCCAAAGAAGGGCAATGCCAAAGAATGTTCAAACTACCACACAATTACACTCATTCATTTCACAAGCTAGCAAGATAATACTCAAAATTCTTCAAGCTAGGCTTCAGCAGTATGTGAATTGAGAACTTCCAAATGTACAAGCTGGATTTAGAAAAGGCAGAGAAACCAACATCAAACTACCAAATTCCATTGGATCATAGAAAAAGCAAAAGAATTCCAGAAAAACATCTCCTTTTGCTTCATTGACTACGCTAAAGCCTTTGACTATGTGGATCACAACAAACTGTGGAAAATTCTCAATGAGATGGGGATACTTCACCATCTTACCTTTCTCCTGAGAAACCTGTATGCACATCAAGAAGCAACAGTTAGAACCAGACATGGAACAACAGACTGGTTTATAATTGGGAAAGGAGTATATCAAGGCTGTACATTGTTACCCTGCTTATTTAACTTACATGCAGTGTACATCATGTGAAATGCCAGGCTGGATGAAGCACAAAATGGAATCAAGATTGATGGGAGAAATATCAATAACGTCAGATATTCAGATGACACCACTCTTAGAGCAGAAATTGAAGAAGAACTAAAGAGCCTCTTGATGAAAGTGAAAGAGGAGAATGAAAGAGTTGGCTTAAAACTCAACATTCAAAAAATGAAGATCATGGCATCCAGTCCATCACTTCATGACAAATAGATGGGGAAGCAATGGAAACAGTGATAGACTGTATTTTCTTAGGTTCCAAAATCACTGTGGTTAGTGACTGCAGCCATGAAATTGAAAGACGCTTGCTCCTTGGAAGAAAAGCTATGACAAACCTAAACAGTGTATTAAAAAACAGAGACATTACTTTGCCAATAAAGGTCCATCTAGTCAAGGCTATGGTTTTTTCAGTAGTCATATATGGATGTGAGAGTTGGACTATAAAGAAAGCTGAGCGCTGAAGAATTGATGCTTTTGAACTGTGGTGTTGGAGAAGACTCTTGAGAGTCCCTTGGACAGCAAGAAGATCCAACCAGTCCATCCTAAAGGAAATCAACCCTCAATATTCAATGGATGAACTGATGCTGAAGCTCCAATTCTTTGGCCACCTGATGCAAAGAACCAACTTATTAGAAAAGACCCTGATTCTGGGCAAGATTGAAGGCAGGAGGAGAAGGGGATGACAGAGGATGAGATAGTTGGATGGCACCACCAACTCAATGGGCATGAGTTTGAGCAAACTCGGGGAAATGGTGAACAATGAGGAAACCTGGCATGCTGCAGTCCATGAGGTCACAGAGTAGGACATGACTCAGCGACTGAACAACATGTACAGATGTGAGAGTTGGACCATAAAGAAGGCTGAACGATGAAGAACTGATGCTTTTAAACTGTGGTGCTTGAGAAGACTCTTGAGAGTCCCTTGGACAGCAAGGAGTTCAAACCAGTCAATCCTAAAGGAAATCAACCCTAAATATTCATTGGAAGGACTGATGTTGAAGCTGAAGCTCCAATACTTTAACCACCTGATGTGAAGAGCCAACTCATTGGAAAAGACTCTGATGCTGGGAAAGACTGAGGGCAGGAGGAGAAGGTGGTGACAGCGAATGAGACAGTTGGATGGCATCATCGACTCAATAGACATGAGTTTGAGCAAACTCCAGGAGATAGTGAAGGACAGGAAAGCCTGGCATGCTGCAGTCTGTGGGGCCGCAAAGAGTCAGACACAACTGAGTGACTGAACAACAATAGAAAGAATGAAACACTGATACATGCTACAGTGTGAATGAACCCTGAAAATTTATGCTAAGTGAAAGAAGCCAGATACAGTAGACCACATATTGAGTGGTTCCATTTATGTGAGATGGCCAGAGAATAGGCAAATCCATAGAAATGAATGATT
>NW_011494604.1:4234570-4237707 GCF_000754665.1 Bison bison bison | reverse complement strand
TGAATGATTGTTTGGGGTTGGGGGAGAGAGGAATGGGGAGCAACTTCTTAAGGGGTACAGGGTTATTTGGGGAGCTGATAAAATATTTTGGAATTAATGGTGATGGTTGCACAACACGGCAAATCCACTAAAACCACCAAATTGCAAAACCACCAAATTGCACACTTTAAAATGGTTAAAATGATGAATTTTATCTCAACAAGAAAAAGAAAAAGAGTAGGTTTGGGATGCAATGCTTGGTTTGGGAGAGGTGAATTTGGAGTGTCTGAAAGAAATCCGGGGGAAATGCCCAGGAGAGAGTTGCAGCTTTCAACTCAGGAAAGAGGTCTCAGGTGGTTACCCACACATAGAGCCACAGAGAAGCCATTTCAGCCCCAAGATGCTCTTCTTCTGGCCCATCCTAGGGACCCCGCTCATGGTCCACAGTCTGTGCCCACGGAGACAAAGGTCAGGTTACCCTTCATGTTAATCACTAGTCTTCTTTTGATGTAGATTTCTTATTTTCACACGAGGCCAAGTGCATGTACAAAATGACATATCCCCTGCATTGGCAGGTGAATTCTTAACCACTGGGCCACCAGGGAAGTCCCCATCATCAGCATTTTTATACAATACTTTCTGCAAAAGGCACAGTTAGGGTGGTGGTGAAAAGATCAGTGACTGCTAAGGGGAATGGAAAGGCGGGGCAGGAGTTGAGTAGGTGAAACCCTGGGTTTTTTTAGGGCAGTGAGACTGTTTCGTATGATATGGTTTGGATACATGACACCAGCACATGAGAACACACTTTGCAGCACAAAGAGTGAACCTTAATGTGTGCAAATGAAAAAGTAGCCATTCAGGAGGTTAGGAATCCCAGGGCAGAACACAGAATGTGACAAAACAATCTAAGTGTATTACAAATGTGTGAGACAATCTCAGTAAAGGGGGTGGAGGAAGCAGTGCTGGCATGAGGAACTCTGCAGACGAGTTTAGCACATACAAAAGAAATTGAATACCAAGTTGTTTCCCGTGAGGGTACAGGTTAACAACTCTGATGCATACTGGCATTGAGCAATAAAGTAAACAGTGATGACAGCAACCAGGTGAGAGGTAGGAATGCCAGGTTACAGGTGAGCAGAGGAAGAAGCTAGATTGATCTGTGGAAATGGATTGGCATTGGAGACATCAGCATGAGTTCATGTTTAGCTTTATATAGATACAGATGATTCTATACAAAATATTTGTATATGTGTATGCATGTGGGTCAGTATATACCCGTATTTCCTTGTTCCTTCAGCTAAGAAATACTGTGGTAGCAATGGGAAAATCTAGCATCAAGATCTTGGTTTCTAATGCCATTTTCCAACAAAAAGGAGCTTGGGCTCTTTGGAGAAATGACTAATTCTAGGACTTAGGGAAGAAATACAAAAGATGAACTAGAGCATCTTGTAGAAATGCGGAAAGTGAGGAAGTGCCCCTCAACAGACGGATCAATAAAGAAGATGTGGTGCATACAAACACACACACAAGGTGGAATGTTACTCTGCCGTAAAAAAGAATGAGATCTTGTCATTTGTGACAACATGGATGGACCTAGAAGGTATTATATACTAAGTGAAAAAAGTCAGAAAGAGAAAGACAAATATTTTATGATTTCACTTATATGTGGACTCTTAAAAACAAAACAAGTCAGCATAACTAAACAGAATCAGAGTCATAAATACAGAGAACAAACGGGTGGCTGCCAGAGGAGAGGGTGGTGGAAAGGGGATGAGAGAAATAGGTGTGGGAGATTAAGGGGCACACATTTCTAGTTACAAAATAAGTGAGTCACGGGGATGAAATGTAAAGTATGGGGAATATAATCAATAATAATGTAGCATCTTTGTATGCTGACAGATGGCAACTAGATTTACAGTGATGATTATTTTGAAGTAATATTGTGCTACATGCCCACCAGGAGCTGACATAGTGTTGTGGGTCAACTATACTTCAGAAACAAACTCATAGAAAAAAGATCAGATTTACGTTTACTAGAGGTGAGGGTAGGGATGGAGAAAAGGGGAATTGAAAGAAGGTAGCCAAAAGACACAAACTTCCAGTTATAATACAAAAAAGTACTAGGGGTATAATATGCATACATGCTAAGTCATTTCAGTTGTGTCTGACTCTTTGCAACCCTATGGACTGCAGTCTGCCAGGCTTCTCTGTCCATGGGGATTCTCCAGGCAAGAATACTGGAGTGGGTTGCCATGCTCTCCTCCAGAGGATCTTCCCAACCCAGGGCTTGAACCCACATCTCTTATGTCTCCTGCATTGGCAGGTGGGTTCTTTACCATTGGTGCCACCTGGGAAGCCATTTACTATATATAAAATAGACAACCAACAAGGACCTACTGTATAGCACAGGGAACAAATTACAAGATACTCACTACCTTGTAATAATCTACAATGGAAGAGAATGTTAAAAAAAAGAAAAGAAAAGAAATATTTATATATATATATAACTGAATCACTTTGCTGTATATTGGAAACCAACACAGCATTGTAAATCAACAATACCTCAGCAAAAATCTAAAAACAAACAGCTTCTCTGTCAAAATGCTGTGAAAAAAGTGAGTGTTAGTCGCTGAGTCGTGAGTGACTCTTTGCGACCCCATGGACTATAGCCATCCAGTCTCCTCTGTCCATGGAGTTCTCCAGGCAAGGACACTGGATGGGTAGCCGTTCCCTTCTCCAGGGGATCTTCCCAACCTAAGGATTGAATCCGAGTCTCCTGCATTGCAGGCAGATTCTTTACCATCTGAGCCACTAGGGAAGCCTATCAGTTCAGTTCAGTCGCTCAGTCGTGTCCGACTCTTTGTGATCCCATGAATCACAGCACGCCAGGCCTCCCTGTCCATCACCAACTCCCAGAGTTCACTCAAACTCACGTCCATCGAGTCGGTGATGCCATCCAGCCATCTCATCCTCTGTCGTCCCCTTCTCCTCCTGCCCCCAATCCCTCCCAGTATCAGAGTCTTTTCCAATGAGTCAACTCTTTGCATGAGGAGGCCAAAGTATTAGAGTTTCAGCTTCAGCATCAGTCCTTACAATGAACACCCAGGACTGATCTCCTTTAGAATGGACTGGTTGGATCACCTTGCAGTCCAAGGGAC
>NW_011494604.1:4233386-4234470 GCF_000754665.1 Bison bison bison | reverse complement strand
AGTAATATCTCTGCTTTTCAATATACTATCTAGGTTGGTCATAACTTTCCTTCCAAGGAGTTAGCGTCTTTTAATTTCATGGCTGCAATCACCATCTGCAGTGATTTTGGAGCCCAGAAAAATAAAGTCTGACACTGTTTCCACGGTTTCCCCATCTATTTCCCATGAAGTGATGGAACCAGATGCCATGATCTTCGTTTTCTGAATGTTCAGCTTTAAGCCAACTTTTTCACTCTCCACTTTCACTCTCATCAAGAGGCTTTTTAGTTCCTCTTCACTTTCTGCCATAAAGGTGGTGTCATCTGCATGTCTGAGGTTATCGATATTTCTCCCGGCAATTTTGATTCCAGCTTGTGCTTCTTCCAGCCCAGCGTTTCTCATGATGTACTCTGCATATAAGTTAAATAAGCAGGGTGACAATATACAGCCTTGACGAACTCTTTTCCTATTTGGAACCAGTCTGTTGTTCCATGTCCAGTTCTAACATTTGCTTCCTGACCTGCATATAGGTTTCTCAAGAGGCAGGTCAGGTGATCTGGTATTCCCATCTCTTTCAGAATTTTCCACAGTTTATTGTGATCCACACAGTCAAAGGCTTTGGCATAGTCAATAAAGCAGAAATAGATGTTTTTCTGAACTGTCTTGCTTTTTTGATGATCCAGCAGATGTTGGCAGTTTGATCTCTGGTTCCTCTGCCTTTTCTAAAACCAGCTTGAACATCTGGAAGTTCACAGTTCACATATTGCTGAAGCCTGGCTTGGAGAATTTTGAGCATTACTTTACTAGCATGTGAGATGAGTGCAATTGTGCGGTAGTTTGAGCATTCTTTGTCATTGCCTTTCTTTGGGATTGGAATGAAAACTGACCTTTTCCAGTCCTGTGGCCACTGCTGAGTTTTCCAAATTTGTTGGCATATTGTGTGCAGCATTTTCACAGCATCATCTTTCAGGATTTGGAATAGCTCCACTGGAATTCCATCACCTCCACTAGCTTTGTTCGTAGTGATGCTTCCTAAGGCCTGCTTGACTTCACACTCCAGGATGTCTGGCTCTAGGTCAGTGATCACACCATCGTGATTATCTGG
>NW_011494604.1:4229383-4232999 GCF_000754665.1 Bison bison bison | reverse complement strand
CTTTTCTTTTCACAGCTATTTGTAAGGCCTCCCCAGACAGCCATTTTGCTTTTTTTGCATTTCTTTTCCATGGGGATGGTCTTGATTCCTGTCTCCTGTACAATGTCACAAACCTCCATCCACAGTTCATCAGGCACTCTATCTATCAGATCTAGTCCCTTAAATCTATTTCTCACTTCCACTGTATAATCATAAGGGATTTGATTTAGGTCATACCTGAATGGTATAGTGGTTTTCCCTACTTTCTTCAATTTAAGTCTGAATTTGGCAATAAGGAGTTCATGATCTGAGCCATAGTCAGCTCCTGGTCTTGTTTTTGCTTACACTATAGAGCTTCTCCATCTTTGGCTGCAAAGAATATAATCAATCTGATTTTGGTGTTGGCCATCTGGTGATGTCCATGTGTAGAGTCTTCTCTTGTGTTGTTGGAAGAGGGTATTTGCTATGACCAGTGAGTTCTCTTGGCAAAACTCTATTAGCCTTTGCCCTGCTTCATTCCGTATTCCAAGGCCAAATTTGCCTGTTACTCCAGGTGTTTCTTGACTTCCTACTTTTGCATTCCAATCCCCTATAATGAAAAGGACATCTTTTTTGGGAAGCTTATAGAAGTTCCCAAACGCCTCCTCTCAATTCCTGTTTTTACCTCACCGTGAGGAGGAAGAGCTTGTGGACTACATTTTGGGAAGCGCCCATGTAGACCTCTCTGAGCCTCAGTCTCCTCTTGGGTGACATAGGACAGTAATTCCCTTCCCAAGGATTGTCATGAGGGAGGGTTAAGCAGGTTCTCCTGGAGAGCATAAAGCAGGCCCCTAACTAAGGGAGGCTTTCTCTCTCTCTCTTTTAAAAATATTTATCTATAAATTTGGCTGTGCTGGGTCTTTAGTTGGGGCATGTGAGATGTAGGAGTCTTAACCGCTGGACCACCAGGGAGGACCCGAGGGCAGCTTCCTCATGCACTCTGCGGGGCCCTCGAGGAGGCATCCATTCTCTGCCTACATCCCCCAAGCCCTGTAGCTGCTCCCACGCCTCCAACCCTCCAGTTCCCCCTTCCCAGATCCAAGAGGGAGGTTAGGGAAGGGACGCTCCCTCCTGGATGTGATGTGACTCCAAGGTACAAGAACCGGAACACAGAAGCGCCTTGACAACCAGCCCATTTCCAATACTCGTTGCCACCCTGCTCTCACTCTATGTCTTTGCTGTGTCATTTCTCCCTTCTTTCTACCCGTTTCTGCCTCTTCCACCCCATTTCAAAGACTCTGCCATCTCCATAGTTTCCTCCTCTGGTACAGCCTGGAAGCCATCTTTCATTCCCTCCCTCCTGTCTACTCCCAAGCTTTCTTTAATTGCTGGTTGTCACTCTGGGCACCCAGGATGAGTCAACACTTGTTTTCTGCATACCTGCTCCCATGTGTGGTCCCTCCCAGGGGGACACAGGTGAACGCTCCTGCCAGCCTCTGCTGCTCCCCAGCCTCAGCCCCCACTCACCACCTCGCACCTCCCCTCCATTCCTCTTACTTAGTGACTCCCTGGACCTGGGTGCTTTGTGGACGGGTGCTTATGTGTATCCCTAGCCCCTGGCACCAGAGCTCAATGGACCTCCCAGACTTCCCATCACTTGCAGCCTGCCTTGAGCCACCTTCACTTAACTTCCCAGTCTGTTGTGCATCTTTCCAGCTTCTGCTCTTGAGCCAGCCTCAACTCGCCCCTCAGACCCCATTCTTGGCTCTGCCTCACTAGCTATGAGCATCTGTGTCGCATTGTCCTCCGGGCTGTGCTATGGTCAGGAACACTACCCAAACTGGCCTGAGACTTTTTGCTCCTCTAGGACATGACAAGTGTGTGTCCCTGGTGAAGGGATTTGCAGACTGTCTTGGTTTTCAGGGCTGCACAGGCCTCACTTTGTTCTCTCTCTGCCAGGGAGCCCTCTCCTTTCTTTGCCCGGCTAATCTCTATAGTCTTAAAAGTTTCAGCTAAGGCATCACTTCTTACAGGAAGCCCTCCCGGATATGTGCTTTCCTGTCAGGCTGGCTCTGCTGGGAATGCCGGGAGGACAGAGACCATGTCTTTCCAAGCTAAAGCAGAGCCAAAACTTAGAAAATATTTGTCTGCTGAAGAGAAAATCACTTGCCTGTAGTTTACATGGCCCTTGACCTCACATCTCTCTGGGCCCACCACTCATTATCTTTTGAAGAACAGCTTCTTTGATTACATTTGTGGTCTGTGGGGTGGAGTGGGGACACTTTGGTTTTGTGATAGCCATGAAAATGCATTGCTCAGCTCTCCTGCTGCAAGAGCATAACTGACTCACAACCCAGCTTCTGCCCCTTTGTGCCCACCACCACCTTTGCCCAGAGGCCATTCCTTCCCCCACCCCCAACCCTAAGCTGCTCCCAGCCAATGCCTGAGCACCGTGAGGGTATAACACAGGCACATTTCAGCAAACTATGGGGCTTCTCCAATGGGGGACTCTGACCAGAGGACACCCTATTGGCCTGATGGGAACCTTCTGTGACCTAGGACTCTTCCTACTCAGTCCTCCTTCCTTCCCTCTTTCCCTGCCTTGTGGTCTGAAGGCTGTTCTCACCCTCTCTGTTTCCCTGCCTGTGGTAGCCAGTCACCAAGATAGCACCCGATGATCCCCACCTCCCAGGACTGTCGGAAACACAGTCCTTTCCCACACTGTACTAGGGTCGGGCTGTGTGACCAGCAGAATATGGCACAAGTAGGTCATTCCTGAGATAAGGCAATAAAAGGCTCTGAAGTTTCTGTCTTGGTTGTTCTCTCCCTATCTGTCTCTCAAATCACTCACTCTGGGGGATGCCGGCTGCCATGTCATTGAGCAGCTCTAGCCTGAGCAGTGAGGAGTTGAGGCTTCCAGGCAATAGCCACCTGAGTAAACCTGGAAGCCTTCAGCCGACTATGGCCAGGGCTGATAGTTCAAGTTCAACCTTCCGAGAGGCTCTGAGCCAGAACCACCCAGCTAAGTCTCTCCAGATTCCTGACCCTCAGAAATGGTGTGAACTACCACATGCTCATTGTTTTAAGCCACTGAAGGTTAGAATAATCTGATCTGCTGTAATAGATAACTATTATACTCCCCTTCCTTCAGAGGTGTTTCCTCCAATTGGCCTTTTGCATGTCTAATCCTGCCATGGCATTAGCTCTTTACAGGACTAAAGCAACCTAGGTGTTGTTGACAATAAAAGCAGGTAACAGAGTGGACACGTCTAATCATGTATCATTTTAGTTAATCCTCACAACAATCCCATGAGATATTATCACTGTCCCCATTTTACAGATGAGGAAACCGAGGCACTGTGATGTTAACTCTTATGAATGTGGAACGAGAACCTAGAAGAGCAGAAAAGAGCTGTGGTTACTGCAGGGACCACTATTCTAGGTCAGCTGTGTGACTCTGGACAAGCCAGTTCACATTCTGGGCCTCAGTTTCTTCATGTCAACCACAAGGGTGCAGAAATACCTGGTCTTTGAGGTCCCTTTTAAGAATAACAATAAGGTATCTCTGGAATTCTGAGAGTTAAACTAATAACAAGTATGTGTAATAGGTAAGATCATACTCACAGATACATATACATGTGTACATATACGAATAAAT
>NW_011494604.1:4224320-4229022 GCF_000754665.1 Bison bison bison | reverse complement strand
CCCTGCTCCAATTTCCTGCCTGGTGGCTGTTGGGGCTCTACTCTGCCCAAGCAGTTCTGCTTTTTCCTCTGTCCCTGTGCCAACCCAAATGTGAAACAAAGCCTTCCTCTCCTTGATCCTGGCCTCATGCTCCACTCTCCATGAGCTCCCCCACCCCCAGCCCAGAACACTGTGGTCTCCAGGCCGCTGGGCTCACTGCGCAGCAGACAGCTGCCTGTCACAGAGGGGTAGGCAGCTTCCTGTCACCTGCCGCAGACCTGCAGCCCACCCCACCCCATCCCCAACCATCCAGGTCTCCCCTTCTTGCTCCACAGATAAAATACACGATGCTCAGTTCAATTTGAATTTCACATGAATGACAAATAATCTGCAGTAGAAGTATGTCCCCAGTACTGCGTGGGGTATAGCAAAAGTTATCTGTTGTTCATGTGAAATTCAAATTTTACTGGACGTTCTGTGTTTCTATTTGTGAAATCTGGCTTCCTCTCCTTTTCCAAGGCTTCTCTTTACCCCTCTCTCTAAGATCACTCCTGACACTCCAGATTCTATTCATTATGTAAGTCAGGGCGATTTTGGCGTCCCCATCCTCAGGCTCAGCCCAGGTCCATATCTGTGTTTCTAAATCCCTCGAGGACATCTGCTCCCTTATTAGCTCAGTGCCGTTTATGGTTGTTTTTCTTTCCTTGGATTCTTTCAATCTGGTTCTTCTAAACAGCACTTTCACCCCTTGTGTCTGATATAGAAGTCACCTTAAACACAAAAAGGCTTCCCAAGCTGTCATCAGGGTATAAAAGGTCTGTCAGAGCCTTGACAATGCAAACCACACAGATAAAGAAAGAATTTACCAGCAGAAACTGGTCAATAAGGAGAACAAGGAAGCACCCCCATAAATACCTCAAGAAGCTGATTGGGGTGGGGCAGCCTGATGGGAAGGGAAAGGCCCTGTGGGCAGGAACACAGTTCTCTACTTCCTAGAAACCATCACCAGCATTAGCCATCAAATAGTAATAGGGAGTATGGGGGAAACAGTTTCATGGTTAAATAAATTTGGAAAATTTATTGTAAACTTGTTCTTTTCACAGCCTTCAATGGGCCAACACACACTGTGAGTTTCCAGGAAGGGTGTGAAGTATTCAGTTTTCTCCAAATGCAGTTTCTTTACAAGTCCTTTTTGTGAGAGTGTTCTACTTTGGGAAATGCAACCTTACACTCCCCTCTCCCCTAATTCTGATTCTAGGCTCACCAAGGTACTTAATTTGAGTCTTCAGATACCCACAAGTTATGAAGGAAACACCCTGTCATAAGACCCAAGTGTTCTAATCCTTGCAAAGGGACGGCCCCCACTGAAGATGAGCAGATCAGAACAGGGAGAATAAATCAATAGATATCAAGCGTTTAGCCACATTGGGAGTTTTATATTTTCAGTTAACTAAGTGATATTTTGGTTTAAATATCAGGTGTCCTCCAACGGATGTGGTTAGCAGGAATCATTTCCCCAGAGGCTGGGACACTGACAAGACTTCACCCTTGGCTACTGGGCTGGGAGGATAGGTCGGGCCAAAGTGACCAGCAGGTGTGACCAGCAGGCTCCTTGTCGCCTCCCATGGAGCACCTTCCAACTCTAGAGCTATGGACTTTGGAAACTGTGGATCTTTCATAACTGTTAAATTTGCTGAGGACCTAGGAATCAACATGGGTGGGCCATCTTAGCAGTGGGCAAAAGGCCAGCTAGTGACTTGAGACATATGAAGGAGAAAAGTGAGAAAAAGGGAAAGGATGGCAAAGAAGAGGAGATATGAGTCAGGGAGGTGCATCATCAGACACAGACAGAAAATTTGGTAGGTGCTTAACACAGCAGGGCAGTGGGGAGAGGAGAGGTGTGGGAAACAGGAGGGCAGAAGAGCCAGGCTGCTGTGAACTGGGCTTCAGAACAGTTTCAGTTTCAAGCCAGGAGAACAAGCCAGGAGAACATGAGACGTGTGTCCTAGCCCAGGAAGGCTGAGGCTGTGGGTCTGCACAGCCACATGGCATTCTCCAGGGGTGGATAGAGTGCAGAGGCCCTTCTTGCAGGGAGGCACCTGCTCTGAGCCTCACCAGGGAGAAGGGGCATGTGAGGGCCTGACTGGAGTGCTGAGTGATGGCCAGAAAACAGAACTGAGCAGTCAAAGCCTCCCATGCTCCATCTTCCCTTTCATAGGCCATGGCCCTGGTCCTGTTCTTCTGACCCAACCTGATTATCAGAGGAGAGGGAGCTTCTTATGGGCCTGTGGAGACTGGCAGGACCCCTCTCCAGGGAACCCCCCACTTTTGCCCCCACCGCTGCCAGGATACCATGCTGCCAATTCCATTTCCTCTGCCTGGCCCAGGGGCCTGTGCCCACAGCCACCTCCTTTCTGCTTGTGACATTCCCACCCTGCACCCCATTCCCCACCCAGTTCTCAAGACAGCCCAGATTAAAACTGAATTGGAAACACTCCTTCACTTCCTTGTTCCTCTTGGCACAGGGGTCACTGCTGTCCGAGCTCCAAACACCTGTGATGCCAGCACGCTCCGGAGTCAGGGAGCCGACTCAGAGTCCCACAGCGTCCGAGCTGAAAGGAGCTACAGCAACTGACTAGTCCAACCTCGCTTCACAGACAGCAACCTGAGGCACAGGGTGGGAGCAGCTGCCCACAGTGACACAGTGGTGAGACTGTCCAGGTTTCGGTATCTCCACGACCTCCCCGAACCAAAGCAGCACCCCACAGAGAGCTCCTGTCATCAAAATCCAGGGCTTATTTTGTCTAGCCTCCTGCCTCTAAGGCGTTGATGACAACAGGGGTTGCTACTGTGGCATAACCTCTGGTATGTGCAAGGATGACCCTGGCTGCTCATTGACCAATCCCGTCCGATGCTCCCTCCTCAGGCCCTAGCACTGACTTAACGTAGGCCACTGAGTAAATGGTGTTAATCTAAATAAAAAGGTAAAATGAGGTAGGATAAAAATGATCAAAAAGATGAGTTTTTTAAATCATGAGTTTTTTCAAGCAGATGAATTCCAATTCAGGACATTCATGGGCAAGAACATAAAGAAGGGAGAATTCGGTTAGCATCTGTTAAAAAACAAATGGAGACCAACTTTGAAAACTGGAGCAGCAATTTGGAGCAGACAAAATCAGTACAGTCATATAAACAAAGTTCAAGTCAGCTTAGATTGACAAGGTCAGAGGTAAATATTGCTTCCCATTCTATTGGGTTCTTTTGACTAAGATGTTTAAATGATTTGTAAGCATTAAATTAAAGGCCACTTTGGTGGATTCAGTGTCTACAGGGAGTCCAGAATTTTGTTTAAAAACAATTTGGAGTCTGCTGTAGTAATCCTGAACATATTTAGCAGGCTTTTGGATGCATACCTGAATTTTGTTCAAATTTAGAGAAAAGCCCTCAGAGTGTCAAGATGTAACCTTTTGGCTATGGTACAAGCTTGGTCATATAGAAGAGTTGGTGGTTAACTTAATTGGAATTCTAGAGCTTTTTCAGGGCTTTCCCAATTAGCAATTTTCATGCAATTCTGGACTTGACCTTCTCCATCAAGGATGTGGACTAACTGACAAAGATCAGAGAAGCTAGGCTAATAAATTTGAATTGCAATACTGAATTCTTCAGCAAATCTATGAGAATCGTCAGTTATCTTGGGAAAATCTTTTACTATAGCCCTAAATTCAACTTTGATCCGTGGGACTTGAGAAATCCTCAGAAGGATAAATTAAATACATAAAATTAGACCTTCTGAGTATTTTAATTGAAGTATGATTGATTTACAGGGCTTCCCTTATGGCTCAGCTGGTAAAGAATCCACCTGCAATGCAGAAGACCTGGGTTAGGTCCCTGGGTTGGGAAGATCCCCTGGAGAAGGGAAAGGCAACCCACTCCAGTATTCTGGCCTGGAGAATTCCATGGACTGTATAGTCCATGGGGTCACAAAGAGTCAGACACGACTGATGGACTTTCATTTACTTCACTTATGTTTGATTTACAATGTTGTGTTAGTTTCAGGTGTGCAGCAAAGTGATTCAGTTATATATACATACTTTCTTCAGATTATTTTCAATTATCAGATAAGATCAGATCAGATAAGATCAGTCGCTCAGTTGTGTCCGACTCTTTGCGACCCCATGAATCGCAGCACACCAGGCCTCCCTGTCCATCACCAACCCCCAGAGTTCACTCGGACTCACGTCCATCAAGTCAGTGATGCCATCCAACCATCTCAACCTCTGTCGTCCCCTTCTCCTCCTGCCCCCAATCCCTCCCAACATCAGAGTCATTTCCAATGAGTCAACTCTTCGCATGAGGTGGCCAAGGTACTGGAGTTTCAGCTTTAGCACCATTCCTTCCAAAGAACACCCAGGGCTGATCTCCTTCAGAATGGACTGGTTGGATCTCCTTGCAGTCCAAGGGACTCTCAAGAGTCTTCTCCAACACCACAGTTCAAAAGCATCAATTCTTCGACGCTCAGCCTTGTTTCCAGTCCAACTGTCACATCCATACATGACCACAGGAAAAACCATAGCCTTGATTAGACGAACCTTTGTTGGCAAAGTAATGTCTCTGCTTTTGAATATGCTATCTAGGTTGGTCATAACTTTCCTTCCAAGGAGTAAGCGTCTTTTAATTTCATGGCTGCAGTCACCACTGTAGTGATTTTGAAGCCCAGCAAAAT
>NW_011494604.1:4223618-4224150 GCF_000754665.1 Bison bison bison | reverse complement strand
TGGGACCGGATGCCATGATCTTGGTTTTCTGAATGTTGAGCTTTAAGCCAACTTTTTCACTCTCCACTTTCACTTTCATCAAAAGGCTTTTGAGTTCCTCTTCACTTTCTGCCATAAGGGTGATGTCATCTGCATATCTGAGGTTATTGATATTTCTCCCGGCAATTTTGATTCCAGCTTGTGTTTCTTCCAGTCCAGCGTTTCTCATGATGTACTCTGCATATAAGGTAAATAAACAGGGTGAAGATATACAGCCTTGATGTACTCCTTTTCCTATTTGGAACCAGTCTGTTGTTCCATGTCCAGTTCTAACAGTTGCTTCCTGACCTGCATACAAATTTCTCAAGAGGCAGGTCAGGTGGTCTGGTATTCCCATCTCTTTCAGAATTTTCCACAGTTTATTGTGATCCACACAGTCAAAGGCTTTGACATAGTCAATAAAGCAGAAATAGATGCTTTTCTGGAACTCTTTTGCTTTTTCCATGATCCAGTGGATGTTGGCAATTTGATCTCTGGTTCCTCTGCCTTTTCT
>NW_011494604.1:4217724-4223295 GCF_000754665.1 Bison bison bison | reverse complement strand
ATCTTTGCATGAAATGTTCCTTTGGTATCTCTGATTTTCTTGAAGAGATCCTTAGTCTTTCCCATTCTGTTGTTTTCTTCTATTTCTTTGCATTGATCGCTGAAGAAGGCTTTCTTATCTGTTCTTTCTATTCTTTGGAACTCTGCATTCAGATGTTTATATCTTTCCTTTTCTCCTTTGCTTTTTGCTTCTCTTCTTTTCACTATTTGTAAGGCCTCCCCAGACAGCCATTTTGCTTTTTTGCATTTCTTTTCCATGGGGATGGTCTTGATCCCTGTCTCCTGTACAATGTCACGCACCTCATTCCATAGTTCATCAGGCACTCTATCTATCAGATCTAGGCCCTTAAATCTATTTCTCACTTCCACTGTATAATCATAAGGGATTTGATTTAGGTCATACCTGAATGGTCTAGTGGTTTTCCCTACTTTCTTCAATTTCAGTATGAATTTGCCAATAAGGAGTTCATGATCTGAGCCACAGTCAGCTCCTGGTCTTGTTTTTGCTGACTGTATAGAGCTTCTCCATCTTTGGCTGCAAAGAATATAATCAATCTGATTTTGGTGTTGACCATCTGGTGATGTCCATGTATAGAGTCTTCTCTTGTGTTGTTGGAAGAGGTTGTTTGCTATGACCAGTGCATTTTCTTGGCAAAACTCTATTAGTCTTTGCCCTGCTTCATTCCGTATTCCAAGGCCAAATTTGCCTGTTACTCCAGGTGTTTCTTGACTTCCTACTTTTGCATTCCAATCCCCTATAATGAAAAGGACATCTTTTGGGGGTGTTAGTTCTAAAAGGTCTTGTAGGTCTTCATAGAACCGTTCAATTTCAGCTTCTTCTGCGTTACTGGTTGGGGCATAGACTTGGATTACTGTGATATTGAATGGTTTGCCTTGGAAATAAACAGAGATCATTCTGTCGTTTTTGAGATTGCATCCAAGTACTGCATTTTGGACTCTTTTGTTGACCATGATGGCTACTCCATTTCTTCTACTGCAGATTCCTGCCCACAGTAGTAGATATAATGGTCATCTGAGTTAAATTCACCCATTCCAGTCCATTTCAGTTCGCTGATTCCTAGAATGTCGACATTCACTCTTGCCATCTCTTGTTTGACCACTTCCAATTTGCCTTGATTCATGGACCTGACATTCCAGGTTCCTATGCAATATTGCTCTTTATAGCATCGGACCTTGCTTCTATCACCAGTCACATCCACAGCTGGGTATTCTTTTTGCTTTGGCTCCATCCTTTCATTCTTTCTGGAGTTATTTCTCCATTGATCTCCAGTAGCATATTGGGCACCTACTGACCTGGGGAGTTTCTCTTTCAGTATCCTATCATTTTGCCTTTTCATACTGTTCATGGGGTTCTCAAGGCAAGAATACTGAAGTGGTTTGCCATTCCCTTCTCCAGTGGACCACATTCTGTCAGATCTCTCCACCGTGACCCGCCCATCTTGGGTTGCCCCATGGGCATGGCTTAGTTTCACTGAGTTAGACAAGGCTGTGGTCCTAGTGTGATTAGATTGACTAGTTTTCTGTGAGTATGGTTTCAGTGTGTTTGCCCTCTGATGCCCTCTTGCAACACCTACCATCTTACTTAGGTTTCTCTTACCTTGGGCGTGGGGTATCTCTTCACGGCTGCTCCAGCGAAGCACAGCCATTGCTCCTTACCTTGGACGAGGGGTATCTCCTCACCGCCGCCCTTCCTGACCTTCAACATGGGATAGCTCCTCTAGGCCCTCCTGTGCCCGCACAGCCACGGATCCTTGGACATGGGGTTGGTCCTATAATTCTCCATTATAGGTTTTTACAAGATACTGAATATTGTCCTCTCTGTTATACAGTAAATCTTTGTTGCTTATCTAATTTATGTATAGTAGTTATTATCTGTTAATCCCATAAGAAAGCCTAATTTAAAAGGGAGAGTTGTAACAGGATCAGCTGGTTAGTTTTAGCACTAGAGAAGAAAGGGAGCTCGGATAAAGGCAGGAGGTTAGAAGAGGGCAAAGACAGATGCTGAGGAGGTAGAGCAATGGCATTGGGGGAAACACTGGCTGGTGCTGCTGAGAAAGAGGCTTCAGATGCTTTTAAAAAATCTGTGCTAAGTGAAATAAGTCAGACAGAAAAAGACAAATACTGTATAACATCACTCTTATATATGGAATGCAAAAAACACAACAAACTAGTGAATATTAAAAAAAAAAAAAGAAAGAAATGGACTCACAGATAAAGAGAATGACAAACTCGTGGTTACCAGGGGTAGACTAGGGGAGGGAGGGCCAAAATAGGGATAGAAGATTAAGAGGTACAAACTATGATGTATAAAATAAATAAGCTACAAAGATATATTGTGCAACACAGGGAATGTAGCCAATATTTTATAATAACTATAAATGACATTCAGTTCAGTTCAGTTGCTCGGTCGTGTCTGACTCTTTGTGACCCCATGAACCGCAGCATGCCAGGCCTCCCTGTCCCTCACCAACTCCCAGAGTTTACCCAAACTCATGTCCATTGAGTTGGTGATGCCATCTAACCATCTCATCCTCTGTCGTCCCTTTCTCCTGCCTTCAATCTTTCCCAACATGAAAGTCTTTTCAAATGAGTCAGCTCTTCACATCAGGTAGCCAAAATATTGGAGTTTCAGCTTCAAAATCAGTCTTTCCAATGAACACCCAGGACTGATTTCCTTTAAGATGGACTGGTTGGATCTCCTTGCAGTCCAAGGGACTCTCAAGAGTCTTCTCCAACACCACAGTTCAAAAGCATCAATTCTTCTGTGCTTAGCTTTCTTTATAGTCCAACTCTCATATTCATACATGACTACTGGAAAAACCATAGCCTTGACTAGATAGACCTTTGCTGACAAAGTAAATGTAGTATACCTTTAAAAATTGTGAATCACTATGTTATATACCTATAACTTACATAATGTTGACATCAATTATCTCAGAAACATAAATCTAAAAAAGTTTTAAAATCTCTGTTCAGTTATTTGCTTCCACTAACTTAGAAATACTATTTTGTAAAGAAGCAATTTTAGAATTCTGAATACTTTAGAAGCCTTTAATTATCAATTAAAATAGCTTTTCCATTCATATTGTTCAGTTCTATTGACAGAGTCAGTCTTCTAATTTAGTCCATGGAAAAACAAGTCTGGGGAGATCTAAGATTCCTCATAATAGTCATTGAAGTTTTAAATTATCTTTAGTAAGTTTGGTCTATTTAGTCAAAAATGGTTCTTGAAGGAGGGCCACCTTCAGAGCGCTCAGGTGAATGGGATCGCATATCTCAGATGTTTTCTTCAGAGCAAAAGAGCAAAAAAAAATTTCTAAATAGCCTGGAGGGGGTGGTTTCAGCGCTGGGAGTTGTATTTCGTTTCACAGAGTGACTTTCATGGGGTTTTCTCTCTCTCTCTTTTTTCATGCCTGGCAGACAGCTTTTGTCCCAGTTGTTTGACCCGTGACCAGGGGTCCCCTGTTGCATGGAAATTGTCTTGCAATTGGCAGGCCACCCAATGTCAATGTGACCTGCTCATGACCAACTTATCCCCTCATGGAAGTCTTGCTTCAAAATAGATCTCATAACAAGGGGCAGGAATGCTCTAGCAGTTTATTTGCTTGACCTGTTCCCCCTGATTATTTATTTACTTATTCATTCATTTATTCATTCATTTTTGCTCTCAAGAATTCCAAAGGATTATACCAAAATTCTAGTATGCTTCTAGTAAGAAACCAGAGCGTACTCACCAAAAAAGGGCAAAGTATTTAAATAGATCCCAAATAAGATCATAAAGTTGGAGCGCTCAATCAGAAGGAGGGGAGACTCGTCAAACTTGAAGTCACTGGCAACTCTTGGAAATGAGACACGCCTCTAGATTTTGAGGTCATCATCCTTCACAGGTTGTACCCTTTGGGTCTTATTTCTGATGCCAAGGAATGTTGACTTAAATAAAAAGGTAAAACAAGGAAGCTCAAAATTGTCAAACTGTTACTGCTACTGCTAAGTCACTTCAGTCGTGTCAGATTCTGTGCGACCCCATAGATGGCAGCCCACCAGGCTGACCCATCCCTGGGATTCTCCAGGCAAGAACACTGGAGTGGGTTGCCATTTCCTTCTCCAATGCAGGAAAGTTAAAAGTGAAAGTGAAGTCGCTCAGTTGTGTCCAACCCTCAGCGACCCCATGGACTGCAGCCTTCCAGGCTCCTCCATCCATGGGATTTTCCAGGCAAGAGTACAAAATTGTCAAAAGGACGAGTTTACTCCAGAATAGCAGAAGCGTTGCAGTTCAGGACATGTAAACTGTAGCAAGCGGCAGTCTGCTGACGGTTTGGAGTAGTCTGTATTTATGGGTAGGGGATGCAGAGAGGGGAATATTCATTTAGAGTTAGCTAAAATAAAAACAGAGACCAGCTTTGAAAATTCCTTGAGCAGACAAAGCCAGTCTAGTCATTCAAAGCTCAGTTCAGCTCATTTTGTGAGACCAGCCTGACCTGGGTCATGTCTTCTTCGGGTCTCAGGAAACCATAAGCAAAATTTCCCAAGGTTGCTATGAGGCAACTCCTGATCAATTCCCTATCATTTAAGAAAAATCCAATATTACCAGCCGTCTGTTAATCAGGCACTTATGAAAAATCAGTTTCTTGGTCTTTAAGTTTTATTTTTCTGAGGGCACTTGCATGAGATTTTACATGTTATAGCTTCAGGTTCCATTACATTGATAGATTGAAATTTTCACAATAGGTTCACCTTGGTGAGCCGCAGTATATTCATTGAGAAAGGAGAATAGTCTTGACTCTTCCTCTTCACAGTGGTTCAGTATTTGTAAAGTCAAAATGAAATTCAGATGCAAAAGTACTCGGGGAAGGAACATGTGAGGCCCCCATAAGATGGTGGGGAAAGGAGATCTGCACTGTGGCTCTGCTCAGGCTCTGTGGCTGCCTGGCCCCATCCACCTCCAACCCACAGATTATGGCTGACCCATTCCCTCATCTGGGGAGTTCTTCCTTCAGCCCTCAGTGAGCCCGCTGGACACCACCTTCCTTTTAGGAAGACGTAACATCAAGGCTGTATACTGTCACCCTGCTTATTTAACTTATATGCAGAGTACATCATGAGAAACGCTGGGCTGGAAGAAGCACAAGCTGGAATCAAGATTGCGGGGAGAAATATCAATAACCTCAGATATGCAGATGACACCACCCTTATGGCAGAAAGTGAAGAGGAACTAAAAAGCCTCTTGATGAAAATGAAAGAGGAGAGTGAAAAAGTTGGCTTAAAGCTCAACATTTAGAAAACGAAGATCATGGCATCTGGTCCCATCACTTCATGTGAAATAGGTGGGGAAACAGTGGAAACAGTGTCAAACTGTATTTATTTGGGTTTCAAAATCACTACAGATGGTGACTGCAGCCATGAAATTAAAAGATGCTTACTCCTTGGAAGGAAAGTTATGACCAACCTAGACAGCATAGTGAAAAGCAGAGACATTACTTTTCCAACAAAGGTCCATCTAGTCAAGGCTATGGTTTTTCCTGTGGTCATGTATGGATGTGAGAGTTGGACT
>NW_011494604.1:4189069-4217544 GCF_000754665.1 Bison bison bison | reverse complement strand
ATGGTGGGAGGGATTGGGGGCAGGAGGAGAAGGGGATGACAGAGGATGAGATGGCTGGATGGCATCACCGACTCGATGGACGTGAGTTTGAGTGAACTCTGGGAGTTGGTGATGGACAGGGAGGCCTGGCGTGTTGCAATTCATGGGATTGCAAAGAGTCGGACACGACTGAGCGACTGATCTGAACTGAATGTCCCCTGGTTTGGAAATCAGATGGAACTGGGTTCAAATCTGTGCCAGCCAGCCTGCTGCATGGTCTTGGTCTTGGTCTCAATAGCTTCCCCTCCTCTTAGAAGCCCCACATCCTTCAGATGGTGATAGGATCTACATTTGTACTCCTAAAAGTGTCCGCCTCTGGCCACCTTCCTCAGCATCACTCTCGGAAATAGGTAAAAGTGCAGGTGCTTTGGCTGAGACTTGGTGGATGGTGGGCTCCAGAGCCGACCTTGAAATGAGCTCCCCCAGGAAATCCTTATCCCTGTAAAGTTTGAAAACCTGAAGAATCTGATTCCTATCAGTTATCTAGCCTCATTCCACTCATCTTCCTGCCTTGGCCCCAATCCCTTTGGCCTTCTTTCAGATCCTTGATTAGGCCAAGTTTCTACATACCCCAGGGCCTTAGCACATGCCATTGCTCTGCTCACAGCTGTCTTGCCCCACCCCTCCTCTCTGGCTAACTCCTGTTCCTCTTTTAGCTTCTGCCTGCACCCTCCACACCGGCTAAAGTAAGTGCTCCTGCTGTATGTCCCTAGACATTCTTTGTACAAAACACTCTCATTGGTCTTTAATTTTTCCATCTGTAAAACAGGACAAGAACACCTACTTCAAGAAGTTTCAGTCATTAGAGATAATACATCAAAATGCCAAACACAGTGGATACTCAATAAATCATATCTTTAAAAAATAGGTAAGAATGTTCAGAAAAATTAGATAACCAGCACAAAAGAGCTGGTTACCATCTGCAGATGTCTTCTGCTCAATGCTACTAGTGCCCCTCCAGGAAGAAGGGTGTGCCCCAACTACATTCTTGTAGGCCACACAGAGGTTCCCTCTTCCCTGGACTCTGGCTTATCCAGCTCTGTCCTCTTCACGGCTGCCACCCTGTTGTCCTATCGCTCTGTATCGCTCTGTCCTGGCCGTGTCCACCTCTGGCCACCTGCCTCAGCATCACTTTCGGAAATAGTAAGAGTGCACGTGCTCTGGCTGAGACTTGGTGGATGGTGGGCTCCACCAGCCTGGCTTCTGCACCACTTGCTCAGGGTCCATGGTCTTCACAGGATGGATCAGGTGGAGAGAGGAGACCTGGGTGGCCTGAAGTGCTCGGAGGGCAGCTGGAGCCCGTGTGCCATGGGGACCCCCTTACGACCCATGAAGCGAGCAACTGAGGTGAAGGCAGTGGTTCAGAGGCTGCAGTTGTAGCTGTGACCAAGTGACTAGACACCAGGGATCTGCTGGGTTTTATTCTCTGGGGGTCTCCCATGCACCCGGCACAGAGCTGGGCACACAGTAGGTGTTCCCTTAATGATATTGAATGAATCCATGGATTCATTAATGAGGAAAATGGCCTGGCATGGTGGCCTCAGTCCTGGGAAAGGAGAGTGTGTGTGTGTGTGTGTGTGTGTGTGACATTTTAATGGACCAGGGGGTAGAGAAAGGATGACTTAAGAGGGAGGGAAGGCAAGGGCCTCAAAACTGGGAGTGGGGTTTGTTAAGGAGATGAGTAAGGGGAGGCAGGCCTGGACTCAGGATGACTTGGTGGCTGCCTTCAAATGTCTAAAGTACTGCTCGGGAGGAAGGAGCTAGCAGGGTGATGGAGCAGGATGAGAAGCCAAAGTTCATTAACATAAGGAAACTGTCTAAACTTTGTACTGTCAATCACCAGCACAGAGGTAGTGACTTCCTGGTCACTGGAAGGGCTCAGCCAGGGCTGGGCAGGGCTTGGCGGGGCTACTGGAGAGTAGTGTCTCAAAGCTTTTTCTTTCCAAACAACAACCCACATAAAAGTGTAGTTCATGTTGTAGTCATCAGCACAAGCACGCACAGTTTTTTAAAATGCTAGTCCCGACCCACTGCACTGGCATGAGGCCCAGTGCTCAGCACAAGCCTTGGGGAAACATCACACTCTTTGGTTGCAGGGTCATGTCAGGTCTGGGATCTGTGGCTGCCTTCTCAAGGAGTTCTAACTCCTGTTAATATCATCAGAGATGAACTCATTTAAGAAGATAAATCTTCATTTTAAAAACTCACAAAACATTGGATTTCCCTGGTGGCACAGTAGATAAGAATCAGCCTGCCAATGCAGGGGACACAGGTTCAATCCCTAATCTGAGAAGATGCCACATGCCCCGGAGCAACTAGGCCGTCCATGTGCCACAACTGTTGAGCCCATGTGCTGAAAATGCTGAAGACTACGCACCCTAGAGCCTGTGCTCCACAACAAGGAGTAGCCACAACTAGAGAAAGCCTCGTAGCAACGAAGACACAGTTCAGCCCAAAATCAGTCAATCAATAAATTAAAGAAACAAAACAAAAACTCACAAAACGTTTATTCTTTTCTTATAAAAGAAAGCCAGCTTAACTGTTGACTATACCAACAAGCAAAAAGAGTAAAAGTAACCCACTTCTCAGAGAATACCAATGTTAGTATTTGGATGTATTTCATTTCAGGCTTTTTTTCTTCACTGTAGATAGTTCTTTTAAGAAACTTTTGCAATAACATGGCATAAACCATCTTTTCCCCTGATTGCTGTATATTCTTTCACCAGATTATTTTTAAAGACTTCATTATATTCCACTGTACTACTGAGTCATAGGAACTTAACAAAGTTTTCGTGGTCATCCATTAGGCAGTTTCCAGTTTTTGCTATGTACGTATGTCTTAGTATCTTTGGCCTGCGATTTCATTTGGATCAATTCCTAGAAGCGAATTTTGAAGAAGAGAAGTAAAGTCTTAAGACTTTCATTATGTATTAACAAATTACTTTCAAGAAATATATCAATTTATAATCCCAAGAGCAATTACGAATGTGTGTTTCCCCATAAGCGCATCAATCCTGGCTATTGTCATTTATTTCAAATCTTTATGAATGTGATCTTTTTTTTTAAGTGGTGTCTTATTTTGATTTTGCATGTCTTTAAATACTAGTGGGATTGAAAACTTCTGTGTATTTCTTAGTTTATTCATGCACTTTGTTCCATCTTTATTTTATTTTAAAGTATCATTACTTTGTAATAAATATATTATAAATAATATTTAACATATAAATAGTAAATACATATTTTTATTAATATATATTTTACACCCATGTATAGGTCAGGAGATTACAGTTTGGGACTTCCCAGATGGTGTAGTGGTAAAGACTCCACCTGCCAGTGTAGGAGACTCAGAGATGTGGGTTTGATCCCTGGGTCAGGAGGATCCCCCCGAAGAAGGAAATGGCAACCCACTCCAGTATTCTTACCTGGAAAATTCCATGGACAGAGGAGTCTGGAGGGCTACAGTCCAAAGGGTCACAAAGAGTCAGACATGCAAAGAATCGAAAACACACACATACACATTTTAAATATACAAATATTATGCTTATATTTTAAGGATATCTTTCAAAATGTGCAAATATTTTTCCTTGGTTATTTATAATTGCTTTGCAAGTTGATTTATGCTTTTCGTTTTACATACAGGGTTAGCCTTCTGTTAAAATATTGCAAAATGTATTTGAAATCCAAAATGATGATATTTGGGTTTTGCATGTTATTCTTCCATCCTCGCTGCCCCCTCTGCCTCCTCCCTCCCACCATGCACACTCCAGAAGAAAATAAATGAGAACTCCTCATGGTTGGTGAGCTTTATCTCATTTTTTTCTGCCGCTCTCCAGGTCATAGTCAGATTGTGACCATACAGTTAAACAGAAGGGTCATGGGAGAAAAGGCAACTGTGGATACTCTATGTCCTGGATTACTTGTCCCTATAATCGCAAACTCACCCATGCTGGCAATTCTGGCCCCATTCCCTTCCTGGGCACAAAGCCTGGCATCCTGACTTTGCCCACGTGGGACCGAGGAACCGAGGGACTGAGGAGCATTGGCCTGCATTCCCCCTGGTGTCCTTCATTGGCTACCCCCATGGGCTCATCGAGAAGATTCCAGGGTGGAAAGGCCTTTTGGAGCCTTGCCTCTTGGGCCAGGCACAGCCTCTTGTGTCTGGGATCTGGCCTCTCTCAAGCTGCCAATACGCACCTGCCATGCCAGGCTTGACCTCTCCACCACACGGTTTCTTCCACTCCGAGAAGAAGCTATAGGTGGTTTTGCCATTGGAGGAGGTTAAGTAGCAAAAGTGAAAAGCTGTGGAGAGAGACAGACCTGCATTCTAAGTCTGACTCTGGTCCCTGTTAGCTGCAAAATCTTGGACAAGTTGCTTAACCTCCCTACCCAGAGTCACTTATGTAGTGTGTTATTGTTTAGTCACTCAGACTTTTAGTGACCCCATGGACTGTAGCCCACCAGGTTCCTTTGTCCATGGGATTCTCCAGACAAGAATACTGGAGTGGGTTGCCATGCCCTCCTCTAGGGGATCTTCCAGACCCAGGGACTGAACCTGTATCTCCTGTGGCTCCTGCATTGCAGGTAAATTCTTCTCTGATGAGCCACAAGGGAAGCCCTGGCTGGGCCTTAGAAGGGAGAAGTTTTCATTGTTTATGGATACTCTGGGACACTTGAGAGTTTACCATGTGGGGTACAGGACGGCAGACTCTGGGAGGTCCACCATGCCCCTCAGGTAGGCCAGGTCCTCACTACTTACTCATGGGAATCTCTCCTAGGAACCACCTCCAAGTTAGAACTGTGAAGGTTTTATGAGTTATTACCTTAAACATTAGAATGGTGCAGCTATAATGTTTGTCTCAGAAATACTCATTTGTTTCAGTGCATTGATATATGAGGGAACGAACTGAACCTATTGCAAACTTCACATTTGCAGAGGGATTATTTCATCTTTGGAAAACACTAGGAGAAAGCAGAAAATCACACCCAGATGAACCAAGCCACCTAGGATTATAAAACACACACATGGCCACGCCGCAGACACCTCCAGCTCCCTCAGGTTACCACATCCTTCCCCATCTTGTATCAGATAACTGACACCCTCCACCATTCACTATAACACACAGCGCCATGTCCAGGAGTCAGCATCCCTTCCAACACCTACACCCAGAAGCCAACTTCACATCTTTCTCGAGGAAAAGCGCTGTTCTTATTGTAGTACTAATGAATTTCTTGAGCTTTCCAGGTGGCACAGTGGTAAAGAATCTGCCGGCCAATGCAGGAGATGCAAGAGATGAGGGTTTGATCCCTAGGTCAGGGAGAAGGAAATGGCAACCCGCACTGGGATTCTTGCCTAGAAAATTCCATAAGCAGAAGACCCTGGCTGTCTACAGTCCATGGGGTCACAGAGTCACACACGACTGAGTGACTGAGCACAGTGAATTTCTTAACCATTCAACGTGCAAAACTGTGCTATCATTTTTACTAGATGTATTTTTGTGTGTCATTGACAAACTTTTTGAGTGTTGTGCCCCAACCCCATTTCCCCCATAAACCCTGTGAGTTTTATTCCATGATTTTGCAGAGCACTGTGATTTTTAGTATAGCCAGGACTGACTACATAATTTGTGGAGCTCATTGCAAAATGAAAATGTAGGGCCCTTTGTAAAAAACTAAGAATTTCAACATGATGGCAGCAGAGCATTCAACCAAGCTTAGTGCCCTCCTAAGCCTGAGGTCCTGTCAGCCTACACAGGGAAATATCCATGAAGCCAGCTCTGGGTGTAATAGAACTGACAATGCTAGCATGTGGCTGTGGTTAGTTGCTAAGTTGTGCCTGACTTTTGCGACCCAATGGACTGCAGCACACCAGGCTTCCCTGTCTTCCACTGTCTCCCAGAATTTGCACTGACTCCTGAATTTGAGTCAGTGATGCTATCTAACCGTCTCATCCTCTGCCACCCTCTTCTCCTTTTGCCCTCAATCTTTCCCAGCATCAGGGTCTTTTCCAATGAGTTAGCTCTTTGCATTAGGTGGCCAAAGTATTGGAGCTTCAGCTTCAGCATCAGTCCTTCCAAAGAGTATTCAGGGTTGACTTCCTTTAGGACTGACTGGTTTGATCTCCTTGCAATCCAAGGGACTCTCAAGAGTCTTCTCCAGGACCACTGTTTGAAAGCGTCAATTCTTTGGCACTTAGCTTTCTTTATGGTCCAACTCTCACATCCATACATGACTACTGGAGAAACCATAGCTTTGACTATATGGACCTTTGCTGGCAAAATGATGTCTCTGCTTTTTAATATGTTGTCTAGGTTTGTCTTAGCTTTCCTTCCAAGGAGCAAGTGTCTTTTAATTTCATGGCTGCAGTCACTGACTGCAGTGGTTTTGGAACCCAAGAAATGAAAATCTGTCACTGCTTCCAATTTTCCCCTTTCTATTCCCCATGAAATGATGGGACTCGATGCCATGATCTTAGTTTTTTCAATGTTGAGTTTTAAGCCAACGTTTTCACTCTTTTCTTTCACACTTATCAAGAGGCTCTTTAGTTCCTCTTCATTTTCTGCCATTAGAGTAGTATCATCTGCATATCTGAGGTTGTTGATATTTCTCCTGGCAATCTTAATTCCAGCTTGTGATTCATCCAGCCCAGAATTTCTCACAATGCATTCTGCATATAAGTTAAATAAGCAAGGTGACAATATATAGCCTTGATGTACTCCTTTCCCAATTTGGAACCAGTCCATTGTTCATGTCGAGTTCTAACAGTTGCTTCTTGACCTGCATACAGATTTCTCAGGAGGCAGGTAAGGTGATCTGGTATTTTCATCTCTTTAAGAATTTTCCACAGTTTGTTGTGATCCATATAGTCAAAGGCTTTCACATAGTCAGCGAAGCAGAAGTAGATGTTTTTCTGGAATTCCCTTGCTTTCTTTGTGATCCAACGAATGTTGGCAATTTGCTGTCTGGTTCCTCTGCCTCTTAGAAACCAAGCTTGTACATTTGCAAATTCTCAGTTCATGTACTGCTGAGGCCTAGCTTGAAGGATTTTGAACATTACCTTACTAGAATTAGAAATGAGTGCAATTGTGCAGTAATTCAAACATTCTTTGGCACTGTCCTTCTTTGGGATTGGAATGAAAACTGACCTTTTTCAGTCCTGTGACCACTGCTGAGTTTTCTAAATTTGTTGACATATTGAGTGCAGCACTTTAATAGCATCATCTTTTAAGACTGTAAATAGCTCAGCTGGAATTCCATCACCTCCACTAATAAGTGGTAAGTACTCACTAAATGTTGTCATTCCTATCGTGGTTTCTTTAATGTGTAAGCTATTTTCACACTCTGAAGTAGAAATGCTATAAAGACCCAGTCATTTATTCATCCATTTGACAAACATTTATTGAGAATCAGTGGGAGTCAGGCACTGAGACCTGGGGGAACTTGAATGTGTCACCTCACTAAACCCAACGAAGAGGAAAGAGCCAACAAGCTGGGCCAGTCGGACTTGGGCTTCCCCTGGTGTTGGGTGTTGGTAGACAATTCTCCATCGGTCTCTCCTGTTTCTGCAGGTCTCAGGAGGAGCAGAGGCGCTAACAGCCTTTTGTCCTACACCAGCGGACCCCAACCTTTTTGGCAACAGGGACGGGTTTCATGGAAGATAATTCTTCCTCAGACCAGATGGGGGGTGGGTGGTTTCAAGAGCATTACAGTTATTGTGCACGTTGTTTTTGTTATTATATCAGCTCCACCTCTGATCATCAGGCATTAGATCTTGGAGGCTGGGGACCCCTGTTCTACACTATCTTTTCAAGGATGTTTACAAAGTGTGAACAGCGTTAGAAGGCAGAGGTAACGTCTCCCTCTGGGAGACTCTTCTGGGACAGAAGCTGTCCAGTATAATCATGAGAAGGTCTGCCACGGGGGAAAGGTTGAGCAGGTTTTCTTGAAGCCCCTAAAGAGACTGGGATTTCCTAAGATTAGAGCCCTCAGCACCCACTCAGGCCTGCCTCTGCATTGCCCTGTGGGACTGTGAGCACAAGGCAAGCAAATGCGAACAGGAAGTTCAGGCTTCCTCCTGCACCTTGAGTCATAGAGTCCTTTGTCTCTGACCCAGGAGTCTCCTGTCTTCTGCCTAAATCCATGAGACTGTGCAGACCAGTCCAGGAGGGACCAAGAGGAGAGACCAGGCTGGGACACGGACTCCTGGGAAATACCTGAGCAGGAGGGCATGTCAGGGAGCTAAGGTTTGCCTGGAAAACAACCTCAGCAAAGATCTGATGAATAAGCTTCAGCTGAATCCTGAGGCACTGTGAGGACCAGCCAGGGGGAGAGGGAAACCGGAGAAGTGGCTGCAGGAAGAGGGGAGCAGGCAGGGATCCCTGGGGCAACTTGAGGAGGGCTTCCTCCTCAGCAGGCAGGCGTGGGCCGCCTGGAGGTGCAGTCAGAGCTTTCTGATTGGGGGTTGGAGATGGCAGCAAAGCCAGTGAGGAAGGGTCTTCGGTCTCAAAGAATCTTTGGGCATCAGAGGGAAGTTGGGAGGGAGTCAGGGCCAAGTCTGTTCCCACGGAAAGCGCCTCCTCCTAGAGATGATGACTTTCACAGCCTGGTCCCCACCCACCATCTCTCTCTCCCTCCTCTTCACGAACTCAAAGTCCTCCATCCCAGGAAGAAAACAAGGAAACCCCCAAACGCAAGCACCTTCTGCACAAACCCCCCTCGCCACCCCAGCTCCCAACATGGGAGATGGTGCTCCTCGCAAAGCTGGCTGCTGAGAGAGTCTTCAGGGCTTCTCAGCAATCCCCCTCCTTCCTCAGAACTTCTCAGCAATCCCCCTTCTTTCTGAACCTCCTCCGATTCAGGGCAGTTATTCCGGGTTCCAGCCAGGTACCCAAAGGACTTCACCTACGTTCTAGGAAATGTGGGTGAGTCAGCTCGAGTACTTCTCACGTTTCTCATAGGACCATGCAGGCTGGCGGCACCAACTGCCAACATCTTGTAGGAGCTCTGGTTTCATTGCCTCATTTATTCTTATTACCACTCTTTTCACCTGCACACCTGGACTGCATCCACAGGGGCTGGACTCCTGATCTGCCTCTGTCAGAGGACCATCTTCCTGTGTGCTGGGGTCTCTCCCCACAGGGGCCCTTCCCCGTGGTTCAGTACTTCAAGGTCTGGCCTCAATGCCAGATGCATCCAACCTGTCCATTTGCTCAGCTCTCCTGCTCTGAGTGAAGTGAAAGTCACTCAGTTATGTCTGACTCTCTGTGACCCCATGGACTATACAGTCCCTGGAATTCTCCAGGCCTTCTGGAGTAGGTAGCCTTTCCCTTCTCCAGGGGATCTTTCCAACCCAGGGATTGAACCCAGGCCTCCCGCATTGAAGGCAGATTCTTTACCAGCTGAGCCACAAGGGAAGCCCAAGAATACTGGAGTGGGTATCCTATCCCTTCTCCAGTGGATCTTGCTGACCCAGGAATCGAACTGTTAGGGGAAGCACACTGACTGAAACCACCCACCCTGGCCAGGCACCATAGTAACTATTTGCATGAGTTGTTTTATGACAGGAGGTTCTGGTAAGGAACACAGAACTAATAAACCACCACCAACCGGAAGAGTTCAGGAAAGGTCAAAAGGAGACACCACCTGTCCGACCACCTCCCAGAATCCTCCTCTCTGGCATCCATCTTGGCTGAACAAGGTGTGCACCACCAGGAAGGACTCTGAGTCAGAATGATTGGCTAAAGACAACCAGGCAACTAATCCCATCACCATAAAACCCGAGCCATGTGGCAGATCTGTTCTCCTGGGTTCCCTTACCCTACTGCTCTCCACCTGGGTGCCCTTTCTCAATAAAATCTCTTGCTTTGTCAGCACATGTGTCTCCTCAGACAATTCATTTCCGAGTGATAGACAAGAGCCCAGTTTTGGGCCCCGGAAGGGGTCCCCCTTCCTGCAACAGAACCGGGGTCTCCTGCATTGCGGGCGGATTCTTTACCAACTGAGCCATCAGGGACACCCTTAAGAAGTACTCCTGCTTTGTCCTCTCCATTGTCTCCTTACTTTCTCCACTGCCGTACTCGTCTGATGAAAGGCTGTCCTTTAGGTCCTGAGTTTGTTTTTAAGGCATTGGTCATTTATACGGAAACACACACTCACAAACATGGATAAAACACAAGTGAATTTTAATTTTGCCTCTCATTCCTGCCCAGGGCTGGTGGCAAAGGAAGGAGAAGCTCTAAACCAAGAATAAGGATTTGGGTTTCATGTTCCTTTTTTTTCCCCCTTTGCTTCCTGTTTATTTTGGCATCTATAGTGACAACAGTTATAAAATGTGTTTTAATTAAATACTATAAAGCAATTAGAAAGAAACAACTTGCTTGTTTTACTGGTAGAAAATGCTTCAATCAAAATCGCACCTAAACTCAGACACATATGTTTGTTGTCTGCTTGATCTCTTCACTTGAGTATCGGTACCTCCCACCTCAATACAGGCCCAGACTAGAATGACTGGAGGGCTGATTTGCCAGGTACAGGCTCCATTTATGTTGTTGTCCCAACTGCTGGAGAAGACTCTTGAGAGTCCCTTGGACTGCAAGGAGATTAAATCAGTCAATCTTAAAGGCAATCAACCCTGAATACTCATTGGAAGGACTGATCCTGAAATTGAAGCTCCAGTACTTGGGCCACACGCTGCAAAGAACTGACTCACTGGAAAAGATCCTGATGCTGGGAAGATTGAAGGTAAGAGAAGGGGGCAGCAGAGAAGAAGATGTTTAGATAGCATCACCAACTCAATGGACTTGAATTTGACCAAATTCTGGGAGACAGTGGAGGATAGAGGAGACTGGCGTGCTGTGGTCCATGGAGTTTCAAAGAGTTGGACACGACTGAGCGACTGAACAGCAATTCAGTTGCTCCAATGGTGCCTCCATGTATTTTCACATGTGTGCTGGTCTGAACAATTATAATATGGTCACCCTACAAAAAAAAACTCATGTTCTCCCCTCTTACAACCTTCCTCCATGCCTCCAACTTACTACTCCACAGATGTTCCAGTTCTCGGTTACTGGCACCACCCTCCTTCCTGTGGCTCAAAGTGGAGGACAAGAATGACCCTGTCCCAACAAGTCTTGTGGATTCTATCTCTGAAACCTTTCCCCAACGAAGCACTTCCCACCTCCCTGCAACTGTCTCTCTCCATACACCATCATCTCTTGCCTGGGCTCTACCATGAAGCCTCCTCTCTCATCTAGTCTCGCTGCTTCAAAACTTGGTTTCCATACTGTTTGAGTCAAAAGTCTGATCATGTCATCCCTGCCTAAATCCCTGCAATGGCCTCTCATGGGCCTTAGATGAGGAGTACCAAAAGGAGCAGAGGGTTAGGGAGATGAGCCCAGTGAACCGTGAGTTTCAAGTATTTAATCCTTTAGGCAAACTATAGTGATCTTTACTTTGATGATACAGGGTGAGGGGTGCGGTGGGTCCTCTGAAAGCCAAATCCTTGAGTGCCTGCTCTTGGCAGAGGGGCAAAGTAACCAAGGGCAGTGGCCTAACTGTCCAAAGGGACCAGTGGTTAGGGTTTGGCTACCCAGACATGTTAAAAGCAGTCAGATAGGGGCTCGCCAGGCAATAACAGTCATGAAACCTTTTAAAGCATTTTTAGAAAGCCAATCTCACACTTAAATTAGGCTAATAAAATAAGTATAAATAATATACACCATTACATCACATATCATAATAATTTAATGATTAACAATATATATTATTTATCAGAAGACATTGGAGCCTACATTTGAAGTCCCAACATACACGTTGCGTCCAGGACCTGCAACGTTTCACTCCTCTGTGAGATAGCCTAGTGTCAGAATAAGAAAGTAACTCTCAAAAATATTCTTCCAGGACTTACCTCTTCCGTGCCCTTGCATATTATGCTTCTTAATAGCTGGATTCAATATGATTGCTTCTGATTCTCAGAACCTCATTCTCTCAAACAGGCCCCTCTCTTAGCCTCTAAACCATAGTCCTTGAAGCACTTACTGACTTAAGCATAATCACTGCATAAAATGACCTTATCTGCATATGATGAACATCAACTCTCTTGATCTAGCCCAGGTGACCATCTCTCAGTTTACCAGGACCCTGGTGGGGATAGTAACCACAGGCTTATAAGCCCTGTGGCTGGGCTTGCCCACCTCCATGCCCCATCTCCCTTCCAGAGCAATTCATACAGAAAGAATCATACTATAGGCCTTTCACTTCCATGAGCTGGCCTCTCCACCCAGATCAACCCCAGACTCTCGCTAGAAACAACCTTTTGACTCTGTTTCTACGTCCACCTGCCCTGTGGGAGACAGTAACATTTGCTGAGAATCTTCTATGTGCTGAGCTCATAGGAATGATTATTATTATTCCCACTGTGCAGATGGGGAGACTGAGGTTCAGCTGGGAAGCAGCTTGCAACTCCAAAGTCCTTGCCCTTTCCCCTGGAGCACTCACTCTGCCTTGGGGGGCTCACACCCTCCTCCCTAAAAGGAGAGCAAGCTGGTGAGTAACTCTTCCCTCAGGCTTTTCTCTTGGACCTTGGGTCTTTTGCAGGCCTTGCAGCCACGAGGGGAGCAGACTTATCAATTGCAATCCTCTTGCCTCTCTCTTCCTCCTTTGTCCCAGGGTTTCAGGGCTCCAGGGAGTATGTGTGGGAACTGAGGGCTGGGGAGAGAGAACATTCTAATCACACCTAAAGAAGTAATTGCAAGGGAGCCGGGCAAAGTGGGAAGTTATTGTTCCCCATCAGGGGAGAGTCTGGGTTTGTGTAGATGAAAGAGAAAGTGTCTGAGTCTAACTCTTCTCCACCCTTGGTGAGCAGGGTGTCTGTGTTGAGGCGTGTGTGGGGGTTACCCTGGGGGATAGGGAGTTGGCTGACTAGCCCAGTTGTGGAATGCCCAAGGACAGGGTGGGGTTGTTTTTTTAATATATATTATCCTGTTCCTTGCCCACCCTTATTTTCTTCTTCACGTTCAGGAAGTGTGACAACTTCACTCAGCTGTACCAAGCCCACTTTTGAGAGTGAGCACAAGGCTGAAATTGAGGTATGGAGGAGGGTGTGGTCAGCTCAAGGGGGCCCTGCTCTCCTGCTCGCACCACTTTCCTGGGCAGTGGAGGGTGGTCTGGGCATAGCAGGAGGCGGCCAGACTGGGAGCTCCTGGGGCTACTGCCTGCCCACCCCCTCCCCTGGGAAATTTGATCTGGCAATTAGTACTGCCCTGCCCATTTCCCTGGGTCACTCAGCCATGGCTCAGTGGCGACAAGAACAGACATTTGAGGATTTCCTGAGCCAGCCCAGGGGAAGTGGGCTCACCTACCAGGCTTCCCTACAGAGGCCGTGATCTGTTAAAATGTCCCACACTTACCCTAAGGGCTTCCCTGGTGGCTCAGACAGTAAAGAATCTGCCTGCAAGGCAGGAGACCTGGGTTTGATCCCTGGGTTGGAAAGATCCCCCGGAGAAAGGAATGGCTACCCACTCCAGTATTCTTGCTTGGAAATCCCCTGGACAGAGGAGTCTGGCAGGCTATGGATCTGGATTCTTTGAATCCATGGGATTGAAAAGAGTCAGACGTGACTGAGCGACTAACACTTTCACTTTCACATTTACCCTGGACAAACTTTCTTCAAATAGGTTGTTACTGGACTGGATAAGTGTCCCCTCCCAAACTCAGGTCACCTCACAATGTGACTGTACTTGGAAATAGTCTTCGTCTATGACCACACCACCCTTACAGCACTGGATCTCATCCGATCTCAGAAGCTAAGCAGGGTTGGGCCTGGTTAGTACTTGGATGGGAAACAGTCTTCGCAGATGTAATCAGCTAAATTACACTGTGGTCATACTGGATTAGCATGGACAGCACTCCAGTGACTTTTGTTCTTATGAGACGAGAAAACAGAGACACACAGATGGAGATGGCCATGTAATGGTGGAGGCAGAGATTGGGGTGATGCAGCTGCAAACCAAGAAATGCCAAGGATACCCTCAACCACCAGCTGGCAAGGAAGGATTCTTCCCCAGAGACTTTGGAGGGTGTGTGCTCTGGCCAACAACTTGATTCAGGCTTTCTGGACTCCAGAGGCAGGAGAGAATACATTTCTGTTGTTTCAATCCACCAAGTATATGGTCCTTTGTCACGGCAGCCCTGGGAAACTACCGAAAGAAAGAGATCCTCTTGGATCTTTGTGTGGGTGCTAAGTCGCTTCAGTTGTGTCTGATTCCGTGACCCTATGGACTGTAGCCCACCAGGCTCCTCTGTCCCTGGAATTGCCCAACAGACTCCCAGATCTCCAGGCCGCAAACTCAGAAGGCCTGCCAGTAAATGCCCCTCCCCCATGTCTAAACCCTCTAGACTATGACCCCGTGAGCTAGGGCTGTATCTTGTTCATCTCAGCATCCCCTGTCGCAGGTGCAGTGCCCTCCACACAGGTTCACAGGGTAACAGGGCTGTTGGAGTGCCAGGCTGACCCTGAGTTTTGTTGTTTCCACTGTACCCCGGGGTGAAGGGCTTGCTGGGGTTCCCAGGCTCTGCTCCCCTTCCCTCCCTTTGACCTATCCCTTGAGCTTCAGTTAGCTCCTCTCCCCAGGGAGCCAGGGAGGAGAGGACAACACTTCCCAGCTAGATTTTGCTGCAGGACTACTTCCATTTTCTTCTGCTCTGACCCTTGGGTTAATTTCCCCCACCCCATCCCCTGCTTTTTCAAGTTTCTTCTGGATTACTTTCTCTAGAATATCACCTCTGTATCAAGGCTCAGGTATTCATGAGAGGCCCGGCAGCTGGCCCTGGATCAGGGCTGGGAGCTCACCCCAGGAAGGCATCCCTGAGGGACTTTGTGTGTGTGAGTGCTAAGTCGCTTAAGTTGTGTCTGATTCCTTGCAACCCCATGAACTGTAGCCCACCAGGCTCCTCTGTCCCTGGGATTCTTCAGGCAAGAATACTGGAGTGGGTTGTCATGCCCTCCTCTAGGGGATCTTCCTGACTCGGATTGACCCTGCCTCTCCTGCAACTCCTGTATTGCAGGCGATTCTTTACCACTGAGCGACTGGGGAAGCCTGAGGGACTTGACCTGTTTCCCAATCCACCGGCAGAGTCTTTAATCCACCCATGGTTTTAGCTCACCTGAGTAATGATCTTATTTTATGGTTGGTTTTGCCTCTACCATTAAACCCTCAGCATTAGAAATTTAATGGGCCCTGAAGAGTCGGACACGACTGAGCGACTTCCCTTTCACTTTTCACATTCATGCATTGGAGAAGGAAATGGCAACCCACTCCAGTGTTCTTGCCTGGAGAATCCCAGAAGCAGCGCAGCCTGGTGGGCTGCCGTCTATGGGGTCACAGAGAGTCAGACATGACTAAAGTGACTTAGCAGCAGCAGCAGGTGTCCAAGAATTCACTCACACCATGTAGACGTAACTAATTCACACTAATTGAATTCCTGCTGTAGAAAAGGAAGGTCAGAGCAAAGTAGATAAATATACCAGTCCTGATTCTAGTTTAGGGAAATGAGCTTAAGTATGAAATCACACCAGTCAATCTCACAGAAGATCAATCCTGAATACTCACTGGAAGGACTGATGTTGAAGCTGAAGCCCCAACACTTTGGCCACCTGATGCGAAGAGCTGACGCACTTGAAAAAACCCTGATGCTGGGAAAGGGACAGGAGAAGTAGGGGGACAGGGAAGCCCGGTGTGCTGCAGTCCATGGGATCGCAAAGAGTTGGACACGACTTGGTGACTGACCGACAACAATGAGATCATCTGCATTTCTTGTAATAGGGACAAGTAAATGGCCCAAGTGTCCAACATAATTAAATACATTATATGGCAGTCCACCCAATGAAGTATTATGCAGACATAAACATGTGTGCAAAGTGTTTCATAACAACAAGAGGAAATGCTTAGGTTTAAAGTTGCATGGTCAAACAGAATCCACAATCATCTACGATGTGATAGACTAAAACTATATATATGAGCTATTCCTGGAGAAGCATCCAGAAATCTATCAGTGATTAAGAGGAGTTTTTCAAACATACTGATGATGTTTTTCTTATATTTAAAAAATATTCTCCTTATCTGGTATCATGAGCATATATTACTTTCATAATGGGGGAAAAAAACCCAGCAATGGTAAACTTTATTTTAGAAGTCTTTAAGGCCTGGTGTCTGTGAGAACTATGTGTTGGAGGTCTCTGCGGACCATCCTGTCTGAGAGGCCAGGCCTCCATCATTCAACCCCCATAATGACAGCACTTAGTACTGCCTGTGGACAGAGGTTTAGGCGAGAGGTAGTGGTTCTGACTGGGGTGCTAGGATTGCACAGGACAATCTAATAACCATGGAGGGCAAAGCGCAGAGCAGAGGAGCAATGGAGCCATGGGGACAAGGCCCGCATCCACCACTGACCAACTGCGTGATCTGGGGCACTCCCTTCTCCCTAGGCCGGCGTCTCTTCCGTGATAGAAGGAGTGTGGACCCCATGTTTGCCAAGGTTCTTCCAGTTCTAAAATTATCCTGAGATTCTCTTTTTCTTTCAGAAGTTGAAAGGGGGAGCCTACACATAGGTCTCAGAGAGCAAATCTGGACCCTTGGGTGCTGGCTTTTTGAGCACTGTTGCTAGTTTCCAGGCTGAGTTTTCTTCTCCTTAAAGGTGAGTGAATGGATAAATTTAGATTGAGCCTCGTGTCACTCCTGCCCCTTCACCCCTGCCTGTGCACTCAGCATGGCCCCTCCTTCTTGGGAATCCCAGGTCCGGAAGACATTACTTGGGGAGGCATTAGTCCCCCTCTGCCTCAGAGGGAAAATGAGAAAGGAGCTAATTAGCATGAAAACGCAGGACACTTTTAGAAAAAGGGACTTGAAACCCAATCCTGGGAGAATGAGAGGGTCCTTTGTGTGGCCCAAACACCAGGGCCCCCGCTTTCATCACGGCCTGGGAGCCATGACCTCATGAGCAGAGCTCCCCTTTCCTCACTTTGTGTCACTCCTCTGCAGTGGACTGACGCTGGCACGTAATGTACTCCCTGTGCGGGTCCAGGCGCGGAGAACTCCTCCCCCCATCCTCTGCCCCACAACGGCATCAGTCCTCTTGGTCTGTATCTTTTGCGGTGTAAAAATCTTTTCCTTACAAACAGGTTTTGCCCTCCTCTGGAGCAGGACTCAGACCCACTAAGCCCACAACCCCCTCACTGAACTGTTGAGTACAGAGCCGTGGACTAACTTTGAGTTGTGCAGGTCTGGGTTTGAAACCCAGCTGAGATGGTCAGTGTCTATACCTGTAAATGGGCCATCCTCTTTCAAGTGAGTGTCTCAGGTTGGGTCCTTCTGGAAGCAAACGCTGAGATGGAGTGAAATGAAAAAGTTTACTGGGGAATAACAACTGTGAAAGGAAAAGGGAGGAGGCGGGATTGGGTGAGGGAGTCAACACAGCTGACAAAACCACACAGTCCCTGTGGGTTATGTGGGATGCTCCGGGGTGCAGACTGCCTATTAAAGGAAGCAACCTAAATGTCCATCAGCAGAGGAATGCATAAAGATGTAGTACATGTATACAATGGAATATTATTTAGCTGTAAAAAGGAATGAAATTGGGTCATTTGTAGAGATGTGGATGGACCTCGAGACTGTCGTACAGACTAAAGTAAGTCAGAAAGAGAAAAACAAATATCATATATTAACTCATATGTGTGTGGAATCTAGAAAAATGGTATAGATGATCCTATTTGCAAAGCAGAAATAGAGACACAAAGAGAACAGATGTATAGATACCAAGGGGGAAAGGAAATGGGAGGAACTGGGAGATTGGGATTGGCACATATACACTAATGATACTGGGTATAAAATAGATGACTAATGAGAATATACTATGTAGGCCAGAAGACTGGAGTGGGTGGCCTATCCCTTCTCCAGGGGTCTTCCCAACCCAGGGTTCGAATCCAGGTCTCCTGCTTTGCAGCCAGATTCTTTACCAGCTGAGCTACCCTGTAGTACAGGGAACTCTGTTTAATGCACTGTGGTGACCTGAATGGGAAGCAAGTCCGAAGGGGAGGGGATCTATGTACATGCATGGCTGATTCATTTTTGCTGTGCGGTAGAAGCTGCTGCTGCTGCTACTAAGTCGCTTCAGTTGTGTCCGACTCTGTGCGACCCCATAGACGGCAGCCCACCAGGCTCCTCTGTCCCTGGGATTCTCCAGGCAAGAACACTGGAGTGGGTTGCCATTTCCTTCTCCAATGCATGCAAGTGAAAAGTGAAAGTGAAGTTGCTCAGTCATGTCCGACTCTTAGCGACCCCATGGACTGCAGCCTACCAGGCTCCTCTATCCATGGGATTCTCCAGGCAAAAGTACTGGAGTGGGGTGCCATTGCCTTCTCCCGCGGTAGTAGCTAGCACAATACTAAAGCAACTCCAATAAAAATTAATTTTAAAGAAGAGTTTTTTCAATGGGAACTATGTTCTCAATATTTAATGATAAATTGGAAGTATGTGTAAGAATTTTTATTAAGCCTCATAACCATAAAATAAAATAAAGGAATCTTGTGGGGCTGGAACTATCCAATTCCTTGCACCACTGCCTTGCAGCACTGCCCAGTCATTGACCTGGGGGTTGCCATGAGAAGTATGTGGTCTTGGCTTGAATGCTGAGGTGCATCTGAAAGAGCTAACAGCTGGTGTTACCATCTAAACACTCTCCCTGCAGCCAACAGTGAATCCATTCTTAAAGGCGCATCTCTGTGCCTTTGAGGAATAACAGTTCAGTATACAGGTGCCCACCAGGCAGAGGATAAACTCTCAGCTCATGTTTTTTTAGCTTTGGAGCCAGACAGACCTAGGCTTGAATTTCAGCTTTGGGATTTCCTGTGTGACCTGGGCAGGTGTGATTCAGGGCAGCTGGCATTCTGCAGTTCTACTTGACCACACAGCCTGAATCGTGACTCAGTAATGACAAGGGTACATATTCATCTCCTGAACCTCAGTGTTCTCAGATGTGAGATAGGGATGATGGCATGTATCTTGCAGGGTTATAGGGACATACACAGGGCCTGGCACTCTAGTTCAAGTCTTAAGACTTAATAAATCAGGTTTAATAAATATCTCACTTCCTTCTCCATCTCAGCCTAGGTGCCTTAAGGCTGACCCAGAGCAACTTTATTAGTAAGAGTAACTTTATTAGTAGTGGGAAATGGCAACCCCCTCCAGTACTCTTGCCTGGAAAATTCCATGGACAGAGGAGCCTGATGGGCTACAGTCCATGGGACTGCAGAGAATCAGACACAACTGAGTGACTAAGCACAGTTTTAATAGCATGAGAGTCTATCAGGGAATCACTTATATGGAGGGAAGCAATTTTAACCCCACCCCCAGATGAGAGTCTCCCATTTGGGTAGCTTAGGAGAAAAATCACCTTTAAAGTTCTTGACAGGGCTGCCCATAACCCAGGCTAAGTCTGTTCAAGCCACATCTGTGTCTTCCTTCTCTGTGAAAACATCATAATCTTATCCTTACTCCAACTCACTTATACCCCAAATCCATAGACTATCAACCTAATCTTGGTTTCAGATTCCTGCCCCCAGTAACATCCAGCAGTCTCCCGGTCAAGGAGGTCTCCACCAGAAAGACCTCAGGGCATCTACTTGCCTCCTCCCTTTTCACTCACCTCTCTTTGTCCCCATCAGACACCTTGGGAGGGGAGAAGGAAGGACAAGCAGATCAAGAAAGGTATTTGTTATGGAAATCTAGAAGGGTCCCAACTCTGGAAAAGGGGTGAGCTGACAGGTGCCTTGCCATGCTAAGTCACTTTAGTCATGTCTGACTCTTTGCAACCCCATGGGACTTGTAGCCCACCAGGTTCCTCTGCCAATGGGATTCTCCAGGCAAGAATACTGGAGTGGGTTGCTATGCCCTCCTTCAGGGGATCTTCCCAACCCAGGGATCGAACCCACGTCTCTTGTGTGTCTCCTCATTGGCAGGCTGGTTCTTTACCGTTGGTGCCACCTGGGAGGCCCAGCTGACAGGTAGCTGGGCTCAGAGGGAGATGAGACAGGAACTGGAAGCAGGCAGGGAGAAGATGAATTCATATGTGCCAACATCCTAAAACCCAAAGGGAGCACTGGAAAGACCTCAGTAGGCAGATGAGCCTGGAAATTCTTTTCCAGTGTCCTCCTCATGCCCTGCTTCCCTCACTTGTTTCTACCTTCAGGGATGACGTCAGGATGAAATGAGGGGGCAAGTGCCCTCTCTGGGTGTCTTCACATTTATAAAGCACGTTTCCATGTTTGGGCTTATTTTATTCTCACAACCTTTTGCGTGCCAAGTTGCTTCAGTCATGTCCGACTCTTTGCAACCCTATGGACTGTAGCCCACCAGATTCTTTTGTCCATGGGATTCTCCAGACAAGAATACTGGAGTAAGTTGCTATGCCATCCTCCAGGGGATCTTCCTGACCCAAGGACTGAATTCACATCTCTTATGTCTCCAACACTGGCAGTTTGGCAGGCAGATTCTTTACCACTAGTGCCACCTGGGAAGCCCCCACAACCTTTTGCATAGGCGTTATTTGACAAAGACTTTTGCTTGACTGAACTGTATTCAGCCTCCTAAACCTCCTTCTAGAGCCATCTGTGCACTTTTCTATAAAATTTAGATTTAGCGAGAGCCCTGCCCAGTCAGTTTAGCAAAAAAAAGGCCCATCTTCAATATCTGGTACTCTCAATGTCTGATCAGCTTCCTTATCCTCCACCATCCCCTCAGGTGATATTTAATTACCCTGGTCTGTCTTTCGCCAAAAATTCTGTTAAGTTGTTTTAGCCAGAATCCACTCACCCTCTGTTTTTTCTTAGTAATTTTCTATCCACTGACCCCCCTCCCTGCTTCTTGGCTGTAGCTTTCCACTTGTCTATGATCATTTGGAGTTAAGCCCAGGTCTATACTGAGGTCCCTTTTCTCATATTGCAAGAGTTCTGAATAAAATCTATTTTTAAATAATGCTTTAACTATAGTTCAGTTCTACTTTTTTTTTTTTTTTGACGTAATATCCCTATTTCACAGATGAAGAAAATAAGCCTCAAAGAGGACATGATTTGCCTTGGGTGGCAGAGCTGGGATTCAGGTTCAGGTGTCCTGAGCCCAGTAGAAGTCTTGACCACCACAGTGGCTTCTGGAGAACTCTCTGCACCTCTAGTGCTCCCTGCACTGAGAAGTGGGAGGTTGGCTGCGTTAGGTTGACAACATATCCAGCTCTTACTTTGGTCTAACTTGAATGCTTTTTTCTCCTCTGTAAGTTGGAAACTGTAGTCCAGAAAAATGTCATCAAACAAAACATGTTATGAGTAAATAGAAAGAACTCCTGAGCAAGAACTGACACAGCAAAATGATCAAGAAGGCCAAGTCAACTTTGGTGTCTGTGTAAATTTGTTTCAGTGATATCTTCCTCATATCCGGTCCCACCATTCTATGCTTAAAATTCCTCCTTACCTTTGTGAATTTCCTTCTCCTGGGAAAGAAAGGGATCAACTGGTCCATACGGAGGTGGGGGGACTGTTGGGGGGACCATGCTACTTCTCTGTAGTATTTACATTATACCTGGATGGTCCAAGCTTTTGACTTTGGCTGTAACTGGAATTTCAGCTTCAGAAAGCAAGTAGCCAGCAGGGCGGTGGAGCCTTCCTGGTCCTCTGAGATGGCACCACAGTGTAGCCCTCCACTCCTCTCTGGATGACTCCAAGTTCTGCCTGGGAATGTGGACATGCCAATTCCTCATCCTGGGCTGTGCAGTGGAAGCCTGAGCTTCCTGCTCAGGGACCAATCACTCCACAGATTCCACGCTCAGGGAATCAAATCTGGAGGAACCAGAAGCAAAGGTTCTAGTTGTGGCAAAGAGCAGGGGAAGATCACCATTGCTGTCCTTTGCAGAACCAACTAGCTACCTTCTCTCACCTTCAGATTCTGCCTGGCACACCCAGCTGAGGCTTTCTCTTCCTTCTTAGTTATGCCTGCGAGTCCCAAGAAGTCAAAATAGGTGACTGGAGTGCCAAGGTCTCCAGAAGCAGCCCCTACTTCCTCGGGGTCAAAATTCCTTCTCCCTAGGTTCTACTCTCAACCCCACTACCCGCCTCAGATTCCTCAAGCTTGCTTCCCCAGGCTGCCTCAGACTTTAAAGACCCTGACTCTGTTACACCCTCTAGTAGAAAGAGGAAATCCACCAAATGGTGAGGGTGGACCCTTTTCCTGACATGAAGCAAATATTAAGATTTTTTTTTTAATGTGGGCCACTTTAAAGTCTTTATTGAATTTGCTGCAATATTGCCTCTGTTTTATGTTTTGGTTTTTTGGCCACGAGGCATGTGGGATCTTAGCTCCCACATTTTCTGCATTGGAACGTGAAGTCTCAACCACAGGATTGCCAGGGATCGCCTGACTGAGCAGATATTCTGAGCCCAACGCTCCACCCCACAAGTTGCATATGGGGTACCTCTAATTCCTGCCTCTCACCCCACATCTTTCCTCCCACTTTCTATGTTTCTTAGGATCTTCTCAAATTTCATTTCTTTTCCTAGGCGTACAGCCCCAAACTCAATCCCTCTTGGCTCCTCTCTTCCCTGTTCTGACCTGTTCTGTCTTCTGAAATGACTTAGCTGCTCCCGCTGTGGCAGTCCAAAGTGCTGGCAAGACATGAGCAGCCCAGGCAGAACACCAGGCAGGAGGGTGGGCTCCTCTGTGGGCCCCTCATTTTCAGGATGTCCAGGTTTCTATTCCCCTACATGCCCCTCCCAACCCTCCCCCTACCTGGCTCAGGCTGCCTAGGAATGCAGAAATGGGTGTATTGGTGTTTTTATTCTTCCCTGGTTGGAGAAGGGGGTGGGGACTGAGGAAAGAAAAGACAAGGCAAGGATGATTGGCATGGGGGCCACACCTTCTTTTGTCCTCTTCTGGTACTCTGGCCCCTCAGTGAAACACACCTATTTAAGGCCAGCAGCCAGTGGGGACAGATTCACCTCTGCTCCTCACACCATCGCTTCTGTGCCAAGGACCTTCCTGGGGGAGCGTGAGGGACTCTTTCCAGAGCCATGAGGGGTACCCACTGGAGGAGGCTCCCCTGCGTGTTCCTGAGCTGCTTGTGTTCCTACATCCTTGGGCCAGCTGTCCTGGGTAAGGGCAGCATTTGGGGTTGGGGGTGGCTGACTTCACTGAGCCTCCGAGGAGCTGCGATCTTTCGTGGGGGGACAAAGAGAGAGGCAGAGAGAAGTGAGTGGGCAGAGATGGCACAAGATGAGGGAGAGAGAAAGAGAATGCTAGACAGAGAGGAAGGAGGAAAGAGTCAGAGAGAAGCAGGGAGACTTTGGGAGGAACAGCCTGGCTTGGGGAAAACCCACAGGGAGAACCAGGAAAGCAGAACTGTGGAAAGAGAGAGAAAGTTAAGGAGAGTGAATGACACAGAAAAACAGGAAAGCTCCATGACCAAGCTGGAAGAAAAACTTATAGAAAGATGAAAGGTCAGAGGGAAAGACAAGGGAGAAACAAACAAATGAATCAAAACAAGGTACATACGGAGGGAGGAGGAGGAGACAAGGAAGGAAGTGTTAGTCGCTCAGTTGTGACAGACTCTTTGCGACCCCATGGACTGCAGCCCACCAGGCTCCTCTATCCATAAAATTTTCCAGGCAAGGATACTGGAGTGAGTTGCCATTTCCTTCTCCAGGGGATCTTCCCAATCCAGGGATTGAACTGGGGTCTCCTGCATTGCACGCAGATTCTTTACAATTGAGCCACAGGGGAAGTGGTCAATAGCCCATAGCAAAGATGTAATCACAGCTCCCTTGCCTCCTCAGGAGGCCTGAAAAAGACTTCACCTCACCCGAGGACTCATTCCTCATTAGGTGGGTCAGAGGAACACACTGTCTTAGAGATAATGAGAGGTGCAATGTGAGGGATGTGGAAGATTCCATCTTCCTTGCCACATTTAAGGGCTTGGCTAAGAGCAAATGGAACCCCCACAATCTCTACCACCCTCCCAACCACCCCTCATCCTCACTGCTCATCACAGTGAGGAAACGGAGGCCAGCAGGAGCCTGCAGAGTCTGCAGCTACCAGCCATTCAGGATGTGTTCCTGGGGGGTAGACTGAGGGGTGTCTGTAGAAGTCATGGCCATGGGCAATGGGGAGAAGATGGATTGGATTTAGGGACCTTGGGTGTGGTCTTGGCTTTGCCAATGAGTGATCTGGTCCTGTGACCAGTTCCCATTGTATGTCTTTCCAGGCCTCACTTCCCCATGCAAAAAGCAGGGTGGTGGATGGCATGACCTCTGGATTGCTAAGTCCTTAAGTTTTAGCATTCTGTGATTTAAAATCAACACACAAAGATGCTTAGTACCAGCTCTGCCCTCGGCCTTGCATTAGGGTCATCAAGCTCAAGAGGAGCCAGGAAGTGTGTGGAGAGGAGCCTGAAAGGGCAAGAAGTGGGGTGGGAGTGGGCAAGAGAAGACGGGTGGGGAGTGATGGGATGTGAGTGAGGGGCGGACCTTGAAGGTGGAAGGTTGTCCTGAAGCCGCACACAGGTGCCCTGGATCTGAGTCCTGTGCATTGGGAAAGGGCACAGGATGGAACAGGGCCAGGAAAAGAGGGGGAGTGGGCTGGGAGTTGGCCTCCCAGGCATGTGGTGGCGTATCCAGAGGACCTTGGAGGGAAAAGTAGTCTCCATGGGTTGGGCAGTGAGCCCCCCACATCTGCTGGGGTGGGGGCTTCTGGAGAAGTGGGAACTGGTCAGTCCATTTTCTTGGCTCCCTGAGGGGGTGTCTACAGGTGACCTGCCTATGTCCGAGCCTAGGGTCTGCTTCCATACGGTGCCAGCACCCTCGTCCAGGCCAGAGTCCTCTCTGGAGCAGGTGTCTGAGCCTCTACCCCAGGTTGGAAGGAGAAACACTGGGATTTCCACTGAAACTGTTACAGTGTAAGGGCTTCTGTAGGAAAAAGCCCTGGCTCTTGAAGGGGAAAGGAGAAGAGAAAGGTGGACAGAGGCTGGCTGGATAGGGAGCCAGCAGAGACTTGGTGTCTACTGGTGGCTTCTGGTAGGAATGGCTCAGAAGGAAGCCCAGAAACCCTAATTCCACACCCTCTGGCAAGAAAACTAAGTCAAAATAAGCCTCAGTCTCCCATACTCTCAGTGGTCTAGTAAGCGAAGGGCCACCGCCCTCCACAGCCATTGGGAGGTGATGAGGTCCTGTAGCAAGTGCAGGACAAGGAAGATCCACAGTCACCAAGGGCCCCAGGGAAGGGCTCTCCTGTCCCCTTCTCTCTAAGAACCACTAATCTATCTAGGAGAGGCCCACCCAACTTGCCACCAGGGGAATCTGAACCCTCCACTGGGGTCTGCCCCACCTTGGGAAACCCTCCCTGTGCTTGGGCACATTCAAAAGGAGAAAGTCCCTGAACAAGAGGTCCTGATAGGAAAATTCATCAAATTCAGGTCAATAGCTCAGCAAAACGTAGAGCAAAAAGCAGGAAGTTCAAACCGAAAGACCCCATGTCAAGTTTGCCACTTACCAGCCCAGGGGATAGGAGGATAAAATATTTAGCTCACAGACGTCATTGGCAAAGTTAGTGAAATGAAAAGGCGCTATTACTCAGGGTAGTGGTGAAGATAAAATAAGGTTGTATCTAGTACAAAGCAGGGGCTTCCCAGGTGGTGCTAGTGGTAAAGAACCCACCTCCCAGTGCAGGAGACATAAGACACAGGTGCGATCCCTGGGTCTGGAAGATCCCCTGAAGGAGGGCATGGCAACCCACTCCAGTATTCTTACCTGCAGAATCCCATGGACAGAGAATCCTGGCGGGCTACAGTCCATAGAGTTGTAAAGAGCTAGATATGACTGAAGTAACTTAGCACACACAGACACAGTACACAGCAGAAGAGAGAGAGGGACCACTGCATTTTTATTTTATTTTAAAATGTATTAAATTATAGTTGGTTTACAATACTGTGTTAGTTTCAAGTGTACAGCTTCAGATTCTTTTCCATTATAGGTTATTATAAGATATTGAATATAGTTCTATGTGCTTTACGGTAGGTCCTTGTTTATCTATTTTGTATATAGTGGTCCATATTTATTAATCCCATACTCCTAATTTATCGTTGCCCCTCTTTTCCCTTTTGGTAAATGTAAGTTTGTTTTCTATGTCTGTGCAGCTATTTTTGTCTTGTATACAGGTTCATTTGTATTATTATTTAGATTCCACATGTAAGTGATATCATGTGATATTTGTCTCTGTCTGATTTATTTCATTTAGTGTGATAATCTCTAGGTCCATTCATGTTGCTGCAAATAGCATTATTCGGGACCACTGTATTTTAGAGCTGGGAGACTAGGGCAGAAGGGGGATAGAGGCAGAATGGAAAGGACATTTCCGTTGGCGTGAAGACATTCCCATTCATCTAAAAGACCTTTGATCTCTTTAAAAAACACCTCCCATTTTCCTGTAGCTTTGCAAGTGTCCACTTGGTTTATTCAGAATGTGGCTTCTTACATGTAAAAAAAAGGAAATAGACCATTTTTTAACACCACACACAAAAATAAGCTCAAAAAAGATTAAAGACCTAAATGTGAGACTGGGCATTATAAAACTCCTAGAGGAAAAAAAAAACAAACAAAGGAGAAACACTCTCTGACATAAATCACGGCAACATCTTTTTTGATCGACCTCCTAGAATAATAGACATAAAAATAAAAAATTAACAAATGGGATCTATTTAAACTCAAAAGCTTTTTCACAGCAATGGAAACAATAAACAAAGCAAAAAGACAACCCACATATTGGGAGAAAATATTTGCAAATGATGTGACTGATAAAGAATTAGTCTCCAAAATTTACAAACAGTTCATGACACTTAACATAATAATAAGAAACAACCCACTCAAAAAATGGCCAGGAGACCTAAATAGATATTTCTCCAAAGATGGCCAATAGACACATGAAAAGATGCTCAACACCACTAATTATCAGAGAAATGCAAATCAAAACTACAATGAGATATCACCTTACACCAGCCAGATTGGCTATCATCAAAAAATCCACAAACAATGAATGCTGGAGAGGGTGTGGAGAGAAAGGAATCCTCCTACCCTATTGGTGAGAATGTAAATTGGTACAGCCGCTATGGAGAACAGTGTGGAAGCGCCTTAAAAAACTAAAAATAGAGCTAACGTATGACCCTACAATCCTACTCCTGGACATATATCCAGAAAAAAAAACATGGTCCGAAAAGATACATGCACCCCAATGTTCCTTGCAGCACTGTTTACAATAGCCAAGACATGGAAGCAACCTAAACGTCCATCAACAGAGGAATGGATAAAGAAGATGTGATACTTATATACAATGGAATATTACTTGGCCATTAAAAGAATGATATAATGCCATCTGCAGTAACATGGATGGACCTAGAAAGTGTCATATTGAGTGAAGTAAGTCAGAGAATGAGAGATAACATATGACATCCCTCAGATATAGAATCTAAAAAGAAATGTACAAGTGAACTTACAAAACAGAAAGAGACTCACAGAAAATGAACTTACAATTGCCAGAGGGGAAGGGATAGTTAGGGAACACTGCTTAAAAACACTGCTATATTTTAAATAGTTAACCAACAAGGACCTATTGTATAGCACATGGAACTCTGCTCAACGTTATGTGCCAACTTGGATGGGAGCGGAATTTGGGGGAAAATGAATACATGTTTATGTATGGCTGAGTCCCTTCATGGTTCTCCTGAAACTATCACAACACTGTTAATTGGCTATATCAGTTCAGTGGCTCAGTTGTGTCTGATTCTTTACAATCCCATGGACTGAAGCACACCAGGCTTCCCCGTCCATCACCAACTCACAGAGCTTGCTCAAACTCATGTCCATTGAGTTGGTGATGCCATCCAACCATCTCATCCTCTGTCGTCCCCTTCTCCTCCTGCCTTCAATCTTTCCTGGCATCAAGGTCTTTTCCAATGAGTCAGTTCTCATTGGCTATATACCCCAATCCAAGAAGGCAATGGCACCCCACTCCAGTACTCTTGCCTGGAAAATCCCATGGACGGAGGAGCCTGGTAGGCTGTAGTCCATGGGGTCGCTAAGAGTCGGACACGACTGAGCGACTTCTCTTTCACTTTTCACTTTCATGCATTGGAGAAGGAAATGGCAACCCACTCCAGTGTTCTTGCCTGGAGAATCCCAGGGACAGGGGAGCCTGGTGGGCTGCCGTCTATGGGGTCGCACAGAGTCGGACACAACTGAAGCAACTTAGCAGCAGAAGCGCAGCAGCAACATATACCCCAATACAAAGTAAAAACTTAAAAAACAAATGAACAAACAAAACCCAAATGACACAGTACACTAAAAAAAAAAAAAAGAA